>NW_006271969.1:3296129-3440489 GCF_000225605.1 Cordyceps militaris CM01
GGCGTATATAGGCCACGTCTCGCAACCTGCCTTTGATTCTCGCGGCAACGACCGGGACAAGGACCGGAGAAAAATGGACAAGTCGGCGAAAAGGGACAAGATCGCTCACGGAGCATTCCAGCCTTGCATTGCCGGCCGCGGACCGCGTCCGTCCCATTGCTTTCGCCATGGGGGGGGGGGACGTCGTACATACACCCATTGCAGCCTTGGAGCATAGTTACTCATGATTAAAAAGAAAGTCACCAAATCATTGCTTAGCCGGGGAGTAACAACGTACAGAGCCGCCTTGTAAATACGAGACGATCTGCTCACATCTACTCAGATAGGAACCCTCCCCCCCCGCAAACGTCACACAGCCTTGTAGGTTCAGCTTCCGCTTACACCTTGGGGGTTTGTCTTTAGTCGCCTGGCCCGGGATGCGCGTACATTTACCTGAGACTGTGGACTTAGCAGGACAGCTATTTGGACCTTGCGTCGTCTTATCCCCCTCTGCCCCAGGGTAGGCCGAGCAAAGGATGGACGAGGCGAGCGAGGGAGGCATCGCAGAGCTGTGTTGTGAATTGTGAATTTTGAAGAAGAAAAATAGCAAATCAAAATAGAGACTGATTTAAACCAAACGCTAGTTTGATTGGGTGATTGCTCATTTGGGAGCCGCTGTGTGATTTCGTTTGTATTCTGACAAGTCCATGTACAAGTAGTACGTACTATGAGCTTCACGTAAATGGACGACGTTAGCATATCCCCAAGACGGGTTCTAATCATCTTCAATAGCTAGGCTAGAGAGCGGTCCATAAGGTCTCGGATCTGTTTTCAGGAGAATGAAA
This sequence comes from Cordyceps militaris CM01, assembly GCF_000225605.1. Taxonomy (NCBI): domain Eukaryota; kingdom Fungi; phylum Ascomycota; class Sordariomycetes; order Hypocreales; family Cordycipitaceae; genus Cordyceps; species Cordyceps militaris. The sequence goes on from NW_006271969.1 coordinate 3,296,954, forward strand.
GCCAGAGACAGAGGAGGCAGAAAGTAAAGCAAGAGGCCCGTTTCTACTGGCTGTTATATATAACACATCAAAAGTTTTGAAATTGATTCAATCACTCATATTACAGTGCTCGCTTACTGCGTAACATGCTCGCTTCTATGTACAGCATCGAAAAGGACAGGAAAAGAGAAGAATCCAAGCTGAACAGAGCGACACTGTCGAGTCGTCGCAGCAGGACAATTTCGAAACAATCTAAAAATAAAAAAATTTCTCAACACATCGGGATATCATAGCCGACATGTCTCATAAAGCGTTGCCAACGCTACCAAAGAACGGAAAACTTTTCGTCAATGCAGTGTAGCTAGAAGTCAAGAAACCAAACAAGGAAAATCAAGAAATTAGCAGTCGTGAGGAAAAGGCAGGCTAGTGCGTTGTTTCGTTGCCACTCGTGGTATCATGTCGAGAGAGAGAGAGAGAAGTAAAAAAAGAGACAAGGTGTGTTCATTTCATATCGTTTCGGGGTGGTGTCGTGTACATTGGATAGGAGGTGGCGGGTCGTCGTTTACCACCCGGACTGGGTGTGGTCGGCGCCGAGGTGACAAAGGCGCGAGAGGAGGCGATGCTGGCCCCGCGGTTGGCGCGGTCCCGCTTGATCTGGCGAAAGTCGTCCTTGAAGACGTTGATGCAGCGTTGGAGCTCCTCGTCAGGGTTGGGCGGGAGCTGGATCTCGACGGCTTTGAGGCCGATGCGCAGGTGCTGGAGCTCATCGTCGTTGTCGTCGAGCTCGCGCTCCAGGTAAGACACGCGATTTTGCAAGAAAACGATGCGCTCGGCCGCTCTTTCGGTGCGCTCGATGAGGAGGTTGTTAATGTGCTGATCAGTCAGGTTAGCTGGGATGTCGAGAGTGGTGAAAACGACGAATGGGTGATGCATACCTCCATCTCTTCTTGCCGCGCTTTCAAATTCTCGGCCACCTGCGACAGCTCCTCGTTGAGTTTGTTGGCCTCGCCAATGAGCTGCTTGGCTTTTGCTTCTGTGATGCCCGTCTGTTCGCGCGACGCCCGCTCCTCCTCGGCGATGCGCTCCTGCTCGCGCTCGCGCTCGCGTTCACGCATGGATGCCAGCGACAGGTCGGAAAACTGCGATCGGATCATGGAGAGCGGGGAGCCGAACACAGATTCGGTTTCACTCCTCGGCGGCGGCGACTTGGGCGTCTCGGGATCCGACGGCCCGCTGGCAGGGGCCGGCGTTGGCTGCTGTTGCTGCTGCGGTGTGGGGGGCGGTCGCCGTCGCGGGTTCGGGGACGACGGCGGGCTGACGGCCTTTTCCATCTGGTCGAGCTGCCCGGCCAGGGCCAGCTCGTTGATGTCGTCGCCGCATGTGAGGCGCTGGGCGAGAAGGGCCAGGCGACGCGCGAGCTCGTTGCGGCTGCTGCGTGGACTCGGGGCGGCGACCTGGCTCCGTGAGGGCGTGGACGAGGGCTGGCGATGCAGAGGACTCCAGCCGCCAGGGACGGCGGAGTGGTTGAGACTGGAGACGACACTGGGGCTGGACTGGCCGTAAATGGGATGCGCCGGCGGTGAGGACGACGGCGCATGCAGGTCGCGATAGCTGTCGTAGGAGCTGCGAAAGCTATTGGTGCTCGGTGCAGGCCCGTTGCTGGTGCTACTCCCAGCAGTGCTGCGGCGATCTAGCGCTACAGGACTGTTGAAGCTCGCGGCATTGTGATGGTGGTGCTGGTCGTGGTGGTGGTGAAGGGCGTCTACTGCGTTCATGTCGTTGTCGTAGTCCTCCGCTCGCTGCCACTCCTCGTTCTGCCATTCCATAGCCAAAAAGAAGATGTTGTCCACTGATTGTTTTTTTTTTCTTCTACGCGTTCTATCAGAGTTTCGAGTCCACTTTCCCCGGCGCTTCCCTGCGACCCCTGGGCTGGGGGCTGCGCGCGTTGAAGCTGCCCGGTCAGTGCCCAACCTCGTTGTTTTTTGTTGCAAGACACACCGCCAATGTGAGATGCAGGTGGTGCGTTGTCAGGATTATTATAGAAGCACAGTCCACAGTCGAGCTATGCCGCTTCCTGACAAGACCAGAGGAAGATAATAAAAAAGTGGCCTTTGGATCTACCCGTGGGTCGTGGAGTAGAGACGGCGCTAATAATCAGCAAGTTCGCGTCTCTGTTGAAGTCGTCGACTCGTGGGGATCAATCGGTGTGGGCGGTGAGCGAAGGCGTGTGCACCAGTCATCTGTAGAGTGCTTTTGCGGTATAAAGGAGTGGACACGACGAGTCAAGCGACCAGAGCAAAGGTATGGATGCGTGCCATGTTGATATTGGGGGGGTTGATTTGCCGCATCGAACGAACGATGAAGGTTGTGACAGGGATGCACGACGCTGTGCGACAAACAGGTGGGCAAGTGTGACGAGTCCGAGGAGCGCCGAGATGGCCGAGATTCTGACGGACGACCGAGATGCAGGCGAACGACAAACAGCACGTGAATGATTGGCCGGGGTTGGAGAAGTGGGGTATGGCTTGGAAGTTTGGAGCTCAAGTTGGAGGCGACCAGGGAAGACAGCAAACGGGCAAGGGAGGCCTGTATTTTCTTTCTTAGGGGGCCGGGGGTACAGCTGGCCTGCAGTGTTCAGTGTGGCTTGCCGCTGAAGATGCCCTGCAGACTGCAGCGAGGGCCTGGCATGCCAGACATTTTGCCACCTCCAATGGGGATACCTCTTTGGCCGAGCTGAGCACCGGTACTTGCCAGCTTTTGCCGAAGCTGTGCTGTGAGTTGAGGTTCCGTAGCGAGTGACTTGTGACATTGTGCGCAGGCCAGGAAATGAGCAATTAGCAATCAATTGGTCAGGCTATGTACTGTGGAAAATTTGCCCGACTTGATCGCCCTGGATTTTTTGACAAGCTCCTGCCTGCATCGCATCTGGCGAGGACATATTTCCATCTCTTGCTGACTGTGACAGCTATCAGTAATCTGTAGATTGATAGGCGTAGCACCGGCAGTCACAACCGGAATCCGATGCGGCTCTCAAGACCTATCCAGGTAAACAACAACAGCAACGACTTTTTGCCGCTACTACCTTATGCATACCTATATTTCCATCATGCATGTACAACCTTCCCGCACTTCCCGTAACACGTCCCTGCACTCCGTACACAAGACTAGATTGTTTCGATATAGTCTCACCAAAACCTCGATTCCACGCCCCCGACGATGCCGTGAAGCTGAGACATGGCGCCATCTCCCTTGCCTGGCCTATTTCCGAATAATAAGATACGCTTCATCATCTCCGCTACCCAATGCCGGTCTTGGCCAGGGTACGAATAGTCAGATTCTCACGCAGGTTACTACCGTCTTACTCAGAGGACTGGAGCAGTGCACTGCCGACGCCCTGTCAGTGGCCGCGTACTGCACTAACACGGTGCCGGCCCCACGAAACGTTCCCCTGGCGAGGCTAGCAGGATCCCAAAGACGCAGGCCGGGTAATACTTTGTAACTACCTAGGTAGAAATGTGCCCGGGAGTCCAGGAAGAAGGCGAATTGCGCAGGGAAGAAAGAAAGCTATGCGCCATGATGAGACGGCGTGGGGGCTCTCTCATCTTGGTTACATGGGGGAGGGGGACCCAAGACTCGATGTCCCCTCTTCTCACGTAAAAGTATACTAACACGCGACAGCTTGTGTTGAATAAAGGAAGAGAGACGCCCATGTTGTTTTGGGGGATATTTTTTTTTTTCGTAATCTTCATATGCCAATTTCCCCAGGTTTTTTCTTCATCTGAAAAGTAGCAAGTTGGCCGAACGCTCAGGTGCAACTGCTAACACGACGTCATAGCAGCGTGTCTTGGATTGCAACCTCGGCTGTCAAGTCAAGTCCCCTCCATCAGGCCTTCCAGCGCACACGACAGCAGGAAGCAACCAAAGCAACCACTTCAACACCGCCTGTGCAGCCCCTGCAGCCACTGTCCACACAGCCACTGGAATCACCGCAACCAGCACCATCTCGCGCCAAAAACGTACCATCGCGGGCACGCCGATCCCACCAGCCAACCATTCTAGTCTTGATTCATACTGGCCATTCAGTCTCTACCTACCTACCTAGGTAGTTAGTTACTTGGGTCGCTACCGGAGCGCGCTGCCATTTTGGCAGTTTTTTTTGGTACCATTTTTTTTTAATACCCAAGTACAGCGGGTGTTGCCCTGTCACGCCCGCCCAGCGCCCAACTGTGACTTCCCCTCTCCCGCAAATCTGGGGCCGGTTCGCCGCGCCGCCAGGTCCCCCCTCCACCGCAGCCATGCGTCTCCTCCGTCGTCTTCTCTCCGACACCTACTACCGCGCCAAAAGCTATCTTCCAGCATCCCAATCCCCCGAGATGTCGTGGAAGGCCTCCGAGAAGCTGATGGACACCATCCGTCACTATGCACAGTTTCCTGCTACCGGCGTCAGTCTGCGCCAAATGGTTCAGTTCGGCGACAAGCCCTCCACAGGTTAGTCACTCGCTGATCCGGCTACGCTCGTGAGCCTCGATGCCTGCCGCAAGCACCCGCATCACCACCTTTTTTTCTGCCCGCGTGCCTCGACGAAAGCCGTCCGCCCCCAAGCACCATGCATCCGCCGCGCAACGGCTCATTGCTAACTCTCGCCCGACAGGAACGCTATTCCGAGCCTCACAATTCCTTTCCGAGGAGCTTCCCATCCGCTTAGCCCACAGAGTCCGCGAATTGGAAGACCTTCCCGATGGCGTAAACGACATGCCCTCGGTTATCAAAGTCAAGGACTGGTACGCCCAATCCTTCGAAGTGAGTCTACCAATCCCGCCAATTCGGTCCCTCGAAACGCATTTTTGCTCCCTCATTCTGTTTCCATCGCTACCTCGGACCTGTTTTCGCTGACCCAGACTCCCCCAACCCAGGAAATCACACAGCTGGCCCGCCCCGACCTTGACAAGGAAACACGAGATCGCTTAATGAAGCCGTCACGGCACGCCCTCATGGGCGGCTACCAGCAACTCTCCGAGGCCACCCCCAACCCTTCCATTGACGAGGATCCTACCGGCTGGGGCCACACAAACGGCAACGGAAATGGCAACGCCAAGGCCAAGTCCCTTTCTCGGCGCTACTATGCCACCGTCGACGACACCGGCGCCTGGCCCGCCGAGCTGCACCTCTACAACCAGCGCTTCGCCCAGACCTTGCACAAGATCAAGCGCCGCCACGATGGCGTCGTCACCACCATGGCCCAGGGTATTCTCGAGTACAAGCGCAAACGCCAACGCCTCCAGATTGACAGCACCATCCAGTCCTTCCTCGACCGCTTCTACATGTCTCGCATCGGCATCCGTATGCTTCTCGGACAGCACATTGCCCTGACTGACCAGAGCCACCACCGCGACCCTACCTATGTCGGCGTCATCTGCACCAAGACCAATGTCCAGGACCTCGCCCAGGAGGCTATTGAGAATGCTCGCTTCGTTTGTGAGGACCACTACGGCCTCTTTGAGGCCCCCAAAGTCCAACTGGTCTGCAACCCCAACCTCGACTTCATGTACGTTCCAGGCCATCTGTCCCACATGCTCTTCGAGACGCTCAAAAACTCTCTGCGCGCCGTCGTTGAGACCCATGGCATGGACAAGCAGGAGTTTCCCGTCACCAAGGTCATTGTGGCCGAGGGCAAGGAGGACATTACCATCAAGATTAGCGACGAGGGTGGTGGCATTCCCCGCAGCGCCATCCCACTCGTCTGGACCTACATGTACACCACCGTCGATCGCACACCCAATTTGGACCCCGACTTTGACAAGAGCGATTTCAAGGCCCCCATGGCCGGTTTTGGCTACGGACTGCCCATCTCCAGACTGTATGCGCGCTACTTTGGCGGCGACTTGAAGTTGATTAGCATGGAGGGGTAAGTTGACGCGACTGTCAAATTCGCCATATGTCACTTGTTGCTAACTTGACTCTCCTCTAGATACGGCACCGACGTCTACCTCCACCTCAACCGCTTGTCGTCATCCTCGGAACCGCTGCAATAGCAACTAAACACCGCCGGGGCGTCCAGCCCATCATTGGTTCTGCGCAAGCGCCTCAAGGACAAGCAACGTCGCGAGGTGACGGAGCGAAAGCAAGTGGGTGACGCCGAGGCGGTCGTGAATGCACCCCCCAGCAGCTACAACCGTAGTGACGATCAGCAGCTGTAGGGAGTCGCTTTGGCAACATCAAGAGCTGCAACAAGCGGCAAGGGGGCGAAAGAGACGCCACGTGGTCAAACGGGGTGACTGGCCATCAAATACTTATCGGCCTCTTTGGGATTTTATTTTATATATCTGTTGAGCGGGCACAACACATTGGGGGCTTGCAAATTATTTTCGCCTCGGAAAAGGGCAATTCCTGGTTCGGAATCTAACCACACTGCATTGGGGGTCTGTTTTTCTGTTGGTTTCTGTTTTGGGATGTTGAAAGGTTTAGGCACACAGTGGTTTCTTTTATTGCTTTGTTGGCTTACAAGGTGGCAAAATTGTAATTTAGTCGGCGTATATTCGCGGCGCGTCTCTTGAAAGCAGAGCGTGCTGCGAAATGGAGTACCATGTTTTATTCATCATTACTGCAGTTGCAAGACCAAGTCTCGACCCAAGTCACTATGCCACGCTTAGTTCTTAGGTCGAAAGAGCCGTGGTCTTTTCTCAACCCCACTAAGTAATATAATCAAATTGTCAACAAGTACCAAGCGTTATAGAACAGTGTTGCCAGGTCTGTGAAGCCTAGGTCAAGTGTTGTACGCATATTTTGATGCGTACTTACTTACCCAAGGCTTGCGTGTAAGTCAAGTGGTCAATTTTCAGCTGTATACCTGGTTAGGTACATCTATGCGCTGATCATGCATCTGCTAACTTTTCACAAGCGCGCAAATGGACAGAGCAAACGGATGACGCCAATCTAGCACTTGGCCGCCAGCTGGCAGCTACCTATTTGGCACTCCTCCAAGCGGTGTGTATTTAAAGTCCTGCTTCGTTCCTCTCTTTCTCTTTCTTTTTCTCTAACCATCAACAATCATGAATCCCGAAGGCAGCTCCAGCGCCTCGGCCGCTCCCACTCGGTGCGTTTCCCTTCCCTTGAGACCGCTTCCGCTAACACGTCGCCTTCTAGTTTCCGCTGCAAGGTTGGCGGCGAGTGGAAGAACCTGTCCGACTTCTCCAACGCGCAGCAGAAGAACCTACGGTACCTCTCTTCCGGTCGGCACCTCGACCCGGCACACAGCGGCATGACATGCAAGCAGCATTCGGCCGGCGCGCGCGCGGAGATGCGTTGCGAGGTGTGCATGCTGGTCAAGTCAATTGACGACTTCAGCAAGAACTCCCGCCGCAACGGTGAATCCGTACGTTTCTCGTCCCTTCTCTACTGCTGTCTGTTCTGTTCAAAATACCAACGTTGAATTAGCAATGCCGACGCTGCGTGGCCTGGACGGAGATCCAGGAGCCCGGCCTCACACCCGGACCACTCGAGACCGGACACATCTCGCCCGAGGAGGAACAGCAGCAAACGCTTCGGCAACACTTCGTCATGACTCAAGACTTTTTTCCAATCGACGACGACGACGACCTCCCCAGAGTACGTTGCCAATTTCTCACCAGTGACCGATGCTGACGCGTTTACAGGCGCCAATCAGTGACTTCTCGCAGCTCGGGCTCGACGACGCGTATGAACAGGCCGCAGGCACTCCGTGCGTCACCGAGTTCCTGTCGCAACAAGTGTCCACCCTCACGGTGCCGCGGCATTTGCGCGGCAAGGCCAAGGCTGTCAGTGAGGCGGCGTCATCGACGGCGGGATCCACGGCGGGCGACCTGTCGCTGCCTACGACGCTCCTTGACACCGACTCGGACGCTTCGTCAGTGGTGAACCAGTCCTTCAACGCCTGGGGCCCTGACGGCGAGATGGAGCGCCGCCGCCAGCCCGCCTCGGTGGCCGACTCCTCTTCCGCTTCATCTCTCACGGCGTTCTCGGGCGCTTCGACGGCGTCCGTAGTGAACGACGATCCCAATGTGATCGGCGACTGGTCCCGCGCCCGGTCTTCCAAGACGGACGCAATGCCGCGCCGCAAGGGCGGCTGGACCAAGACTGGTGAGGTGTGTCTGAGAGTCTACCTTCTACAGCCAGGGTGGCTTCATAGACTAACTAAGTGGGATAGGATCGTTTATCTGTCGCAGAGCTCAGGGAGATGAATGGGTGCAGTCAACAGACGTATGCTCGGCGGGAGATAGATACACAGCGTGTCATACGCCCGCTTGGTTACGACGACGACGATTCGGACTAGATTTTATGTCATACATGTTTTTGATTTGTTCTCGACTTGCTTATTTCGCTTTCTTTATTGCCTTCATTATTTCGCTTTAGCACCTTAACAAACATACCCATTCCGTGCCCGAGTCCCGTTTCGCTATTACGCTGCTACTGCCTTGCTCTTCTTAGGTCCAACAGAGGTTTCTACAGATATTATCTGCGATGGACGGTATTGTAGACTCCGGGCCTCTTCCAGCCACTCGCACCGCACAGGCTCGACAGCCTTCCTCACCAGATCCCACAGCACACTGGATCCTTTCGCGTCGCTCCGGATAGCCACGGACGAAGCGCGTGCGATGCCAAGACAGCTGCTCAGCCTGTCGGAGCACGGCTTGGAGAAGCCCACCAGTCGTGTGGCGCGATCCGGCTGGCTCTCGCGGCAGGATGCGGCTACCATCTGTGGGAAATGGCTGTTGAATGCGGCCGCTTGGTTGCCACGGCAGACGAATACCATGTCGTATTTCTGCTTTCCTTTGGTCCCGCCATCCTCTTTTGCGTCATTGACGTCTTGAAAGCCCCTCGTGATGGCGCTGAAGCCAACGTCCACGTGCGACGCAATTTCTGGCTTGGCCGGGGGGTCGACAGCCGTGGCAACGGCGTCTTGGCCCGCATCTTGGCCGGCGTCTTTTTGTAGACGCTTGCGTTTCTTTTCTGCGCGCTTTCCTTTGGAAGGCTTAATGTGTCTCTGGCGATGTTTGCCGATGGGGCTGAGATATCTAGTCATATCGTGAGTACAAGCGGCATGCGGTAGCTGATGAACATACTCGCAGAGCAGCTCCAATATGGTGTCCTGGTCTTCTTGAGATATTTCTGGCCTTTTGGATTGATTTTAGTAATAGATACGATAGCAGGCGAAGATGGAGGTTACGAACCAGGAGACCGTGGTGAAGGGCGACCCGAGGTGGTGAACAATTTTCTTGCGCACAGGGCCGCCAGCGGTGGAAGCCATGATTTTTTACCGGACGCCCTTGTGTTTTAAAACTGGCTTCGGCGAGATTATGAGGTATTAATTTCCGATGGTGGTACTTTTCACATGATTTCCCAAACGAAACTGACGATAATGAATTATGATGATGAGTCCAGCATCCAGCTCGCAGCGTCGATGATTTGGAGAAAATGCGGGGCTACCTCAAATGTCCTCGACTTCAAACCGCAATCTCAACAACACCTTCTCAATGAATCGCCCCCGCCAATCGACACCCTGTCGTCGTCTCAAGATATCTTCTTCGTTTCCAAAATCATCATCTCCCTCAACCAGGCATGTGAGACAAGGACGACCGCAGCCGTGTACAGAACCCCCAGGAGTCGACGTTGACCCATTTGGCGGGCTATACCAAACGGTCTTTGACTGTGTAGCCGAATCGCACCGAGTTCTTCGACATGAGGGTTTCATCACCCAGAGCCACTTGAAAGATTGATGACGGGACCAATGATTCCGTCTTCTCTCACGGTGTTGTTGACGAGAGAAATCCCAGAGTTCAATCTTCAACAAGCAAAAGGCCCAAACAATACGCATCATTCTGCATCATATAGTCTTCGGGCATGTACATGCCTTGCCGTCGAGGATGGTGGCTGTACAGGCTTTCACGCCGAGGCCGCATCGCCGCCGCGCATGGTTCGGAGCTTGCGCCTCGGGCCGTAAACGAAACACGAGATTAATGATGGAAAGGCGGTCCGTGCCGGGATCTTTGTGTTTGACGAGACCTTGACAAGCTAATCGGCCACTTCTCGTGGAATCAATTTGATTCGGCTTCGTTGCAGGTCTCTCAGCATCAGCTCGGGGCAGTGAATATCCAGCGGCTAGACTCGCCTTTCTATCGGCCAATTCGGAAGCGATGGTGTCGCTCTATTCGGTATGGTCAAAGCCAACACAGGATGAAAAAAGTTCCACCAGCATTCAGCTTCGACAATGTTTATGTCCCGGTGATTCTTGTACAAATGCGTACTGGAGCTTCGTTCTGCTGCTGGTCGGACTGCTGGCTGATATTGACGTTACAACGAAAGGCTCAATTTTTGAGATGGCATCCGCAGTTCTGCCATGAGAGTCCTGAAATCTCGACGTAAATCCGACAGTGTTCCAGTCTTATCATGTGAGAAAACCGCCGAACAAGTTCGACGGGGTTTTCGGTGCGACACCAGAACAGCAGTGCCAGCGCTGGAGAAGTGGACAGGACTTCGGCGTGAGCATTCTGAGTTCGATCAAGTCCAATCTTTCCACGTCTAGGCCTCTACCCGTTAACTTCGTCCCCGCATCGGAGCACAGAAATGATCGATGTCCGATAGGAGACTGTGCGCACAAAATTGCCCCCAAGATGGCACGACGTCTTGGTATCGAGACATAGATACCTATACATTGGGCGCCCCAAGTTAAGTATCACAGACTGCATGCAATTGCATACCGATGCGGGGCTTCAAATTCAAGGCTTCCTCCGGCATCGCTCAACCGCCTCACCCCCTATACCTTGCATTGCTGCTGATCTCCCGCCCAACATCCGACATGCACAGTATATTCTCTTCACGTCTATTCAACTTTGAATCATCAGCTAACGCTGTGCTCTATCGTGTAAAGTGAGGCACGAATCATCTCTCTTTGACCACCGCTGGCAATCTTGAAAGGCTTCGGCTTCACTCTCGGGATCCTTGTTGTCCAGTGACCATGGATCGAAGCAACCTGGTTAAGTCTTTGCCAGATATTGTACGCGATGCCAAAATCGAAGCCGAGATATATCCCAACCAGACCAAGAATATCTTCTACATTTCAACCCGCTCGGTTCGCAAGAAGCGGATCGAAGAGCTGTGGGTTCGCGACAGAGAACTCGGTCGTGGCGGCTACGGAATAGTCCACCTCGAGCGATGCAAAACGGACGGCAGAACAAAAGTACGAGCCGTAAAGCAGATCAGAAAAGCTGCTGTCCCAGGCCAAGAGTTTGATTACCTCAGGGAACTCGAGGCGGTCATGAAGTTCTCACATCCAAAGGTGCGTGTTGCCTTTCCAGCTACAATCATTCTAGTACTCTAATGATGGGATTCAATAGTACCAACACTGCTTCGTGCGTTCAGATGGATGGTACGAGTCGCACGACTGTATTTTTATCGTGATGGAATATCTTGAACACGGTGATTTGCAGAAGCATCTCAAGCAACCGTTGCAAGAACGCGAAGCCAGGCTTATTACCAGCCAAGTTCTCGAAGGACTTCGATTCATGCATGAAAATGGCTTTACTCACCGGGATCTGAAGCCCGCAGTACGTTTGTCTTCACGTGAATTCTCGAGAGATGTGCTGACCCGAACAGAACATCATGGTTGTCAATAAGGGACCTCGGTGGTTTGTCAAGATTGCCGATTTCGGCATTAGCAAGCGAAGACATGAAAGCAGTATGAGTTTGCAGACGCCACAGCGAGGCACTGTTGGATTTGCTGCGCCCGAAGTTTTTGGAGTGGGCAATGCCAAGGGCTCTTACACCTCCGTTGTCGACATGTGGTCGCTGGGTGCCGTGGTCTACACCATGTTCACGCGCACAACGCCGTTTCCCACCGTCGGGGATGTCTGTCGATATGCCAGAGGGGAGATCGGGTTTCCTCTTGAAAAGCTTAAGCAGTGTCGGATTACGCAACATTGTCAACAGTTTATCATGTCCCTGATGGTACCAGACGCCCGCCAGCGATTGTCGTCGTCAAAGGCAGATAAACACCCATGGATGACGATTGAATCGTCATTGATGGGCTCAAATGGATCCAATATGCGCCGTTCGTATTCCTTCCGGGGTAGGGAAAGGTCAGAGGAGTACCAGAGACGACCAGCTACTGATACGGAAGATCGAAGAGAGAGAACGTCATCGAAAAGGTCTTATCGAAGCAGAAGCACCGGTGAATGGGGGCGCAGGCCACCGGGGACCGCTCGTAGTAGATCGGCTGACGCCCCAAGGGATGGACATTTTCCACGACTCGAACTTCAGCGTCGAACATCATTATTCGACAGATGGCGACACGCCCCAAATGACGAGGTCCAACGTTCGCCTTTCAACCCATTTGACATGTTTTCTCGCTTCACCGCGAGAATGAGCAGTCGGCCCAGAGGACATGGCGACCACATAGCCTCGGTTTTCAGACGATTCAGCATGGCTGAATCGTCTGGTTCCCGAAACAATCGCCAGTCTCAAAGACATGGCGACCACATAGCCTCGGTTTTCAGACGATTCAGCATGGTTGAATCGTCTGGTTCCCGAAACAATCACCAGTCTCAAAGACATGCCGCTTTTCGGTCTTCGAGCTTCAGACACAGCAGTCCGCCGTGCATGGTTCGTGTTGGCGTGGACCCAGGACATGGCCCTGTTCCTCTAGTACGTGTCCCTTTGCATCCAGCGCATGGCCCTTTCCCTCCAGTACATGGCAGTGTTCATCTAGTTCCAATTCAGCCAGTACTTGGTCATGTTCATCCAGGTTTTAGCCACTTTCCTCTAGGACATGGCGCTCTTCTTCCAGGACCTGGCCCTTTTTATCCGGAAGATGCTTTTTTTCTTTGATTTCTGAAAGGTTTCGGGAGCGTACACATAGGGTATAATAAACCCACGCCAGTCATGTCTCTCATCTTTTTCTATGTTTGAACTTTACGTCGGTTTTGAGTCATTCTATAGCATCGTTCAATTTTGGAATCCGAGTATTAATAGAAACCACAGTTCTAGTCGGCATGGTTGTGATTGACATCGAGGCCCCGAAATTTTGCACGGCTTCTCTTCCAATTTTGAAACTTCTAGTTCATTGAGCATACGTACCATCGCAGAATGCTCAAATCTCAACCCTAGTAGCGTAAAGTTACACGCTTCGGAGGGCCATTTGTTAGGAAGGCCGCCGCTGTGAATTTAGCTAGGGCTTAATTGCTTATCATTACTAAAACATGGATTGAAGCAGGGCATCGTTCGGAGTAGGTCCTAGCCCTAAGTCGTAAGACGTGAGGGTACTGAGCACGGAGAAGGCCACAACCACCAGCCTTGATTGTTCGATCTGAAATTGGAAGACGTGTTGATGAGGGACACAAAGAAAGAAGTTGGTGCGGTTTTGGTAAAGTGTGGATATGTTTCTTTAGAACTCGGTCCATGTTCACCTCCGTGTAACCCAATGTCTTGCAGTCAATGCATTTGTGATGCCTCATTACAGCAACCGTATAACACCAGATAGCTAGTAGAACGATAGTGGCAGTTGAAAGGAAACTCGCCCGCCCTATTTCAAGGTACGCCTCATATGTCAGGATCAGAGGGCCAGGTGGCCTCTTTTAGGGGCGGGAGGCAAAGAAAAAAAATATTCATATTCGTAGAAAGTACAGGGTACTCTGTACCTACACAAGCTGTGGCTGGTCAGGTGCCCTGACACGTTCTAGTCGCGCCAGAGTGCATTCGCCTTTCTAAGCGCTTGTAGCTTTTCCGTTGTATTCAAGTACAACTCATTCACATACCCACAAATGCAGAAGCTTTTTCTTTGTCGAGAAAATTCTGCCAGTTACAATTTACAAGAAACGGCACCTCGCACGCGGACAGTCACCCTGTTCTGGATACAAAGCCTTGCAACTTGCATTTAAATCGCCTCTCTCCCGCCAACCCCGAAGCCAACAGAGCAAGATAGCTACAGTCCCATTCACTGATCATTTGTATCAGTTTGGAGACTTTATTTGGCGAGCTCCCAGGGCTGAAGACACAGTTTCTTTTATTGATTTTGTGTAGATTTCTTTTAGTCTCGCAAAAGCTGTCATTGAGCTCACGACTTATCCGCTTAGGTACCTAGGTACCTAGACAGACACCTAGACACCTACCCCACCGCCACCACCACGTCGCCCACAGTGAGGTACAACCTATTAGCTGCCCCTCGTCAACTCCACCAAAAGCACGGTTGGCTGCCGCCGAACGCGATCCATCGATATTATATTGGCGGGCTTCAACTTCATTTCTACGCTTGCCTCAGTCAGTCTTTTCTTTCCCTCCGCTTCTCTCTTTTACTAGCACCTGGGCTCTCCAGCGTCTCGCTCGACGCCTGGACGCTCCGCTCCCAGCCCTCCTCGTTGTACCAAAGAACCCACATGTTAATACGTGCCGCCGGCCGCTCCAGACGGCATTCACGGCTCCGTGACCTCGTTGAGGCCGTGTCTGTCAAAACGCCATCTCGATGGATATACCTTCTGTGTCCATCGACGGCTGTGACGTCGATCTTCCAACGCCGCCCGAGACCATCACCCGACCGAACCCGTTCAAGGACGATGACGTTGCATCCCGCAAACGCCGCCGTACATCTGCATCGGCCTCCATGTCGCCAGCTCAGCAAGGACGCTTCGACGACGATACCGAGGCGGACAACCCCCATCATATAATTCACAAGCATGATCAAAATATAGCTGTACAAGAAGCTGATCCTAACCCCGTTGATCATGCCGATGGTGTTCAGATGCCCGTGGCTTTGGACTCCCCGACTTCGCTCGATGCTTCCGGCCAGCTCACACTGAGCTTGCGACGTATAGCAGACGACCATCGAAGCGATGCATTGCAGACAGGAAGATGTCTTCTAGCCTCGGGATCGAATTCGCCAATGCTGGAGCAAGGGGCCACTTTGGACGAGCATCGAGATACGCTGGCGCGATCGTTTGACGGCGCGTCCTCTTCTGATCTGGAGGAGGTCATCACACCCCCCGAATCATTCCCGTTTCGAAGAGCAAGGGATGAGATGCACGAGCCTGTGCTCCGATTGACGCACTATCTATCTACCGGCAAGTCACCTTGATCACCTTTCCTAGCACACCTAGGCTAACTGCTCACCCTAGAGCGCAACATCGACGTAATTAATCTCCAAATGCTTTCGGTATGGATGCAGCAATCGGCGATTAAATTTTTCAAGACTTCGGACCGAAACACGGTCCTACTTGCCCTGAAATCGCAGAGGAAGTTCTGGCTGTCTTTTCCAGCAGTCATGACCGCGCTGACTCTCCCAAGGTATTATCCCATGATTCTGCCCAACACATGAGGGAAACTAAAGCTAACCTCGAAAAGACCTCCCATCGGTGACGCAAACTCAATTATTTCCGTTACGCGAGAATTGGTTTCAAATTACTCGCTGCTTACCGCCGCTCTCGTCAAATTTGACCACGAAACTCTTCAGCTCGCGCTGACCAGTCATACCGAGCAAGAGGAAGAGCTTGCCCTCTTCTCTATCGAATGCTTATATGTATGGCTAGATTTGCTGTACATAGAAGAGCGGGAAACTTCTACAGGCGAACATGTAGATGGCGCATCGTCTTGGACAAGCAGCGAAATGTCGAAACTTCTATGCTCTCCTTTGATCGTGGCGCATGGCAACAGTACACAGTGGATCAGCGCATTTGCCTGTGATCTAGCGTCATTTGCCAATACCCCAGAGCTGAGACTACGCGACTTGACTCTTGTCACCTGCATTATTAGCGACTGTGCCGCTGCAGACTATCGAAGAAACGACGCAGCTCTTGCCGAATCAACCACGAGTTGCGCTGCCAAAGGCATCCAGCACATTCGAGAAACGTGGCTGACGCTCTCTGAGGCCCTATCTACAATCATCGAAAAGAACATATCGATTCTGAGCAGTGAGATGGCAAATCGCCTCTTTCGTGCCCTGTCCAAAATGTTCTCCCTCATTTGCCAATCGGACAACCGAGGTGAACGAAGCCAGGCCGATGGTATTGATCTTTTGATCGAAAGCTATAGGGTTAAATATCCCGAGGCAACACCCGAAATGCTGTTGAAAACCGCGCCCTGGGAATGGAGACTCGGAGTACTATCCAAGCTCATCCAGTCGGGGCTGATGAAGCTCCGAGTCATGGCTGTCAATATATTGTGTGGCTATTTGACCGACGTTTGGACTCAAGAAGAGGCGACTCTGGATGGTCGTCAATTTTTATGTCAGCTGGGCCATATTGTCGACAATGAACTCACTGGCTACATCGTGAGCCCGTCATGCCATCCCGAAATTATTGTCGCCAGCACTAGTATCATGGTGTTTCTGGCTTTATCGGACGCGAACACAAAGCCCCTCCTCGACCGAGTGTGGCGCTCCATTGGGTCTAGTGAAGACCAACGAGTGGCTGATGCTATCACACGCGTCGCGATTCATACTCTTTCTGTACTGCGGTACAATCACCTAGTATATCTTTGTGAGAAGTTTGACGAAGTCGAGCTGGGGGACTTCTCGCCTTTACTGCGAAGCCTTTGGGAAAGCTTGCTCAGCAATATGGTGTCTAAGGCGCAAGTAGCTAGCCGGCCCCTCACGGCACATCCCTTTCTCTCGATTTTGCGGGTATTGAGAGAGATGCCGACTTGCGATAATGGCGCGAACTTTACATATCCTGATCTCCATAAGGTGGCCGTGCAGCGAGTTCGAGAGCTACTGCAATACGGGTTGGAAGCGGACGTTCGAAAGCAGCTCTACGCTAATTGCGCCCAGCATCTGGCATCTGATTCACAAAATCGGCTCGGCAGCCTTTGGTTTATTTCTATTTGCATGCGACCGGCTATCGTCAATGAGCTTCAGCATCTCACCGACGCTCATGACATTGTCCGCGTGGTGGTGGAAGATTTGGAATCTGCAGTCCATACCGCATGTGATCTATCCACGGTCGTCTTGGCTGGCCCTGCAAATTACGCTCGTCGAGATTTGATCTCGCAAATTATCCATTTCCAGCCTAAATCAATAACTGAAGAGCTGGGCACCAGGCTCTGGGAGGTGTTGGTTGGCGCCAAGGCGCGAAATACCGCTGACAGAGTCGCAGCTTGGCAAACAATATCCACAGTCGGGAATAATAGCAGCTTTCAGAATCCGTTCCTGCAGGCTTGCTTTTCAAAGCATCTCCCGAATCTGTCCGCCAGTTGGTATTGTGAAGGGATGCTCAACTTTGTCAGAGAGAATGTCCTCTTGCTAGTCAACCACCATGACGAGTTCAATCTCGACCATGAAGAGCTTGTCGCTAAGAGTGGCATTGAACATCTCTGGCGTATTATACTCTCTTCCCATGATGAGAACATCGCCCAGCCTGCCATGATCTTGCTCGCGTCTGGTGTATATTTGGAGAGCAAAACAATTGCGGCCTGTACTGTGAACAGGGCCCAGAGTATCCATCTTAAACTCGTTCGTCAGTGTCTGAAGCTCATGCGCGAAGCTAGACATGCTTTACAGGCTGCTCCAATCGACGGCGATGCAGATGACGACTCGCTTGTTGTGGTTGAACCTGAGCGTGAGATGGTGCAGAGGAAGCGTGAATTTCTGCGCACCTTGAGACTACTCCAGTATTTCCTAGACGCACATCGCGCCAACCCACGTTATTCTGCTGCTGACTTACGGCCGTTGATACCCAAGTGCGCCGAGGAGATGAAAGGCGAACCGACCAATCTGCAGTATCAGGCATTTGGTGATGACGACAGTGGCGAAGTTAAGTCACTTCAGATAGGGCGAGAAAACTCGCTGGGATCACTGCTGGCTGTTTTCAGAGACGAGACAGGTTTTGACAGCTACAAAGCATACTACAGAGGTCGCCAGCTTGTCCCAAGCGAGATGCAAGTGAGCAAATCTCTACAAGACCTACGTATGTGCGACGGCTTGGTTCTTTTGAACAAAGATGTCGTCGCATCCGATATGCCCAGTCACGTGAAGCCCGGATCATCGCGAATCGAGATCGAGATCCTTGCTCAGTTTTCCGAGTTCTGGCAATACCTGGCCATGGAGGAGAGTATCGCCGCCGAGGTACGCATACGGCATGTATCCATGTATTTACTCTGGCTAATTATTCTCAGACATACAACTTTCTTCTACGACTTCCAGCCGATGGGCAGTTGATGCAGTGCTTGAGAGCTGACGGCACCAGATATGAGGACCATTTCGTCCCTGATCAGCCGTACCGACTACTATATACTATTTTTGCTCTGATGGAAAGCGTGAAAGAGATATCACCGCGGCAAACGATCTCATCGGCACGCTGCTCACCGACTACGACTGAATCTGAGTCCTCCATCAATGGGGTCGGGAAGGCATTACAACTACTTGCGCGTGGCCTGGATGACCAGACGATCATTCAAGTACCTGGTCATGTGAACATACTAGTCGCATCGAACTTGATTTTCCAGTACATGCGCCTTCTTGATGGTATGTTATAGTCTCCGGAGCTTATGGGCTTGACTAATCCGTAGATACCAGCTGCATTGCAAGATGTTGTTTCTGCTCAGGTCATTCCGAAACCTTCACCAATCCGATTGCTGTCGATCTTGGACGATGCAATGAGCTCCCAAGAAGAAGAACTTCTGCATCTCAGCGCCAAGTGCTTGTCTTTGATCCTGAAATTAGGATTTGTCGATGAGCAGTTCTGGCTGGCAGTCTCTGGTAGCCCTTTACTCGCAAATCTGATGCGCCGGATGTGCGTCTTATCCAACCAGAAGGATTTTCGGATTTTTTGCGTCAGCCAGATTGAAGAAATTACTAAGAAGGAGGCCGAAACGGCTGAGAAGCATGGCCACATTACGAAGTACTTCTGGAATTGGGCGCTGGAGACGCTGGTTCTCATCCCGGACTTGGGGGAAAATTGTCACGAGCTGATGAAGCTAATGTGCTTTCTCGTTGTTCAAATACGCTACAAGTGCTCTGAAAGCGTCGATCTTGGGTCCTTGGTTCAGCAATTGATCAAGTACTTGATATCACACACATGCACAGAGGTAAAGTCAACTTGCAAATTTTATGATGTGCCTGCCTAACGACAAGATTAGGAGATAACCCAAGCTACACCCTGTGACTTGGTAGCCGAGGGGTTGGTAACTCTCCTGAATCGCTGTCTCCATTTGGATGAGTCCCTTGCTCAGCACATTCCACGGTATGTCTTGCACTCCGCTTGCCACAAATCATCAGCTCATCGTTATGTAGCGCTGCAATTTTCTGTTTAATGAAGGGGCTTCTCTTCCCACAGGAGCAGCACAGAATGAACGAGTCTCTGCCGAAAATCATTCTGAATCCTGAAATCAGAGGCAAACTCTACGAATCTATCTTCCTGAATCTACGCACTCAGAACGACCTGTTGTTCGAGACGATAGAGTTCCTGGGCGAGATGGTTCCCTTCTATGCCAACAGTGGTACGTATGGATATTCTTACAGAGCAAATCAAAAAGCTGACATACGAGTAGCGGAGCCGTACATATACGACCTTCCATTTCAATTCGAACAAGAGAAAGCCCTACGATCTCCTGCCGGCTACGTTGGCTTGCAAAATCTATCCAACACGTGCTATCTTAACTCACTCATCACGCAACTGTACATGAACCCTGGCTTTCGGGGCTACCTGATGTCCTTTGATGTAGGCGAAGCCGACGATTCCAAAACACTCTTGCACGAAACCCAGCGGCTTTTCGTGTATCTCCAAGAGAGCATCAGTCGGTCGGTGGACCCAACTGCATTTGTTGGCGCAATCAAGACATATGATCAGGGACCAATCGATATTCACAGCCAGATGGATGTGGACGAGTTCTATAATCTTCTCTTTGATAGGTGGGAGGCACAGCTTCCGAGTGCCACGGCGAGAAAGAAGTTCCGGTCAATCTACGGGGGCCAACTCGTGCAGCAAATCAAATCCAAAGAGTGTGGTCACATATCGGAGCGACTTGAACCCTTTTCGGCTATCCAGTGCGACATCAAGGGGAAATCGACACTCGAGGATAGCCTGCGAGCATACGTGGGCGGAGAGACTATGGACGGCGGTGAGTGTCACGGTGCAATGGTCGTGGCGATTACTGACAGGCCGCAGACAACAAGTATAAATGTTCTTCGTGCGATCGGCATGTCGAAGCTGTGAAACGGTAGGTGTAATAATCTACTCCAGAGAGCGGAAAGATACTGACCGTCCTAGGGCTTGTTTAAAGGACGTACCGGACAACGTGATCTTTCATCTGAAGCGATTCGAATTTCATCTTCAGACACTACAGCGCAGCAAGATCGACGATTACTTTGCCTTTCCTGACAGGCTTGACTTGCAACCCTACACAATCGAGCACCTGAGCGGATCGGCGCCCGATGACAAGCAAGACATGTTTGAGTTGGTTGGTGTACTCGTCCACGCAGGCACCGCCGAATCTGGGCACTACTACTCCTATGTGCGCGAGCGCTCATCGGATCAAGACACGACATCAAAGTGGGTAGAGTTCAACGACGATCAAGTTGGAATATGGAATTATGCGTCGGTAGAAGCATCCACATTTGGAGGTCCAGAGCGGCGCTCGGGATATGGAGAAAGCAGTCTACCACCATTCGACAAGAGCTATAGTGCTTATATGCTCTTCTATCAGCGAATATCACCACGGACAGAAGCCGCTGAGACACAGCCAGCACCGAAAGGTGAAGGTGGCAAAAGTCTGTACACGGCCAAGGGCGAGGCTTTGAAGGACCATATCCGGACGGAAAACATATTGCTCCTACGACGTCACTGCCTCTTTGACCCAAACCATGCCAAGTTTGTTCAGGCCTGTGTTCACCAGAGCCTCAGGCCTAAGTCATCTCCTGAGGTCGGATTAGAGCTGGACAGCCAGCTAGCGGAAGAAGCGAAGGCACCCGAGGTTCACCAGCTGGTTATGAGCACTGCTATGAGCTATTTGGACCAGATTTTCAGCCGCAGCAAAGACTGTTCCCACGCAGTCATATTCTGCAACCTGCTCGCCGACGTGGCTATGACGCAGCAAGGTTGCGCCTGGCAGGTAATTAAATATCTCCAAGGTCGCCCTGCTGTTTTGCGCTCTCTTTTATTGCGAAACCCAGAAAGAAGCGTGCGAGTCGCCATCGGCCAACTGTTTGTGATTTGCTTACAAAAGCTATCAAGCAGTTGTCCAGAGTTGTTTTATGCTCAGACGGGCACAGCGACGCCGGCTAGTGACGATGAAGACGAGGACATGAAAGGTGATGCCGCAGAACCCGAGAACATGCTCTCTTGTGCGATGGAGCCACTCAATCAGCTCTGGAAGTATTTCCAAAACCACATTAGGTCGTGGGATGAGTACTTCTCGACAATCGTTCACGTGGCTCAGCTCGGGAGACAAGAGTGCGCAATGGTCTTGGCTGGTGGCTACCTGGAGAAATGCTTGAAAATCATCACTGCAGATCGCTCCGTGCAAATTGAGCCGAACTTCGTCAAAATGTTGCAAAATCTCTACAGACGGTTCAGCACACAGCCACCATCATATGTGGCAGTCCTGGCTCTCATTGCTCATTTGATGGACCAATTAGAGCCAGAAATCAGCCACGAGTCGATTGTGGAAACCGCGGATGAACGACTGACAGACACCAGTGGATGCTTCCCGTGGACATCATCAGAAATCACGTTGTTATTGACACATCCTGAGCGAGAGGATACAAGCTTGTTCCTGGCACGCCTACTGGAAATTAACCAAGGACCCGAGATTACCAGGCGGATCTTGGAGCGGGTAATTCGTGCGGGTGAAATACCTACTCGAAAACTTTTGTGTCTACTCGAGACAACAATCCGAGGCGATGCATCGACAGAACCTCTGGATGCATACATTCGTGCCGCATTAATATTCGTTGACAGCTGCAGTGACGTGAGTGATGCTCAGCATCTGGTCCGACACATTGGGATGCAGGCAGCCAGCTTCGAGAGGGGCGAAGGCGGCGTATTCCTGGAGCTGATGCGGAGAGCGATTGACAACAAACGGTCTGACGAGGAAGAGCGCGCTCAGTTGCGACGCTTGACGCTACATACCATACCCGAGTGGGCGCCATATCTGCTCCAGTATTCCGACAGCCGAGTACGCAACGAAACGGAGCGCTTGGTGGACATGGTATTGTGCCTGCCGGTCGAGGTTGACTCCCCGAGTGCCGCCGAGGCGGCTGTACTATCGTCGAACCTGGCAAGAGCCATTGGCACGCGCTGTCTCACGTATATCCAAGACGCACATAACCGGCGCCAAGTGTCGATTGAACGAGAGCTGGCCGCGGTTCTGATTCGCGTCGTGTCCAACTGTAGCCTGGTGGTTACTGCCAGCGAGACCCTGGACCAGCTCACCAAGGAGGAATTCATCGAAAGCCAGCACGGTGCGTATTATACCCCGTGAGCGGTTAGCCTGCTGTGGGTGGGGGGTGGGGGAAACAAACTGACCCATCTTGTAGACATTATCACGGACTTGTTGGCACTGGTGGTGGACCGAGTAGACGACGACGGATCTGGTAAGCGAGCCCGTCTCCTCCCCCACACTCACGCGCCCTGACGGGACGTGAGACGAATCGCAACTGACAAATCGGCAGACTGGGAAGGGTCCGCGCTCTCATCGGAGCCTATGGACGAAGACGCCGAGGCAGAAGAAGTGATGGCCCATGATGGGAAATAATGGGCTCTCATAAAGATTGACGGGCATACTACGATGATTGGAAACTTGCAAAGAGTAGAAGAGTCTTGTTCTTTTATGTTTATCTTATTTTGACTTGGAGCTAAACAGGAGGGAATACGACACGAAAACTAGATGTTACGGATGTAATGAGTTATACACGCCTCACGAAATACAGACATCAACGACTTATATTGCTCTTCTCTTCCATCGCTTAAGGGCACAGCTCATTTCCGTTTTTCAAACCCCTGAACCATCAATTAGCTTCCTAGCGAACTTGGGGGTAAAGGGCTCTGCCTCAGCTCGGAGCGCCTTTGGTACCTTTTTCGTCTCTGCACCTTTACTAGTCTTTAATCCGTTCTGCTCGGACAAGGGGCAAAATTCTTGGTGGATAGCAATTTGCATGTTGACTGAAAACCTGTTTGCAAATGGGAAGCTTCCGGTTTCTCGAGATGCGAACCGGGATGCTGCAAGGCCCTTTTGAGGCTTAATGGTTGGCGAGCAATTGCATCTTGCAGGCTCCGATGTTTGCGGTGGACGCACAAGATGTTCTGTGGCTCCAAATGCCACCCGGCTCTCATGCTGCTGGGGTTTGAAGTTCTCAATCTCTTTCGATGCAAAACGGGATGCAGTCAACCCGTTTCGGGGCTTCATCGCCGGCACGACGTTGCCTTGACTGAGCTTTGGTGTCTGCGGCCCTGCCACAAGCTGCTCTATTGCCTCCGGCACCGGCTGGCCCTTGTCCTCCTGTTTTGGTGTGGGGGGAAGAACCATAGGTACGTTTGTTGGTTCAAACAAGGTCGTAGATCGCATCTCTGGCCAAGGGGTTCCGGGGAGATTGCTGACCTCTCCCAATGGTATTGTTGTCCTTGGCGCAAGAACAGCCTTCGGCATCGCTGGATCAGAGACTGGCGTGGCCGCAAGGGTGACAGTCTTCGACTTTGTAATATCTGGTGACTGAAGATTCCAGTTTTGTAGCTTGTCAACCAGAGGATCAACTTGCGCCGTTTCAAGATCAAGCTGGGCCATAAGGGTAAGGAACTCGTCAAGCACCGACTTGGTCGGCGCCGCCACGGGAGTCACAGACACTGGCAGAGATTGTCCAGGATTTGAAATATCTGGCAATGCGGGCATTGGGGTGGCTTTTGGCTGGACTGTGACGGCTGGGGCATCATATTTCCGGTTCAAGAAGTCAAGCCCGCCAGTGATCGACGGAGCATCCTTTTGGGCCTGCCACGCCGCCATTGACATTGAGGCCTGGCGACGGGTATGAACACTCTGAGGTAGCTGCCGGTGACTAATTTTCGCGGCCGGATTCAGGGAGCCGAGGCCTTTGCATCGTGTCAGTACATCTGCCAGGTGCGTCACGGGCTCCAATTCAACTTAACGTACGGACAACGGATTGTGTCAGCTGCTGCCGGGCACCGCTGTGAAGCCTTCCCGCACCGGACGCTCGGGCAGGGCGTGCCGAATTTCCGCACGACTTTGCCGGTTTCGCTTTAGAGAAGCTTTTGGCTAGAGCAATTGCATCGGCCAGCTTCTTCTTATCATTGTAGTAAGACCCCGACATGGCGACGAACAGCTGCACTTTCAGAGAGAGAGCGATGAGGAGAATGTTGACAACAGTGCAGAGCGTGAAGAGGATGTGTGATGAAAGAGAGAGAATTTGAAAGAAAAACAAATGCATGGTTGCCAATTGGCAGCTGCCAACTGCCAGCTGCCAACTGCCAGCTGCCAACTGCCAGCTGCCAACGGCTGGCGGCAGGATCTGTCGCTGCAGCTGCCGTTCAGACCACAGTAACGAATGCGAAAGGCTTGGATGAGGAATCAGTTAATGATCTTTATTTTGTTCAATGGATTCATTCCAACTTTCCCTCTTGTCCGTCGCATTTGGTGTCCGTGCTAGACTTGGCGCCACTCGTCGTCGTTTTCTCGTGCGACTCGTGGTTGTTTTCAGGTTCGACTCAACACACGCACTTGTGAAAGCCAATGCTGCAGATAAATAGCCTTGATTGTTTATATACATCTATTTTGCGTTCATGCTTTTTACCATAAGCTGATGTCCTTCTCTCACCTTGGGTGAGTAGTGCTTCCGTAGAAGCTCGCCCTCCCAGACTGTCGTCGCAAACGGATTGCTCCCCTCCACACTGTCGCCAAAGGGGTTGAATCGCCCATCACCCTTGCGTTCTTCCGTATTCCATAAGCTACTGATTTTTCTTCCATGTGTGTGCGCAACATCGCCGAGCAGTGCCAGAGTGCCCTGACATGACTTTTCGGGCAGCTGCAGCGACGACGTCATGAGCTGTTTTGTAAAGGCAGCCAGCCTGAGGGGGGGGACGGAGCGGATATTCCACGCCGGGAGGAGAATAGCGGTAAGGGAACGGAGGAGCAGGACAGTCGTCGTCTGCACATTGATGCGCGTGTAGCGAACGGGGCCGGAGGAGGAGCTCGCGGGTTTGGTGAGTTCCAAGTCGGGGTTGGTGGACAGGTCGAGGAGAGAGCGGTAAAGGTGGGTGGTGAAGTAGGAAAGATCGAGGTGAAGGGCGTTACGCGAGTTATGAGCGTCCTGTCCTGCAAGTAGCGTATGTGCTGTGACGGTGCAGAGGAGCCCTTCGCGGGTGAGGTTCCGTGAGGGCTCGTCGCCGTCGTCTTCGTCGTCGTCATCGTTGTCACCGTTTTGAGGGGCCACCTCGCCATTCTCCTCAGCGGCCTCTGCATTGGCATCCTGGATGCTGTGGCGGATCAGGTCTTTGAGAGCCTCGAGCAGGTCGCCGAAAAAGTCCTGATTAATGAGGCGGGCGTACTTGGCGAGGCCCTCGAGGACGGCGCCCATGAGATGCGGCTCGCGCAGCTTGAGTATGCGGAAGTAGCAGGCAAATACCATCTTGAGCGTCTCCGACTGCATGCGCTCGCGCTCCTCGTGGCTAACGAGAGCGTCGGCCTGCGACATCTCCTTGGCGATGGACTTTTGATCCTTAAGCACCTTGCGCTCGCGCTTGGTGCGGAACTCGCGCTGTTTCTTCTTCATCTTGTGGTGGTACTGCGGGCCATCCTCGCCCGCTTCACCGTCCTCACCCTCCTTATCGACGCGGTGCCTAGAGGCGGTGCCGCGGAACTCGGAGAGCAGGCGCAGGGCAAGGAATAGGTTGAGCACGACCTGGTCGACCTGATACTCGCGCGACTTCATCATCTTGGTCAGCAATGAGACGGCCTCCATGCTGGGGCGTCCTTCATCATCCTGGCGAAAGAGCGTCTCGAGCGCCTCCACGCACTTGCGGGCGTCATCGTCGATGCGGCGCCGGCTCAGCTTCCAAACGAGAATTTTGAGGAGCTCGGAACGAAAGTTGAAATGAGGCACAGCGGTAAGGAGGGTACAGGCGCAGGTATAGGCGATGTTGGAGATACTCTGAGTCCCAGGTTTGGCCCTGACGCCTAGACGGGCGACGCGGTTCAGCTCTTTGACGTAGTGCTGATAACCTGAGACGAGCGACTGCTCGAATTGTCGTAATTGGCGAATTTCTTTTGAGATGGTCTCTTTCTGCTCATCTTCCGCCAGAGGTCTTATACGATATCCAGGAATTATATCCTTGTAGACGGTCATTTGCGTCATGAGCGCAAGCATCTGGATGGCTGTGATTGCGGACTCGCCGTACTTGGCTAGGGCTTTTAGCGAAGCGATATTCTCCTCTGGACTTTCGTTGAGAGCCATAGCCAGTCTAGCCATTTCCTCTTGCGCCTCAAGAATCTGTTGCGCTTCTGGTATTGTGGATGCTTTTTCTTCCTCTTCCTCTTCTGGCTCCCATTCGACCTCGTCTTCGCGGCCATGGAGCCATTCGGTGTCGCTCTCGACCGAGACATCGTCGCCTTCGTCATCCAGACGGTTTAAAATCTCGAGCCGACCGTCGGCCGTCTTAATTGGCAGCCTGTTGCTCTCCTTGGGCTCCTTCTTCTTCTTTCCCTTGCGTGGCCTTGACTCGTAGTCCTGCTCCAGGTTCCAGTTGGAAGCGTTTATGAAAAATGCTTTCTGAGCACCCTTCTCGGTTGCCGGGGGGCCGTCGGTGACCTCGGCGGCCACTTGCGCCAGCTTTCTTTTTTTTGAGCCCATCGCTGCCATTTTGAGAACAAATATGTGACGGCTGTGGTTGCACGGCGAGAGCTGCTAACAAAGAGTTTTGCCCGTTCAGCGTGCTAGCAAATGTTGCGATATTCCAGCGTAGCGGGGCAGGCGGTGCGGCATCCGACCAATCAAGAGCTGAGATGAGCGCTCACCGCCAAAATTTTGTGATTTTCTGCCCGATAAACCATGCCCCTCTGGTGCCAAAAATTTATGCCGGGGTCGCTAGGTTTTTGAGTGTTGTCTTGCTCGCAGCTACAATCTCTTTTTTACCTCCGCAGTTTATCGTTGCAGCAATGGGCTTTCGAAAGGCCCCGACGCAGGCCTTGAAGGCAGCCAACAAGGTCAAGCGACAGGAACTCTTCGTGCAACACAAGAAGGACAAGGACAAGGATCGCCGGGAGGAACGACTGCAGCGTAAAAAGCAAGAGGACCGCAACCCCGAGCTCAAGGCCGCCCGACTTGCCAAAAATGTGACCAAGACGCTGGATCAAAAGCGTGTTTGGGACGATGTCGATGATGATAGCCTTGGTGCTGTAGTTGACCTGGAGAAACTGAAGCGCAGACGCATGGAGGAGGCCCGGGCCGAGGAGGAGGCCGCCTTGAACGCTCCGCTCGACCAAGACGACGATGACGACAACGATAGCATGCTGGATAGCGACGATGAGGATGATGAAGCACGAGAAGCGGCTGAAGCAAAAGCGCGCGCAAAGCGTGCTCTCAGAGACAGCAGTGCGGCCCCTTCGACGACCAGTACCAACCTAGACCTGACGCCGTCGTCGCTGGCTCTCAAATTCCCTACACTCTTTACGGATATTCCACCGCCCGCCCCCAAAATTCTCGTCACAACGTCATTGAACTCGACGCTGCATCAGGAAGCGCATCTGCTCACGACACTCTTCCCCAATAGCAACTACATTCCTCGTTCATCACATCGTTACGGCCACAAGTACTCTCTCCGGGAGATTTGCAAGTTTTGCATCGGCAGAGACTACACAGCCGTGGTATTACTCAAGGAAGACCTCAAGAAACCAACGGGCATGTCGGTGGTGCACCTCCCCTCGGGCCCGACCTTTCACTTTTCCATCTCCAACTGGGTCGAGGGCAAGAAGCTGCCTGGCCACGGCAACCCGACCAACCACTACCCGGAGCTGCTCCTCAACAACTTCAAGACGCCGCTGGGCCTGCTGACGGCCAAGATTTTCCAAACGTTGTTTCCGCCCGCGCCTGAGTTCCAGGGCCGGCAGGTGATTACGTTGCACAACCAGCGCGACTATATTTTCGTGCGCCGGCACCGCTACGTGTTTCGCGACAAGCGCGCGACGGAAAAGAGCGTCCTCGCCACCGACGGCGAAAAGTTGAAGGGTGTCGAGGAGATCCGCGCGGGCCTTCAGGAGCTCGGCCCGCGCTTCACACTGAAGCTGAGGCGTGTTGACAAGGGCATCGGGCGTGCGGGCAGCGAAGGTGACGATGCGACGCAGTGGGAGTGGAAGGCCAAGATGGAGAAGGACAGAAAACGGTTCAACCTGTGATTTCATAGCAAAGCATTGGTTAATAGCATTAAGAAGAAGTGTCCTTGTACATTTGGCCGAGTCTTGGATGACGTGCT
The DNA here is from genome assembly GCF_000225605.1 of Cordyceps militaris CM01. Classification (NCBI taxonomy): domain Eukaryota; kingdom Fungi; phylum Ascomycota; class Sordariomycetes; order Hypocreales; family Cordycipitaceae; genus Cordyceps; species Cordyceps militaris. The sequence continues at coordinate 3,325,360 of NW_006271969.1, forward strand.
CCACAACTGAATACTTGCCACGAGAGGGCAATCACGTTGCCACTCAACAACAAGACCAAAATGAATCACTCATACATCCTGTAATTATGTCACCTTGAGACAATGTCTCTGTAAAGAGTCATCGTTCGACGGTTGCATGTGCTGTACTTGCGTGCGCTGCGCTAGCCTCAATACAGTAATGGTTGACTGGCGCCTCCAAGTTGACAGGCCACTTCGGCCGTGAATATTGGACGAGGCTTTATGCATTGCATGTACTTCCCCCCAGCCGAAACAGTCGTCAAATTTGCAGACTCAATCTCTGGTCTGGTAAATATTTGAGAAATTTGACATTGAACGCGGAGCCAGACAACACCCCGAGCTTGCGGAGGCAGCCTGTGAAAAAAGCGAGGTTAGACGGCCCTCGCAATGCGATACTGAGGACGGCACGTTTTCTGCAGTTGCGAGGCTGATTCGAGCGCATGACGATACATGATTCACGTCACATACGGCTCGTCCCGCGCTAAGCTTTGTGTCCAAATTCGCGGGGGCATTCGGGGGCACCTTGATGTTGTCCACCATGGAACACCACCAGAATGGCGACAACAGCGACAAGGGCGCGAATGGTGATATTAGCCAAATATGGAAGACGGCGCCTGTGCTCATTGGCACAACAAAGTTTGAACCAAGATCTGACGTGCGCAACATCATGGTGACGGGCGGTGCCGGCTTTATGTGAGACCTTCTCTACCTGTGTTGCTTCACCCTCGTCGCTCAATGCTAACCTGGCAAAACGCAAGCGCATCATGGGTTGTTCGGCACCTCTCCATCGCATATGCCGACGCCTACAACATTGTCTGTTTTGACAAGATGGATTACTGCTCCTCCGCCAACAACACGGCCATTCTCGCGGACCGCCCTAATTTCACCACCTACGTGGGCGACCTAACGCATCCGCACGAGGTCGTGGACTGCATGGAAAAGCACAACATCGACACAGTCATGCACTTTGCGGCGCAATCGCACGTCGACCTCAGCTTTGGCAACTCGTATAGTTTCACGCAGACCAACGTGTTTGGGACGCACGTGCTGCTTGAGAGCGCCAAAAAGGTCCGCATTCGGCGCTTCATCCACGTCTCGACGGACGAGGTCTACGGCGAGGTCAAAGGTGGCGAGGACGACTTGCCCGAGGCCAGTATACTGGCGCCGACAAATCCGTACTCGGCTAGCAAGGCTGCCGCTGAGATGATGGTGCAGTCGTATCAAGCCAGTTTCAAGTTGCCTTGCATTATTGTACGCAGTAACAATGTCTATGGACCTCATCAATACCCCGAAAGTAAGGAAGTTTCAGCCGGCTTTTGATGACCATATCGACTGACCACTCGCATTTTCTAGAAATCATATCAAAATTTGCCTGTCTGCTCAATAGAAGGCAGCCGGTCGTCCTTCACGGAGATGGTAGTCCGACCCGGCGCTACCTCTACGCCGGCGACGCCGCCGATGCGTTCGACACCATTCTGCACAAAGGCCAGATTGGACAAATATACAATGTCGGTTCCTCTGATGAAGTGTCCAACCTCGACCTATGCGCCAAGCTCCTCTCCGTCATGGGCATGGTGGACGGGTGCGACGCCGACCCCGCCGCCATCATGCAGCAGCCCGCTTTCCGCACATGGGTCAAGTATACGCACGACCGGCCCTTCAACGACTGCCGGTATGCGGTGGACGGATCCAAACTGCGGAGGCTGGGTTGGAGCCAGCGGACACAGCTGGACGCTGGCCTGCGCATCACAGTCGACTGGTACCGACGGTTCGGCGAAACGTGGTGGGGAGACATAAGCCACGTCTTGACACCGTTTCCCGTGGTGGAAGAGGGTTCCATTGTGCCTGATTTTGATCATAGGATACGCGATGACCCGATGGGGTCGGATGAAGAGTCGGGACCGGAAACGTCGTGGAAGAAGGACCAGACAAATTGTTAATCGTGGGGAAATGGGACGGGTCCCAAGAGCGGCAGTATTCTGCACAGCCTCATAACCTCCACTGAATAAGTAACGGTTCGTTTTGACCTTGTGCCGATCGCTCAACGGCTTAAATATAAGCGCCACCAAACATATCGATTATCATGTGGTAGGTTGCGCACCCGTGGAGAGCATGGAGAATTATGCAACCGCTACAAGTCGGCTCAAAAAATAAAGTAGAGACAAGAAGAAGGGTGGCAAGGAGACATTAAACAAAAACATGATGAGAATTCAAAAGCATTCAAATTTGTCAAAGTTTGTGAGGCATCTGGAAGCGCCTCGACTGTTGTAGTCACCCTTGTGGCATCAGCCCCGTTTGCTTAACGTCGTCTCACGCCACAACAAGGCAGCCTTATCCTTTCACTACAGCACCCACGCTTCTCATCGCGCGACCCCCCTCTTGCTACGCCCTACTCGCCGTTGAAATACGGACACTGCTACGAAAACTGCCGGCTTCTCTACGATGCGATTGACGACAGCTCGATAGTCCACGTCACCCGGTCGTCGACATGATAGCTCTGGCTTCGGCCCTCGCTTCGTAACTTCGCGCGCGTCGTTGCTCTCGACGAGCCCAAAATCCAAAACACCCCGGGCCGCCAGCCAGGTCCATCCCAAAAAGGCCAATTGAAGAGCTATTTCTCGACGATGCTGTCGCATCTGCGCTTCCACCGGCGCGGGCCGTCGAACCCCGCGTCGCCCGCCGGCGACCAGCAGCCCTCGCCGCTGAGCAACACGCAGTCGCCCTTTACCCCCGACGGCGGCGTCTCGTCCCCGGACACGCAGCCGCCCAGCTCGACCACGTCGCTCGTCCCGCCGACGCTGCCGCCCATTACGCGCGTCACCTCGGACCAGTCCCCGCCCCTTCCCGGCTTTTCGTCCGACGCCGCCGCCGCCCACGGGCCGCTTGTCGAGCAGCGCGTCGTCCCGCAGCCCGCCGCGGCCCGCTCGCCCTACACTACTGACTCGGGCTTCATTGGCGGCGTCGCCTTGGAGAATTACCGCCGCGGCCTGCGCGCGCAAAAGGCGCTCGTCACACCCGAGCATCACGCCGCGCCGCCACTCGACGACAAGCACCTGCGCGCCAAGACATCCCCCGCTGCCGCTGGTGCGCCGCCGCCTGTGGCACCGAGACAAGGCCAGCCGTCGCAGGGCTTCTCCAGGGTGCCGTCGCACTCTTCTGTCTCGCCTTCTGAATCTGTGCAGCCGACTGGTCGTCGCCCGCCCGGCTTGGGTCTCACTGCCGAGTTTACGTCGTCGTCGTCCTCTTCCGTCACGATTACACCCATGGAGCCTCACAAGGCGAAGAAGGGGTTGCCCTTTTTGAAGAATCCAATGTCTACGCTTTTGATGCGACGCAAGATGAACCAGAATGTCCCCGACGCCCTGCCGATGCCCATAGTATCCAGCCAACACCCCGAACCCACATACGATCCACGAATCAAAGGCACCCGTGTTCACGATTTCAGTGCACCTAGACGCCGGAGTATTCCGCGGAATGACTTCGTACAACCAGAGGCGAGACCGCCAGTCACTGAGTATCAAAAGCAGCCGGTGGCGGTTCCCCAACCTGCTCCTTTGCCAGTGGCTGCGCCAGTGCCCGAACAAGAGCAACCGCCGAAGCCCATCTCCAAGGATGTTACACTAGTTAACCGCCCAACGAGTCAGAATCCATCCCCTACCTCCGTACCAGAGAAGCGAAATGGCTCTTTCAGAGACAGGATGCGCAGCTCCAGTGGCTCCTCTATGGCTGGCTCTATCCAGCTTGAGAACCTATCGAGCATAGCCGAAGACCACCGCAACCGCGAATTCGGTTCTTTAACGCGTGTTAACCCGTCGATACGGACAACACGTTCTCATAAAATATCTCTCTCGGAAATGTCGAGCAGAGACACTATCACGTCCTTGCCCAGACACATGAAGAGTACAAGTTCAAGGTTCAGTTTTGACATGATAGGTGCTGCAAAACAAGAGAAGATTTTGGAAGACCGACACCGGCAGCGGCAATTAGAAAAAGGCGAACCAGAAAGTGAGGAGCGAAGAGATTCTAGGTTTGACGAATTTGATGAAGACGCATTTGACTACGACGCAATGATGGATGACGATGGCCTTGAGGAGAGAATTCCGGGCGTAAATGCCGATTTCGACGACGAAGACGATTATCTCCATGAGACACCGTATGTACAGAAGGATCAATTTGATACTCAGGAGGATCCCGACAATGATCAACAGAATTTTTCCGGTTTCGTTTTTCAGAGATCGAATCCCGAATCAGAAATCCCCAGCCCTTTCTTACCAGGACAAATGCCCAATACTCCACGAGACGCAGAGGGACAGCCTATCGGTTCGGCAATGACGAAAGACACACCGACGACAGCCAACTTTCCCTTGTCAGCTCAACCCAATTCCAGCGATAGGGATTCAGCTTTTGGGCAACGACTCTTGGGGCTCGGAATTGACCAGGCAACGTCTCGACACGAAGAAAAGACCGTCGGTGCAAAGGCCAATGCACTGGCGTTCTTGCCAGACGACGAGCTGTACTTTGATGACGGTATCATTGGCTATGAAGATGAATTCGCGGAAGATCTTGCCGCAGGCATCGACCCTGATGATGAGCCATTTGACGAGTCCATATTTGACAATAATGATACGGATCAGTTCGGTCGCCCGGTTCGTGGAGCGTTTGCTCGCGCCCAGTCAATGACAAAGGCAACCAGCGAGTCCAAGAAGAGGATATCGGATACGTCGCGATTCTCCGCTCAATCAGAAATAACACAGTCTACCGCTCATACATCATTCAGTGCGGGCATGTTGGATGGGGCACAGGGGGGTAGCTCCATGATTTCGCCACTGGGCAGGGTGTCCTCGGTGATGGGATCATCATCCTCGCCCTCGCAGCGCAAGATGGTAGCCTATCAGGCCGCCCTCGCCGCCGCTGCACACGAAGCTGCCGCGTCGGGTAAATTCCAGCGCAGCGCCTCGCCTGTTCTGGAAGATGACGCGGAAGACGAAGATGGCACAGACGAGCTGGAAGATGCCGAGACACAAGAGTCCACGGTCAAGATCCAAGATGACGTAGAATACGAGCCTACGGACGACTTGGACGACGATTTTGGCTACGAGAATATGGATGACTTTGAGCTCGACGATGATGCCATTATTGCAGAGGCCAATGCCAGCGCGCTCGCAAACGACGCTGACGGCTGGTATGGGCAGGAGTTTGGTTTCTACGCAGCGCCCCCCTCCTCGACGCAGCACCACGGCTCCTACAGCTCCAGCGCCTCGGGCGGCGGCGCAGAAATCGGTTACGCGGTCGGCGGGTTTTTTGGGCCGCGCGGCGGCGACTTGGCGCGGTCGGCGAGCGGCCGCCTCATCTCCCGCGAGGCCAACCTCACGCCCATCACGGAGCGCTCCGAGTATTCCAACCGCAACTCGATTATGAGCATGGGACTGCCGCCGCTGGTCGGCGGCGGCACCCCCACGACCATGCAGAGCCCCGGGCTCGCACAGCTGGCCATGATGTCGGAGGAAGGCGATGAGATGACGCTCTCGGCGCTGCTGCGGCTCCGCAACAAGGCGTGGGGCGGCTCGCAGGCGAGCCTGGCCTCGAGCCGGGACGGGTCGCCCAAGTCGGAGCGGGGCGAGCTCCCGAGCGCGCCCCCGTGGGCCGCTGCCGCGGGAGGAGGTGCTCCTATGCCCGGCTACACCCACGCGCGCCAAAACTCGCTCCTCTCGAGCGAAGGTCGCGAGTCTGAGCTGGGCAGCCTGCCGGCTAGTCCCACGCTGACCATGGCCAATGCGGCGCAGGGGCCGCAGGGGCAAGCCCACGCGCTGGCCACGCTGCAGCAGCACAACAACAACCCCGCCCGCGGCAACTCGGCGTATCCGCGCGCGCCAGGCGGCGGCCAGAGCGCGTCTGCGCCGGTGTCAGCCGTGCCGGGCCGGAACTCGAACGAGTGGAACTGGCCGTTGCCGTCGTCGTCGTCCGAGGTGGTCGCCGGTGGTGTGCCGGCCCGCACCGTGTCGCTCGCGTCGAGGCACGGCAAGGGGCATCGCCGCCAGCAGAGCTCGACAGAGAGCGTCTCGTACATTATGGAGGAGGAGGACAATGGCGAGGCGCGCTGGGTCATGGAGAGGCGCCGCACGGGAGACGGTGACGAGACGGAGCTGCTGGAGCGGGAAATCATTCCTGGCGGGCGGATATAAGCGGCTGCCGCCAGTGACGGTGTATACATGTTTTATTTTGGGCTCATGGTGCATCTGCGGTCAGTGACCTTGTTTGTTCGCGTATATACTTTTCTTCTTCAACACCCTCTTTTGGCTTATTGGGCAGATGGAAACCTTCAAGGTTCAGTTCTCACCCACATGTATAGATCAAGTGTGCAAGGTGAGAGTAAAGCATAATACATTTAGGATAGAAAAAGCATCAAAAGCGCAAACGCTTCTTAAACCATTTGAGTAGTGTTTGGCCGAGCAAGTATGAATGATGCGAACAAACTAAAACAGGCGGCGCAAGATTGATTTCTTCTCCGTCTCTGCAGACGCGGCGGCGGCCAGCGGCTTGACCTGCATGGCGCGAACCCTCCACAGCAGACCGAGCAGACTGGCGACAATGACGGCCTCGGTCAGACGACCGCCGTCTTCCGGCAAAAGAAGCACGCCCTGGCCGCTGCACAGCGAGAGCGAGGGGGCCTGGCCCGTGTGGTGGTAGATGGCTCGGATGCTCTCCGGTGCGGGAGACGACGCATCCTCGGCGCCGCCGCCCGCCGCGTCGATTCGCACAAGGGTATACCTCAGGGGCCCGGTTCCGAGGGGCTGGATCTGCCACTGCAGCGTCGTCGTCGTCGCCGGGGCGTCTTCTTCTCCACCACCCCAGGTAAACGTGTAAAAGGGGTGCTGGCTGCTGCCGGCGCTGGACACGCTGTCTGGGACGGGAAACGACGCCGTGACCGCAACGGTCTGGCGGCCGACGACCAAGCTGTAGTCGTCTGTGGCGTCTGACAAGTCGCTGTTTCCTTTGCCGTTGGTAACTTGCTGGGATCTGCAAACAAACAAAAGGGTACGAGAGTCCCGACTCACATGGTGATGCTTTCATGATCGCTCAGCCGCTGCAGGGCAAGGGTAGCCGCACCACCCTCGTCGCTGCCTTGCACGGTATACCGCGCCTCCTCGCTGCGCAGGCCCTCAATCGTCTGGGCCATGGTGCCGAGGCGGATCGCGTAGAGCCGGCTGCCCATCAGCGCGTCGCCGATGACGTCGCTGCCGCCGAGGGGCGCGTGGTGCACGGCGTGCTGGTACGCGGCGCTCACGTCGTGCAGGCGGCCGCGGAACCCGGCGTTGTTGCTGCTCTGCGCCGGCACCGACACGACGACGCACAGGTGCGGCGGCGGCGCGCACGGCGTGCGGGCAAAGCCATTCTCGGCATGGCTGCCGACCGCCCGGTCCCGTTGCTGCGCGGAGCTCAGCGCCTCGTAGCCTTGGGCGCCAGCAAATGCGGACATGGTTTTCGTTTTAAACAAGTTTGTCTGAGGCGGTATGTTGAAGAAAGGGACTCTTGGTGACGTGAAATGAAAAGCCTTTCCGTCTGGCTGCTTTTATATGTGGTGGAAGAGGGAAAGGTCAATCTGGTTACGTACCCTCTTTCAACCCACCACCCCCGCGATTGGCCAGCCTCTGCCAAGTGTTTGTTCTATTTGATGAACATGGAGAAGAGGCAAGGCAAGACAGCATTGAATCCAGCGTTTTGGTCTCAAAACCCCGCAGCAGGCAGCCAAAGCTCGTTGACTGGCCCGGGGGGGCGGGGACTGGACAAATCAGAGTATCCTCTGTTCGCTGGCCGGGCGCATGGTTAGGTCAGGCTGCTCGGCTCGGCTCGACGCACCAGCTGGTGTGACGAGCTCTTGTGACTTCACTTGGAGGCGCACCGAAGTTACTGATACTGGTTTTGTGTAACATGACATCAGGCTGGCAGAGAGAGTTTCTTGTGCCCCGGATCTGATCCTCCAAACAGGCGAGGCAACCTGGACCGGATAAGAAGGGCGGTGGATGTTTATTTTCCAAGAGAAGCGAAACTCTAGAATGAAACTATCGACGGAAGACCATCACATGTGGTTTGTGACCATGTTGAATGTTGGCTGTGTGTAGATGGACGTCTCAGTAGACTCGTGCCCTCGGTCAAGCGGCCCTGATTCAGTAAAGTATTCAATATATGCCTTGGCAAGTAAGTAATACGCAAGCGACGTACGATATATGTTGGTACATCATTCTTTTGGAACGTCCTGCCTAGCAAGCCGCAGCCTGACCAAATCCTCTACAACAGCAGACTTGGGTCGCAGCACAATCAACCTTGCCGTCTCTTTATTTTCGCGACGGAATTTTCCACTACCGTTTTTGATCATGCGACAAATGTTTCTGCGAAAATTGAAACGCACAATTCACAAAAGCTCTTGTCCAGGGTAGTGGCACCAACCAGCTGGAGCCTCCTAGTGAACATGTGAATTGTACTTTTACCTTGGTGGACTTGAATTAAGCAGCATTATTTGACTTGGATTAAGCAGCATTATTTGACTTGGATTAAGCAGCATTATTTGACTTGGATTAAGCAGCATTATTTGACTTGGATTAAGCAGCATTATTTGACTTGGATTAAGCAGCAAGCCCCGCGTAAAGATTGAAATGAACTGCAGGAACAAACAAGTCAGCCCTGTGCAGATGACGCACCACCAAAATAAGCATGCAACATGTACATGTATGTGCCTTGACCAGACGAGGGGGCACTGTAGGGATGCATAGCAGCCAGATCAAGCGCGTGCAGACTAAAGACAACAGCTAAGAAGATGGGATTTGCAGCCCCTTCTTTCGCCGCATTTTTTTTCTTTTTTTTCTATTTTCATTGTTCCGCCGCTGTGTAGATCCTTGGGCTGGTGGTGTGGCTGACCAGGGTCTCTGGTTGGCTGGAGCAGGGAGGTTGTCATCCATTGTGGACGAAGCCGGGCGCTTACATCAGATGCTGGAAGGCGGTGGGTGAGAAAGCTGTTGACGGTTCTGTGAGACTTGCCTTGTCCAGCAGAATATGTATTTTTCTATCCACTCAATCGTAGGGGTCTGCCATGGGTTCCTTGTTTGGGCGATTTTATGAGGCAGGCAAGGAAAACGTTGCGTTTGCGCTATAGAGGGGCACAAATAAATCATAGATCTGGCGGGGAAATCCGTTAGGGAAAGCAGGAGTAAGTAACAGTCGACGACGGAGTCGGAAGCTAACGCTCGTATAGTAGGGGCGGGGGTCGAATCGAGATGCAGTTTAGAGGGGAGACTGGTCTGCCATTTACATGTTCAGGGTGTGTGGACGGCCAAGGCGGGAGGCCGAATGATGATTTCCACCAACTTTGACGCGATATCCGAGGCGCGACACAAGTGGGTGCACCGAGGCAAAGCGAGGGCTGGCCAGAACTACGGTGCTGCGCTCATCCTCATCGTGCGGCGCAAGAAGGAAAAGGCGCTGCAGCCCACGATGCCCTGTCGGGATCCGTACATCTGCGGCCTGCTTATCGCGCTGGCGCAGGCGCACAGGAAGTCGCCGCGAAGCGAAGCGCAGCGCGCCGTGTCTGGGAGGTGCTGCGTGAGAATGAGCTTGTCTAAAGCGGTGACTGCCCAAGGTGGCCGCTATGCCCATCCTGATAACTGTGTTGACGAGTCAGCAAAAGTATCAGGTCGACGTTACCTTGTGAAGGATGTATAGAGTTGATCTGCCTAAGAAACAGCCACTCATAGGCCCGCGCGGGGTGACGGTTCAAAGTGTGATGGGTCCATCCATCTTCGTCCTCAATAATACGTTATAAATTAAATAAAAAAAAGACGTTGGCTAATACGTGTAGGGTGTCTACCTCTCTAGAGGTGCAAACCACACCTAATTAGAGGTACCTTATTTAGTCGGGCAATTCATTTCTTCAGCCCCCGCTTTTTGCTAGTGACTTTTTACGCGCCCAACTTCTTGCAACGACTGGGTCGGCGGTCGTCTCATTGCGGCCAAGAGGAGGTGCGCTGGCGACCGGGCAGACGAACGAGACGATGAAACAAGAAACCCCCGAAACGCCAAAAAAAAACTCTCTTCTCGTTTGAGTTTCCTCGAGCTGACAGGGACAAGAAAGCAGCTGGCTGGCCATAATGAGCGCCCCACGCATGCCTCGACTTATACGCGCCTCATCATCGTTGCAAACGGCACTCTACCAAGTCGTGCCATTCTTTCAGCAAAACATGGTCCACGAATCTGGACCGACCAAATGCAACTATACAGTTCACCCATACAATACATCTCCACGGCTGTTTCCGACGACGCTGGCTGCTTCCCCCCCCCCCCCCATCCCGCCGTTTGGTTTCAGCTGCCCCCCCCCCGGCCATCGCTAGCCGCCGAGCATATGCAGCCCTCACCCGCCCCTAAAATAGCAAGTCCGTCTTGCAATAGGAAACAAGCTCCCCCCTCTCCCCCAGTCGGGCTTTTGGTGTCTGTTTCTATTTCTGTTTCGTTTCAGATCTCAAGATGCACGTGGGCCAATGTCCAAAGTCTTGTTTCATAACCATCTATATGTATACCTCCATCTAGCCCAGACAACTCTAACAACCCTCCTCCTTCTTCTCTCTTCTTCATCAACCGGTCCTGGGCCTTGGTGTTTGGAGAAGAAAGTCTCTTATTATCTCTCTTCTAGTCCATCTCTTGCGTCTTCTTGCATTGACTTGCATAGTAGCCAAGTTTGGGACCAAAAGCCTGGGGTACAGCGGCCTGGTTGAGCATATACACACACCACATTCCTTTCCTTTCCGCACCACTCTTTCCGATTATTCGCAAGACAATACAAGATACCCCATCAGTCTCCCCAATCATGTCTCTCAAGGACAAAATCTCCTCGCCCCTCGAAGCCGGCCCCTCCCTCCTCGACGCCCACCACCTCCCGCCGCAGCTCCTCCCGGCCCTCGAATACACCTCGACCCGTCTCGCCCGCAAGTCTCTCCACCTCACCCTCGTCGTGGCCCGTCGCGACTATCAGCTCCCGCCATCGCCGGTCCTCTGCTCCCCGCCCCTGCCCGGCCCCGCCTCGCCCTCGTCCCAGAACCGCTTCGCCCGGCGTCTGCATCTCCCACGCTGGGGCCGCCACCAGGCGGCCCTCTCGCCCTCGTCCGCGACATCGTCCATGCCGACCTCCCCCCGGTCCGTCATGTCCTCTCCGAGCTACACGCCCATGTCGATGGAATTTCCCCGCACCCAGCAGGGCCCGCTCTCGCCGCGGTCGCCCCTGTGGCCGCTCACGCCCATGACGCCGCTCTCGCCTCCGCCCATGACACCGTCGACGGCGAAGTCGTCCATCCCGACCGAAGGGTCTTCGTATGGCTTTCCCATGACACCGCAGCATGGGGTGCGGCTCATCCATCACGGCAACTTGCCATCCAAGGCCGAGAGGACGCTGCAGTCGGCCCTCGCGAAAGCGGGCCGCAAGTCCAGTATTGGAACACATGTGGCACCGGCACTCAGCGCGCCGGCCTGCGGCTTCAACAACACCCTGTTCAACAACTCCATCGCCCAGAACGACGTGCTGTTTTCATCCGACGGCCTATCCCTCGTCTCCTTTGACCGCCTCTACAGCCTCAAGGCGGCTTTATCAAGCTACTCCAAAACGGGCTCCCCGTTGCGGCTGGAAGATGCCGTCGACGAACTGCGCCGTTATGTGCTGGCGTCGGGGACCAAGGTTTCCAAGATGCACTTGCTGCGCTCCTATGACTGGCTCAACGTATCACACTCGGCGCTGGTGGATCTGGATCGCATGTACCGGCGCGCCTATGGCGGCGTCGAGATGCAGGGCGGCATCGACGGCATGTATTTTGCGCCCGTGCCCGAGGACTCTTCCATGTGGTCTGACGATGAAGAGGACGAGGAAGAGGATACCGAGGACCAGCCATACCACGACCAGGACAGCGGCGTCTACGTCGAACCGCTACCAGACAGCCCGACTGTTGACGCGGCCACAGTTGCCATGGCGGCCACCACAAGGCAAGTTTCTGCGCAGCCAAAACGCTCTCCTTCACCCAAGATGCCCCCTTTGCGCGTGCAAACCAGCTTTACCGAGACGCTTGCACATCGATCCGACATGGGGGACGACGACCCGAAACCAGATGCACAGAGGATAGAGCCCGAGGCAGAGGTCTTAACGGCGCGGCCGGATGACGAGGCCGGTCAGGTCATAGCTTCCAGGAATCAGCTCTGGATGAACGCGCAGTCCACGTCGATTGATCAGGTTCTCAGTCCGGGACCGGATCCGCCATGGCGGGAGCGAGACGGGCCCATGACGCCCCATGGCTACGATGATATTTCGCCCATTACGCGAGGTGAATGGGGGTTTCTCCTCGTCGATCAAGAGTTTAAAAGTGCAAGAACGGTGGTGGTAACGACATGCTGAAAGCCCGGGCATGAAATGTACACTTTGCATTAGCATTAGCATATTGAGGTTCTGCTTTATGAATAACGCAATCAACAAAACTCGGTGCAGCTCTTACTCGAAAAAAAACAATAGAAACGGGGGTATCACTATGCGTGCATGCATACATTGTAGAGACCACTCACTATGCCTTGCATACACGGACCGCAACTCCAACCTCGCTCACCAGCCATACCGGCTCGACGCTTCCCGGCGGTTCGACTTGCCCTTGGCGAAGCTCTCCTCGAGCGCGTCCTGCTGGCCCTGCACGTTGCTGACGAGCTGCCGCAGGCTGTTCTTGCCGCTGCCCTGGATGGCGCGCACCGGGTTGTACGTCTGCTGCTCGCCGCTCGCCCGCAGCGCCTCGTTGTGCCGGTACTCGGCGTCCATGTTGAAGTTGACGACGCGCTGTGCCGCCGCGCGCGCGTCCCCGCCGCCGCGCCCAAAGAGCGCGCGCCGCGCCGCCGCCGACAGGTTCATGTCGTCGGCCATGGCGCCCACCGACTCCGCCGCCTCGGGTTCGCCAGCAGGGGCCGCGTCGGCGTAGGCGCCGCTGTCGTCTTGCGTGGCCGTGGCAGCAGTCTCGAACAGAGGCTCGTAGGCGCCGCCGCTGGGCAGGGCCGGGCCGGGCGCGGGCGCTGTGTCGTCGGTCGGGATGGAGAAGAGGGAGGCTTTCTTCTTGGGTGGTTCGGGCGCGGGTGTCGGCGTGGGTTCTGCGGGCACGGGTTTGGCGGCGGCGGTGGATGTCTTTTTCTTCTTGCTTTTGGCGACGGACAGCGGGCGAAACATGAGCGGCTTGCCCGTGAGCTTGACCTCGGACGCGGGCTTCTGGCCCTCTGGAATCGACGGCGCCGCCATCTCGCTCTTTGGCGGCGGCAGGCTCCTCGGCGCAGAGTCCCCCGCGTCTCCATCATCGCCGCCGGTAGCCGTTGTGCCCGCCGCGTCTCTGCTGAAGCCGGGCGCCGCACTCGTCCGGAGGCCGCCCAAGACTGGTGCCGCGACCTTGGAGCCTCCTGGCCCTGGCTTGGCCGCCGCGTTCTTTGGTGGCGGCAGGAACGAGTTGAATCCGGCAAAGCGCCCGCCGCCGCCCGTAGTGCGCGCTCGCTTGGCGGGGGGCTCGTCACCCGGGGCTGGCGTGGCGGCTGTCGCGGTGCCGGCGAGGTTGACAATGATCTTGCCCTTGTCGATGACCGAGGGTATCCGTTTACTGTTGGCGGCCGTCTTGGGCTTGGTGACCTGCTTCGTGGGAGCTTCCGCTTCGGACCCGGAGGATTCGGATTCGGAATAGTCGACGAGACCCATGTTTGCGTTGTGTTGTGTTGCGGAGGTTTTGTGAGGAAAACAAGATTGTCACCATCGGGCGGCGAGACTTTTCTCTGTGCTGCCAGTGAATAGTGGGGTCAGTGGTCTTGCACCTACAGCACGACACTCGGCAATGCCCAACCAGTTAGGTATATATTGATACCATAGATAATACATGAATAATGCAACGATCTGCCATTGCAGTGTTTTCGCCAAAAGCCCCTAAATATATATATATGACAAATGTCGCGTACTTGAGGCCTCTGGGTTTGTACGGTTGCCAATCTGCTTAGTCTACGCAAGTGGTTCGACAATGAACCTCTGACTGTTATATATATATATATATATATAAACGCATTGATCACGGTAGAAGAATCTACATGAAAAGAAAAAAGGCGAAAAACGCTACATATACTTTTCTCAACCGCGTGTAAGTTGGCTCAGGTGGATCAGCACTAGTGCTTTGTCTCGACGTGGGACGTGGGGAAGCGCTATTCAAACCCGATTTCCTCTCTCCATCTCCGTTGTCACCTTGTGGCACAAGGTGCTCCATTATCGTCTCGCAATGTGCATCTATACAAGTTATACATACATCATTTAACCTTTCCAATTCCCGAATTGCCCGGCGTCATGTCCGTCATTCAAGTTGAAGAGTGAGTGAGGCCGAGCACAGCCCTCCTTCTCCGTGTCTCGTCGCATCTGTACCAGCTAACGACTCGCAGTCTCGTCTCCTACCAACTGCGAACGAGCTATCTCAACGACATTGCCGACGGCGTGGGCGAGCGCCTCCTCACCGTAAACGAGACCTTTATCAACACAGCCCCCTTCAAAGCTGCGGGATGGCGCCCGACGTCGAGCCACAAGCGGACGCATTCTCCCCCGATCCCCACGGCGATTGCGTCGGAATACTTTCAGGCCCCGCGCCAGCTCGGCCTATCGCTCGAAGACGGCGAGGATGATGGGGGCATGCTGACGCACGGCGGCGCCGACACCATGGGCCCCGGCATCGCCACTAAGAGGCGCAGGCGCCGAGAGCAGATGGAGGAGGACGACAGCAGCGACCTCACCGACGATAGCGAGGAGGAGCAGGAGCAGCGCGACGCGCAGCGAATAAAGTTCGCCAAAATGCCCCTCCGCAACCGCGCGGGGTCGTCGCCGCTGCAGAACACGGCCCTCAAGCAGCCCTTTGGGAGCACGTCACCGAGGCCGCCCCGCCGCGGCTCGCAGTCGGCACTGGAGACGGTCAAGGAGCGCACGCGAAGAGATACTGTTACTAGCAGCGAGATTTCTTCCGAGGGCGAGTTTGACGTTCCGCTTGCGCAAAGGCATCGCGAGGCCGCACGGGCGGTGGCGCGCACGCTGAAGCTGCAGGACAAGATTAACGAGGAACCCACGCCGGGCATCAAACGCACCGACACAACATTGTTACCAGAGGAGGAGGAAGACTCGGAGGAGGGGTCCGATATTTCAGAAGATTACGTCGGAAGTATCGACTCGGCTTCCATCCTAAATGTGGTTGAAACCGGCACTCCAACACACCCAGTGGTTGGTACCCCGCCGCGTAATTACCGCAGACAATCAACAGTACGAAAATCACAGCTCCCATCGGAGCCCGCAAAGCTGTCGGCCCTGCCGCCTCCTCGGCCTCTCAGCACTATCCGACCTCTTAGCATTATACAGCCAGCAAGTCTTTTGACCCAGGCTTTGAAAGCCAAAGAGCACAAGCCATCAATACCGTTTCAAAAATTTGCACACTATAGCGGCCAGGGGACGCCGGGTTCCATTGCTGTTCGAATATACCCAGCATACGCTAAAACAGCAAGCAAGCCCTTCGAGGTGCCTATTCGGCCACGTGTGAGCGACGGCCACGGCGCTGAACGAGCTGCGACCGTGGCAGACCTCATCGGTCTAAGTTTGTATCGATATAATGAAGAGAAGAGAGAGCCTCGCCTGCCGCGCGACAGACTGAATATCAATTGGTGGACACTACGAATGGTAGAGGAGGGGGGTGAAGTAGACGACGATTTCCCGCCGTTTGAGAGAACAAAGCCTCTCATTTCCTTTACAACGGTCCACAATGCCGGCATGAGAGGCGGTGGTCGTATGCGCGCCAACTCGAGAGCATTTGATGACTTTGCATTGGTGCTTGCAGACGAGGACGAGTATGAGACGAACAAGAGACTCACTCCACAGCAGGACGAAGAGGCTACGCCGCAGTCCGCTCCGGCAAACGATCCAGAGGAAGCGCGCAAAGACGCACTACAGCCTGGTGTCGCCGCAATGCAGGCAGCAGCCAGCCGGCCACGACATAACCCTATTATGACGACTACTTATCGTCCAAATACGCCACTTGCCGATGCGCCGCAGACGCCGAACATCATGCCGAATACCAACAGAGGCCAGCAGAAACTACTTCGTGTGCACATCATGTCTTCTGACATTGTACCTGGACAAATGGTGACGGTTGATGTGACGACTGATACATACCTCGAAGAAGTGCTCGAGATGGTGTGTCGTAAGAGACAGCTTGACAAGGCCAATCATGTTCTCAAGCTACCAGGCTCGGGTGCTGTGGTCATGATTGATCGGCCGGTCTCGTCGATTGGCAACGTGTCGGACCTGGAGCTCTACCGGCGGCGGTTCGCGACGGACGGCCCGCTGACAATGGCGGGATCACCCAGCAGCGCGTCCCCGCGATCCGGGGCCGCGACGTCACTGCCCGAGAGCCACATGCTGCGGCGTGGTGGCAACAAGCAGCGCGGGGGCGCGGGCCCGATCATGGGCGTGCACCCCCTGGCGCGCGAGGCGCTGAAGCAGGACGAGCTGGGCAGCGACGGGGGCAAGAAGTACACGGTGTGGCGCAAGCAGCCGATGCGGCTGGTGCTCAGCGAGCGGCTGCTGATGATTGACGGCGAGTACATTCACATTGTGCCAGCATCGGCGGGCAAGGCGCTGCAGGACACGACGAGCAAGACGACGACGGTGCACTTCAGCAACGTGATTGGATGTAAAGTGGCGCGAAAGCATCCGACCAATGTCAAGGTATGTAACTTTTTCCTGCGGTTCTTTCTTTTGGTCCTCGGCTTCTTGACGAGAGTACGTACTGACGTCACTGCCTACAGCTGGTGGTGTACAAGGCAGCCGAGACGAAGCGCTATGACTTTGAAGCGCGCAACGTCGACGAGGCGGCGGAAATCGTCAGCGAGCTGAAAAGAGGCATTGCTCCGTACAACCGAGACGTGTAAGCTGAGAAGGACGAGCTAGTGCCGGGGAATACTGGAGAAGGAAGTAGTAGGAGCGGCCTTGGATGAGCGGCTGTCGGTGCGGTGTTCAGGGACTGTGGGGGAAGGACTAGCAGCTAGCTCGGCACTTTTTTGTCTTTTATTTCGTGGCAACGTGCCAATTACTGTTCAAGAACCAATGTAGCGTTGGAAAGAACGGACTGGTAGTTGAAAGGGTTCACGTAGTGCCACGCGGAGAACAAAGAGAACAATAAGGTGACGGCAATGAGGTGACCAAGTCTATGACAGTGTGGCGGATGGTGTGAAACCGCTTGCTGAGCCACATGGTGATTTTGGGATCCATCAGCCCCGCAACCAAGGCAGGAACCGGGGCTCAGTACAAATTAGCGTCGACGACTTACCAAACTACCAGTAATAAGTCAGTTACGGATAGCAATTGGAAAACGGAGTAGCAGTCGAGAAGCCAAGGCGGAGGGAGCTGGAATTAGGCTTCGGGAGAAGAAAGCTTGGCTGGGGGTGATGCAGGGTGTGTTATTGGCACAAGCCCTCTCTGTGTGTTCAGCGTCGTCCCACCACCCAGATCCATGTTGCATAATACATGCGGGTGGGCTTCTATTGCATCACTACGAGGTCATGATTACATACATGTTGCTTTGTTGCTAGGCTACTATTTGCCCTCATTGTCACATTGCAGGGTTAATGAGCTAAAAAATGATACCGAGGGGCGTTGAATTGTGAAGCAACGGAAAACAAGGCCCTCTTTCCCGCCGCCGTTCCTAACGGCCTATGTACCAAGGTACTAAGGTAGTGTCGCCCAGAACGTGGCTAGTACAGGTACCTGTTGGGCCGGTGAGGCCAGCCAGTAAGTCGCGTGCAGGCTGTGGCTGAGCAGAAAAGCCAAAAGCAAAAACGCCCGCCAGCCAGAATACAAAAATAGAACCAGGCAAGGCTTACGCAAATTTCGCCCGTTTCTTCTTGTTGCGGCAGGCTCTAGACGGGGCGCTGCGCATCGCGTGTCTTTTGAGCCTGAGATGATCTGGGAATCACCCGCAGACGCAATGCGCAAGGCAGTGCAAGAGAGGAGCAGTTGTTCCTATTTTCAGAAGCCAGAATCAGGCTACTCCATGCTCCACCGAGGCTCGACCATCATCCCAGTAGGTGGGCGTGGGCTCGAACTGCTGGCCCAAACCACCACCGCCCTCCTTGTGAAAGAAACGGGCTCTGGTGAAAACTGACCACCAACTTGTCGCTTGTTGTTGCGTGTGTGAAAGTGATGACGCCACATGTGGCGGTGCTTAGTTCTCTGCCAAGGCACACCCCCCCAGCCACTGTCGCAGACCAAATCTCGATCTCGCTCGCCTAGACGGGGAGCCATTTCCTGCCAACCACCAAAATCCTGCAAAAGACTGAGCTCTTTTGGATTCTGCAAACGTAATTCTTTTAATTGCACTCTATCCAAAACTTCCATCTACCCCTTGTATTTTCCCTGGAACTGGATCGTCGGGCTATGATGCAATCCTTCGGGGGGATCAAGGGGCCAGCCCCCAACAAAGACCGTTGGACTCTTGGGGGCGTGCAGCCAAAAATAATCACTGATGTCAGTCTGCGCTGATGGCGTTCCACTGCGCCACAAGCAGACCAACGCGGCGCTGCTTGCGGCTGGAGGGAGGGGTGTCTGCAGAAATAACATGGCAAGTAGGTAAATTCTCAGTACCTACCTAGAGTTCAACGTCCGCCAAGTTTAGTTTCAACAAGTGGTGACTGCATCCTGCGGGTACATTGCAGCCCCCACGGCCCGGAAAAGCAAGGCAAGGGGATGCGGATCAGACCAAAACGACAAGGGAGGGTGTGTCTAGTCCTCATGTCGTGTTTTTGCCCCGGGAATCCTGGGTGCACGGGTAGGTACCTAAGAGCCTCGTATAAACTGCTGCAAGCATATAAACGTGAGCTCCTTCCTTTCCTTTTTCCATTTCTTCCTCTCTCTCTCTCTCTCTCTTCATCCAATCGTCTTATACCATATCTACACCAACACACCAACCTTATACCCCAACACCCAACAACCATCAACATGAAGTTCTCCAACATTGTCATCCTCGCCGTTGCCTCCGTCGTCCAGGTTCGTTACCCCCCCTTCACCAACTCTTCCCTTCTCTCCGTGACTAACACGCACCCTCTTCCAGGCTGGCCTCGGCGACGACCTCAACTCCATCGGCAACAGCATCAAGACCGGTGCCGAGGGCATCGCCTCTGACGTGTCCACCGCCGGCGCCGGCGCCGCCTCAGCCGCGTCCACCGCGGCCACCAACCTTGCCTCGGCCGCGTCCAGCGTCGCCACCAACGCCGGCTCCGCCATCCAGAGCGCCGCCACCGAGGTCGCCACCGCCGCCTCCTCCGCCGCCTCCTCCCTGTCCTCCAAGGCCGGCGAGCTCAGCTCCTCGGCCAAGAGCGCGTCCGGCACCGCCGCCAGCTCCCTCTCCCAGGCCGCCAGCTCCGCGTCCGGCGCCGCCTCGACTGCCGCTTCCTCGGCCAGCTCCGCCGCCAAGTCGGCCAGCTCCGCGACCAACGCCGCCCCCGCGCCCACTGCCATGGTCGCCATGGGTGCGCTCTTTGGTGGTGCCGCCGTCATGGCCAACCTGTAAACTTTTTTCTTTCTTTTGACCTCCGCTGTCAGGATCAATGAGGGTTGAAAACGGGTTTGCTTGTTTTATAATACATAATATTTAGCGGAAAAGTTGGTGCCTGCGCCGCTGGGATATCACATCTGAGGGCTTTTGGCTTTGTAGAGTGTAACCATGGTAGCAGGACTTGGGTCTTGGGCAGTCGTCTAGCGACTTGCCAATAATACCACAAATTTCAGTACAAGAATTTCAAAACGTGGTGAATGCTGAACCAACTAGCCACAAAACTTCGTTGGTTCTGGTTGTTGCCAACAGCTCTTCACTCCGGCCCCAGAGTCATAAAATATCAATCAATGGTTGGATTGCTATAAAATCACTTTCAAGTGCTGGGTATAATAATATCATTCCTTCTTCCGCATATCCGCCCACAGCCTATCAATGATTTGAAAAATCGCCGTCACGTCCCTCATAACCTTGTCATCTACAGTGCCGCCCAACCGCTGCTGCATCTTGTCCGGGTGCCAGCGCACGCGCTCGTCCTTGAGCCTGGCCACAAACGCCGCCTCGCCAATCTCCTCTGCGGCTAGCCCGTGCACAAAAAACGCCCGCACCGCGTCCTCGTCGACCGGCTCCTCGGCGCCGTCCTCGACGATGCCCCATCCCGCCGCGCGCTTGGCCGCGCCGACGGCACCGCCGCCCTCCCACGGCCACGCCATGTGCTGCACGGCGCCGTCCCAGTGGTCCCACGCGGTCGTGTAGTCCTCCCAACGCTGGGCCCAGCGTCGCTTCTCGCGGCGCGCCTCGCCACGGCGCAGGCTGCGCTCCATCTCCTCGTGCAGTTTCTGGCTGTGGCGGGCCTCGTCCTCCTTTTTCTTGCGGCGCTCCTCGCGCCGGGCGCGCTCTTCCAGCAGGCCCGCGTGCGTCTTTTCCCACATCCGCTGGCGCACGTGGGCGGCGTACTCGTCGTCCGTCATGCGCTCCAGCTCGCCCTGCGGGCCGACCTTGTCTTGCTCGTAAATGTGCACCGGCTGGCCGTAGACGCCCTCCCAGTAGGCCGCGCCGTCGTCGTCGGCCATGGCGTCGAACAGGGACTCGCGGAATGCTGCTTCCGGGTCGAGCGGTGCTGGTTCGTGGGGGTTTGGCGGTGTCGGCGAGCGGCTTCGGCGTCGGTGCCGATGGCGATGACGACGGGAGCGTTCCTTTTCTTCGTCGGCGTTTTCGTAGCCATCTCGTGAACGGTGGCGATGCCGACGTGGGGACCCTTTTCGATCACGGTCGTCAGGACGTTCTCGCGAGCGGCGGCGCCGACTGCGATGGGTACGGCTAGACGCCTCGCCTTTGAGCTTCAGCCGGCTGCGCCTCGGCCGCGTTGTGTCGTCACCGTCAGGTTCTTGTTCGCCGCCATCAGTTGTTGGCTCTTTTCGTGGCGACCTCGGTGGTGGGGTTGCTGATCGTGAGCGGCGCTCGGAATGCCGGCTCCTGAGTGGCGCGAAGGGTAAATTCTCGGGGTTTATAGAGGAAAGGATATGTCGTCTCTTGGGAGACGTTCTGTCGTCGTTCATGGCGGCGCTGCCATCGCGACGCGAGGTAGATGTAGGAGACGAAGGTGTTGCCAACCACGCCACCCGTTTTCTAAGCCTTGCAGTCCACTTTTTTGAGCGCGGCTCCGAGGACACGAGTAGTTATGGATATAATATTGTGCCTATTTTGTTTGGCAGCAAGTTTAAAGATTTGCTCTTTATAATTAGCGATCAGAAATTCGCAAGGCCAAACAAAAATGTCGCATTTCGTCCTACTGTCCTCGGGAAGTTTGGATACTGAGCAGGTAAGCCACGCTATTTGTGCTGTGCCGTTGTCTGGAAACAAAATGAAGTAGATCGATCATTTCTACGGAGCATATGAGTGCTTTCAATAGAAGAACCTGCCAAGCACCCAAGGCCAACGAAAATCTTGGCACCCATGTGAAAAAGACGATACCGGGATCAGTGAGCGTTGTTCGTGGGGTTCGTACATACCACTAGCCGAACCACGTTGCCAGTTCGCATGGAATCCAAAGGGCAAATGATTAGGCAATGTAATCTTTTACATGATAAATTACAATCTAGTTTATTGTATCTCGGTCAAAATAAAAGTGTCATACTTTGTACCACTGCGTTGTAATCATTATCATTTACTGGCGCGCAGGGGTCGATTCTGGAGGGGTGACGCGCAAGACAATCTGTGACAGCCTTCTTCCCACATTTTGGACAACGAAGCGCTTTCGAGCACCAGCTCCCAACATTCCACGATCCTTGTTTCATCACGACATCTGCGCATACGTCACGCGCGAACAGTCAAACCTGCATTGCGCAAAACGCTTTACTATGCACACTTAGCTTTACAGCCAAGACGAGAAAATAATAGCACCCTCTTTGCCAGCAAGAAAGCGCAAGCTGCCCGTGAGGGAGCCATCATAGCCATGGCCGGCCTAGCGCTCCTCGTTGTGCTATGCGTGAGTTACTCGCGCATTCAGCAATTGAAAACGTTTTATGCTTACCATCACGTCCCCTAGGCCATCATGGCAGTCGCGTAAGCCCATCATACCCGTCAAAACGAACCCCTTGGCACACAACAGTACTGACAATCTGCATCGCGTAGCTCCTTTTTGGCCGGCGCAGTGCCGCTGTCAATGAACCTGTCGCAGTCTCAGCTGCGCTTGATCTCGAGCATCGGTGTCGGCGTCCTTGTCGGCACGTCGCTGATCATCATCATCCCGGAAGGCATCGAAGCCGCCTCGACCACGCCGATTGCCGCACACGACCCCAAGACTAGCCAGCTGCTGCGTCGCCTACCCCGTGCCCTCGCCATCGAAGCGCGCAGCATTCTAGCGTACGCCGCCTCAGCGGAAACCCTCGCGACGAACGATTGGTACAACAAGGAAGCAGGTGATATTGTGCGCCGAGCGGCCACCCGGGCCAACGAGGAGACAAGCTCGCCCCCGTCCCAGGAGACACCCGGGTCTGCGGATTCCGGCACCGACGAACACGGCACGCACGCGGGCGGCGAAGAGACGCACCGTGATATCCCGACGCTCGAGATCGGCCTGTCCATGGTCCTCGGCTTCATCCTCATGTTCCTCATCGACCGGCTGCCGCAGCACGCCAGCGACAGCCTGCAGTCGGCGCGCCCGCAGACGCAGCACATCAGCATGGACAACCTCGGCGGCGATCGGGCCTCGGTGGAGGACGAGGAACGCGGCTTCCTGGGCAGCTTTTCCCTACGTGAGGCGCCCCGGGTGGCGCGCAGCATGGCCACGACGATTGGGCTGGTCATTCACGCCGCGGCCGACGGCATCGCCATGGGCGCGTCGGCCGCCTCGTCGAGCATGAAGCTCGGCTTCATCATCTTCCTCGCCATCATGATCCACAAGGCGCCCGCCGCGTTTGGCCTCACCTCGGTGCTGCTGCGGCAGGGCCTGTCGAAGCGCGCAGCCAAGGCGCACCTGCTGGTCTTTAGCCTGGCGGCGCCCGCCGGCGCACTCACGACGTACCTGCTCGTCTGGCTGCTGGGCGGCGGCAACATGGACGAGAGCGCGGGCCACTGGTGGACGGGCATGCTTCTGCTCTTCTCGGGCGGCACGTTTTTGTAAGTGGTTCACGGCGATTGGTTGGCGAGTTGTAACACGTGCTAACTGAGATGTAGATATGTTGCCATGCATGCCATGGAGGAGAATGGCGCGAGCCACGGCCACGACCACGGCCCGCCGTCGAATGGCTACATGGAGACGAGTACCAACAATCCGGCCAAGGCCAGTGGACCGGCGCTGCGGGACACGCTCGCGACAACGGCAGGCATGCTGCTGCCGCTTTTGACGCAGATTGGAGGTCATCACCACTGAGACCATGTGCGCGACATGTCTTGGAATTTTCTCTTCTAAAAATGGGGTTGGGGGCATTTCTGCAAGGATGTAACAAAAAATGGAATTGGAGTTGTTGACTTCTACGTTTAATATAGAATGCATTGCTTCTGCTTTTACAGGCTGACTTTTCTTTTTGCTCAATTGGGAGATGGTGGTCTAATAGAAGTTAGAGATAGCGCAACTTATTATATGGCAATTTGAAAACGATCAGGGAAATTCCCCATGTTCATGACGTCTGCACGTCGCATTTTCGTATGCCAGCGGTACGTGCCGCCGATATGTTAGTTAGGACCGAACCGGCGTGAGCCATGTGACGATAGTTACACGGGTACTAGTGCATACGGCTACATGATGTGCCCTTTCCTTTTCTCCCCGCTGTAGATCGAGCGACTAAAGTGTGAAACACCAAGACATGGGCTCCTGGTAAAGGGAGGGGGCCGCGATATGTGCTATCCTAAAAAAAGAAGGGCACAAACATGGCTGCGGCGTACATTGGCCGGCTCACCGTAGCAAACACAAGGGGGCGAGGTAAATAGAGGTAGTTAGTTATACGAGAAGGAACGATGGATTTATATAGTTATAACAATGTGTAATATGCAGAGCAAGAAGTGAAAGGTCGCTGAGCGTGGAGCGGCAGGGGGGTGGAAGTTCCGGTACGCTGATCTGAGCGGGTGCAGCAAGCCATCTCCGCTGCCGAAGAATGAAACAGTGAAAACACATAACTAACTATGGTGGATGATGAACACAGTACCAGTACATAATAGTTGGGTGGCCAACTCGAATGACCTGGTACCGAGTACAATCTATAAGCAGCCGTTGACACGCGCTTGCTGGTAATGCTGTGGACCGAGCGGCGCCAGCCCGTGTTACAGCCCCTTTTGTCATAGCAGGCTGATATTGGTGCTCGCCCAGGTGAAAGGCTATTGATGCAAGCCGCGGCTTTTTTTACCCTTCCTAGCGAGGGTACTTTTTAGCCAACCTGGTTTGATCTGCGCCGATACAGACATGGTGGCTTAGACGAGGGGGGGGGTTGGTGAACCAGCAACATGTTTCTTGTCGAGGAAAAAAGGAGATGGCCTGATTATTCGTCCCCTTTTTCCTTTTTGGGATTTGGTTCAATTGCCGAATGGGAGTTTTGTTCTTGGTCTTGGTTCGGTCAAGGGAACGGGCGGGCAGGCTCTCTCACAGATCTGGTATGAGAGTTGCAATGCACAACCCCCAGGGCACCAGGTTGCGGCCAAGACACCCGATGAACGGATTAGTCGAGTTTGATAACTACCTACAAGTTACCTATGTACATGGTTACTCCGTAATCCGTACAGTCTCCCTAGTTGTCTCGGCCATTTATCTTGGTTCTCGGGTGGTTTTCTTGCGGCGGCTAAGCCGTTGTCGAAAGGCGGCCGCCTTATTATTACCAGTATGACATGTGTAACTAGCTCGCCTCGTGCTTTCTTGGTTCGCTTTCATGTCGTGTCGGCGATTTTTGACGCCTTCACCTAGTTATCTGCCAAAATCCCCTTGTGCCGCAAGAGAGACGAGGCGCGCCAGCATCTGGCTCAACCGCCTGGACACGGACCCTTTTGTGCCTGCATCACACCCATCCATCCCTTTGTTTCTCTTGAGCAAGGACCCGAGAACTGACACTCGGTGCTTGCCTGCTGACTTGCTTGCTTTCCGTACGGATACTTGCTTGTGTTTCCAAAAGTCTCCCTCCCGTACCTGAGATCAGCACGCCATGTATCGACCAGGGGTCCCACCAACCACTTGTTTTTTTGCGTGCTTTTGCTTTTTCTCACCTATGGCGGCGCGGCCGGCGCTGTGCATGTGGTGTGTTGTATCGGCCCGGAAATCTGTCATGAAGCCCGATTTGATTTTATGATTTCTGCAGGCGACTATTATTATTGCCCTTGTTGCGCATGGCGTTGATGGGGTCGTCTGCGGCGGCCGCGCGCGCGCGCGTACCCCCACCCCGGCTTCGCTTCAGACTGCATCCATCGAGCGCCATTCAAAGACACCGTCGAGACTTGAGCGCCTTTCATCGGCCGCTGCCTTTGGGATCCCGCCTCCGCCGCGGGCAGACCCAACGGTGGCCGCCAGTTGTTGTCGCGGAGGGGAGGCGCTAGGTGGCTCAAGCGCCAGCTGGTCAATGGTGGGTGCCTCACTAGCGGTTTGCTAGGTACAGTACCTGTAACTACCTACCTAGACGGAGGTAAGGTACCAGGACGGAGCGCCATAGCATATGGGTAGCCCAAAGAAGAGTAGGAAAAGTCTAGAAAATAGCTCCAAGAAGCAAGAGAAAATAGAGCATCTTCTCCAACCATCTATACCTCCTCAAGTGTAACCAAATCCGCAGTACATGCCAGCGCCACACGCCGTGATACCAAGTCGCTGTCAGTCCCTTGCGCCCCGTGCCCAGCGCCCACTTGGGTCGCTGCTTGCTGCTTGCCTCTTTGACTGGACTGGCTGGACTGGGCCACACTGCCGGTTCCCTCGATGGTTGCATCAACCGAGCCCGCCAACTACACTCCTCGTCCTCTTCCTCCTCATTTACTTTTCCGCCCTTGCCCTCTTCCTTCTTACCGCCCAACGCTCCTTCAGCCCAATCGCCACAAACGCTGCCTGGGTCCTGCGGCCGCGCCCTCGATTCTCCTCACTTCGCCCTCTCTCTCCTCCTTACTTGACTCTGCTGCATGCATGCAAAAAGCCTGACTCGGCCGGCCCGCTCGCTCTCTTCTTGGCCGCCCTTGGTCCATCCCTCGTCGAATCTCCAACATCGCCCTTTTCGCACTCGCTCACCTACATAGCACACAAAAACTTGTCGCCGCCATTCTTCCTCTCTGCTTCGTGCCACTGCCGCCGCCTTTGGCCCGCACCCGACGCCTCCTCCTCCTCCTCATCGCCATCGCCATCGCTCGCTCCCGCGCCAACGTCTTCACTCGGTCCCCTCCCCGGCCGGCCAATGACTGGATACAAGAAACCCGTCGGCTTCTCCGAGAGGAGAGGGAGCCTCTTGACCGAAGAGCTCATGCTTCATGCCGCCTCCGATTCAGACATGGACCTCGTCGACGAAAAGATGCCCAAGCAACGGCACCTTAATGGGCCGCCCACGCCTAGCATGTCCACTCCGGCCGCCGACTTTGATCAGCAACTCACCGGCTCGCCGCCGCCTCCGCCTACCCCAGCCGCCTCGCCCGGCCCTTCACATTACCAGCCCGACTGGAGTGATGCCGCCGACGACGAGGATTTCTTCCTCGCCAAGGTTCGCCAGCACTTTAAAAACTGCTCCGGTCCCCAACGTACAAGAGTTCTCGCCGATCTACTTAACCTGTGCACAAGTCAGCAGTTGAGCTTTGTACATCAGTTTGTCAGCCCGCTTCTGAAAAAGGACCCATTCACAAGTCTTCCTGATGAGCTATGCCTAAGGGTATGCAATCAGCATTTGCCAGTCATGACCCCCCTACAAGTCTCTAACTCTGTTCTCATAGATATTATCGTTCATCGATGACCCTAAAGTCTTGGCGCGCGCATCTCAAGTCTCTAAGCGATGGCGTGATTTGCTCAGCGACGACATGACTTGGAAAAACCTTTGTGTAAAGCACGACTACGGACGACGGTTATCAGAAGTATACGCTGCCTCGGCCGTCCCAACCCGACCAACCCCTCAATTACCCGCCGCCGACTCTGAAATGACTAGCAGCTTTCCTGGTGCCATGCCTCTCATGGTTCATCACGCCGGCTCACGGAGCGTGGATGGCAGCCCAATGCGACCCAAGCTGCGAACGTATAAATCACACTTCAAACAAAGGTATCTTGTTGAGGCTGCCTGGCGCTCTGGTGGTACCAGCACGGTAAAGAATATAACACAAGAGGGGGGCGTCGTCACCAGTTTGCACCTCACTTCCAAATACATCATCGTGGCTCTTGATAACGCCAAGATTCACGTTTTTGATACGGATGGCAACTCGCAGCGAACACTGCAGGGCCACGTCATGGGCGTCTGGGCCATGGTTCCCTGGGGCGACACCATGGTCAGTGGTGGCTGTGATAGGGATGTCCGCGTGTGGAATCTTAAGACTGGGTGAGTCGGAGCCGTCTACATACAGGGATGCTCCCCGATACTAACTCTGACAGCGCCTGCCTGCACACCTTGCGGGGGCATACCTCTACAGTCCGCTGTCTGAAGATGGCCGACGAACATACTGCAATTTCCGGCTCGCGCGATACGACGCTCAGAATCTGGGATATCAGAACGGGCCTGTGCCGCAATGTGCTTTTGGGGCACCAGTCGAGTGTCCGTTGTCTCGAAATCAAGGGAGACATTGTTGTGTCTGGTAGCTACGATACATTCGCCCGTGTTTGGAGCATCTCGGAAGGACGGTGCTTGCAGACTCTCCAGGGACATTTTAGCCAGATTTACGCCATTGCCTTTGATGGGCAGCGAGTCGTGACGGGTAGTCTAGATACCAACGTCCGTGTATGGGATCCCAGAAGTGGTGAGTGCCTTGCCATCCTCCAGGGCCACACGTCACTCGTTGGCCAGTTGCAAATGCGCGGAGATACGTTGGTTACCGGTGGCTCAGACGGCTCCGTTCGAGTTTGGTCCCTGGAAAGGATGTGTCCGATTCATAGGCTGGCGGCGCATGATAATAGTGTTACGAGCCTACAATTTGATGACACCCGAGTTGTCAGTGGTGGTAGCGACGGTCGCGTCAAGATTTGGGATCTCAAAACAGGCCACCTCGTGCGCGAACTGATATCTCAAGGCGACGCAGTCTGGCGTGTTGCCTTTGAGGAGGAGAAGTGTGTCGCAATGGCTTTGCGAAATGGACGGACTGTCATGGAGGTGTGGTCCTTTGCTCCCCCCGAGGAAATGTTGTACGACCGGCCATTATCATTGCATCATCGTGCGCTGCAAGATGAGCCCCATCGCTCTGTTAGCGCCATGGGCTTTGGATACCATGATAGGGAGTCAACCACTGGCGACTCGAGTCGAGCATCATTGAGTCAAGATGTAGATATGGAAGATGCTGCATCAGCAATGGCCGCGTTGCCGGATGTCGACATACCACAACAACTCGAGAATTTACTGGGCGAGACGACATCATGAAGCGTCGCACAGTGCGTCCGGAATGCATCGACCGGGTGAGCCTCTGTGGCGAAAGAGAAAAGGACTCAGGAGGCTTGTATCCTCTATGCCCTTTACTACGACGGCATTCTGCGAGGCTGGACCTAGTCGCAGTCTGTGCAGTGGGTGGGATTTCCTTATCTCGGGCAGGCGCGTTGCTGTATAATTTGGGAATACAAGGGTATATAGACCATGGTGATGGTTTTTGGACGCTCATGATATTAGCGTTGCTTTACCGTAATATGCATTTTTGGGGGAAACATTTGCATTTGGGCCAGGCTTGGGACACGGCATACAATGAGCGCCCATTCGACTTTTGGACTGTGGCGATATCGACAGTGGATTATACCATTTGGCTGCCATTGGTGGGCAGCGAACAGAAAGATATCCGGCCATGGAAGTTAGGAATAGATTTACTCATGCCAATAAATATGGTGCTTATTTAACAAGTGTTGTCGACTTGGTGAGGTGAAGATGAGACTTGATGAATGTTAGGTACCTACCAAGGTAAGAAACATAGCCCCATAATATCGACCGAATAGCGGCGCTATCAGACGAAATATCGGGTTTGGCCTGCCCTGGCCAGGCGCCCGGAGCGCACCGGAGGGTCAGGGGAGTTTTTTTTCTCAGGGATTTGGCCGGCCCGATTGGGGCCATGGCACAGATAAAGCTACACGTGACATGGGAGCTAGTCCACTCCTGGTTAGCAAGGGACCAACAAGCGTCGCAGTCGAGCTCTCAACGCTCAACCAGCGCGAAATTTCGCAGCTTTACGTGAGGGTCTACGCTCTGCCTTTTCTCCCCTCTCCCCAAACCTTTACACCCTTCTTCATCGCCCCCCCTCCTACCGCCCTTCTTTAGCATCGTTTTCTCCTCAAGTCATTCCCTTGGCTTGTTTGCTTAAACGATGTTCTCCAGAGCTCTTTCCGCCCCTCGCGTGGCGATTCGCCGGGCTGCTGTCGCTGCTACTCCCATTCGTCTGGGCGCCGTCGCTGCCGCTCGCTTCGTCACCACTGATGCGGCCTCTGCGTCTTTGAGCACCAATGTGCCCGAGGTATGCACCCTGTTTACAGTTTTCTTTTGCACTTGCTCCGACGGATACCGAATTTCATTCGGGTGAACCGGCTGTTGTCTGTGCTCGCTTGGAGCGGCAAATACTGGAAGATGGTGGATTTGTGTCAGCATCGTGTTGTCATGGCAAGACCACGCCAATCGAGCAGGACAACGTCGCTAACATCACCCTCTTTCCAATAGTCCGAGGATGAGCACTTCCTCGTCAACCTCTCCGACGAGAGCTTCGAGACCTACGAGCTCGACCCCCCTCCCTACACCATCGAGGTCTCCAAGAAGGAGTTGAAGCAGATGTACTACGACATGGTCAGCATCAGGTATGGACGACACGACACATGCTAGCAGGGCGAATCGATACACGCACCACCGTCTACCGATTCGTCTAATAGTATCACGTGCGGATCAAGGCTAATTGAGACACCCCTAGACAAATGGAAATGGCCGCCGACCGTCTGTACAAGGAGAAGAAGATTCGTGGCTTCTGCCACCTGTCCACCGGCCAGGAGGCCGTCGCCACCGGCATCGAGCACGCCCTAACCAAGGAGGACGATATCATCACCGCCTACCGCTGCCACGGTTTCGCCCTGATGCGCGGTGCCAGCGTCCGCTCCATCATCGGCGAGCTCCTCGGCCGCCGTGAGGGCATCGCCTACGGCAAGGGCGGCTCCATGCACATGTTCTCCAAGGGCTTCTACGGCGGCAACGGCATCGTCGGCGCCCAGGTCCCCGTCGGTGCCGGCCTGGCGTTTGCCCACAAGTACAACGGTAACAAGAATGCCTCCGTCATCCTCTACGGTGACGGTGCCTCCAACCAGGGTCAGGTCTTTGAGGCCTTTAACATGGCCAAGCTCTGGAACCTCCCTGCCCTCTTCGGCTGCGAGAGTGAGTCGAACTCACACCCTCTTTCTGACCTTGGTATGCTAATCGTCCCCAGACAACAAGTACGGTATGGGTACCTCTGCGGCCCGTTCGTCGGCCCTGACCGACTACTACAAGCGCGGACAGTACATTCCTGGTCTCAAGGTCAACGGCATGGACGTCCTCGCCGTCAAGGCCGCCGTCAAGTACGGCAAGGAGTGGACCGCAGCGGGCAAGGGCCCCATGGTCCTCGAATATGTCACCTACCGCTACGGTGGTCACTCCATGTCGGACCCCGGCACGACCTACCGCACCCGCGAGGAGATTCAGCGCATGCGCTCGACCAACGACCCCATTGCCGGCCTCAAGCAAAAGATTCTCGACTGGGAGATTACCACCGAGGACGAGCTCAAGAAGATTGACAAGGAGGCCCGCAGCCACGTCGCCGGCGAGGTCGCCGTGGCGGAGGAGATGGCCATCCCCGAGGCCAAGCCCCAGATTCTGTTCGAGGATATCTACGTCCCCGGCTCCGAGCCCCAGTACATCCGTGGCCGCACCAACGACGAGAACTACTACTTCAACTAAGAATGTTTCCTGAATGAAACCTCTTGGTTGCTGATATATTATTTGGGGAGAGAGTCAAAAGGAAGAAGGGAGGGCGTCGGAAGAGCCTGCTCATCTCCCGCTTTGGAAACGGCCCTTTTCTCTTTCTTGCCTTTGTTGCCTGCCTGCCATGTTTCACTTTATCGCGTTACTCTAATGAAATACCTAAGTTAGACGCCTTTTGTACAATAAATCGTTTAGATTAGAGTGTACGGGAGGTTCCTTTTTTTTCGAAATAAAAAATGTTGTTTCGATTTTTGTCTTTCGTGTGAACTGTAACTGGTCAATTATTGCATGTATTTGGTAGATTGACGGCATGCCCTCGCCCTGTATTCTTAACCCGCCGTTGTTGTTGCCCTTGTAATTTTTCCTTTTTTGCCTGCAGATTAAACCGCGAATGACCTTGAGCACGTCGGGCGGCGCCCTTTCCGCCGGCGTTCTGACTGCTCCCCTGCTTCCACGTCACCGTCAGCCCGTCCTTTCAGTTTCAAAGCATAAAAAAAACATATCTCAGCGCCCTTTCAAATGCCATCCCATTATTTTCCGTTTCTGGTTCAAGCTGGCGTCGCGATACTCGCTTTCTCCCCACTCTGTGGTTCAGCCGTGCTCCAAGGAATCGGTTAGCCTGCCTGTCGGATACAACGCAACCTACCTGGTTGGCGGCGTTGCGACAAAACATGGTAGCGGTCAGAAGAGGGCGGATTGTTTTAAAATCCGTGTGGCCAATATCACAGCTTGGCGCTGCCGAGACGGTTGGTGAGGAACCAATAAAGGCGTTCCCAGAAAGGTAATTTACACGGCCGATGAATCCGGTACCGGCGTGTAAGCCGTCCAACCCGTTCAAGTAGACGCATCACCTGTTCATAAGAAATACCAACTACTCAGATAGCCATGATCATTGTTCACATTCCAGCATTGAACGCGCAGTATGGTCTACATCAGCCGCCATGGTCAACGCTGCTGATCAGTATGCTGCGGAGTTTCCTATCCTGGTGTTTGCAGGTTGGGCGCGCCGACACGAACGATACCGGCTCTCCTCCCCCTCCCTTGCCTTGCGGGTCAATTCTACGCAGCCTTGTCTTACGCGGTCGTCAACATGCTGGTTAGGTTCTATTTTGGGGCGCGAAAAGAGGCCGAGTCCGTCCGTGAGGACTCACCCAGCTCGCCCGTATAAAGCACTCATAGCGTGCCCATTCAGTTTGCGCAGCTCTTCAGCAGTCGTAAAAGACACGGAAAGTATGGGAAAAGACGCCCAGATATTCCGCCGACCGCCGCGCTACGTCGTGGCGAGCCTGGTCTGCTCCGTCGGTGGGCTCCTGCAGGGCATCGACACGGGCATCATCGGCCCCGCGACCGTCATGGGCAGCTATGTCGACCACTTTGGCCACCCGAGCCCTGCGGTGCACGGGCTCGTGGTGTCGTCGATGCTCCTCTCCGCGGCCGTCACGTCGTTCCTCGCCGGGCACGTCGCCGACAGCCTGGGCCGGTCGTCGGGCATCGCCATTGGCGGGCTCGTCTTTGCGCTCGGCGTCGTGCTCGAAGCCGGGGCGGTGCATCTCGGCATGTTCATCGCCGGCCGTCTGGTCGTCGGCGTCGGCGAGGGCTTCATTAATGGCATCATGCTGGCGTGAGTAACATCCTTTGTGTGGTTTGGGCGGCGCTGACCCGGGGGGGGAGGGGTAGCGGCGGCGAAGCTTGGCGGAGATTCAGCACGACTTTCAAGCAAGCTGTGCGACGAGACGCATGTGTAGGAGGCCAGAGGGAAGGCTTCAGCCAACACAGGCAGTTTGAATCATGGGAGAACGTTGTGAAGGAGACTATGCTATGTTGTTTTTGGAATAATGTTGACCACTAAAAAGGGGTTGAATAGCAATCCAAGGTCCACACCCCCGTCTTCTGCCTTTAGATTGCTCCACACTTGTTTCCTAGTGCATATGGAGTCTTGTACGGAGTATTCTGTACAAATAGCAAAGTCAATGCATGAACAAGAATAGTTAGGAGCATGACCAAGGAATAAACATGGCAGTTGTAGGCATGACGGAGAGGAAATCGGGAGACGTGTCAGCATGCTTGGAGGCAACGAGATACTGTCGTCAATCTCACTCCCCCCCATTTTCCAGCCGCACTGAAATTGACTGGAATTCTGGAATTGAAATCAAAGACGCGGCCAAGATCTACAAAATCCACCAACTCTCCATCTTTCAGACCAACCCAGATTCGGCACAACAGACGAGACTGAGCAAAGCCACACTGTGCTGGCCTGCCTACGCGCTACCCCTGCCAGCTGCCCTCCAAGCTCTCGCGCTGCTCCCTCTTTCGATCCCACAAACTCGTCGTCTCTCCTGGGCCTGGGCCATCTTCATTCGTTATTTGGCTTCATTTTTCTTCTGAACATCAACTCCCTCGCTCGCTCATGTTATAATACATCTTCGCCGTCATGCGATTATCATCCTTTTGGCGCTATGCCGCCGCCGCCGTTGCTGGTAACCCTCCCCCTTATAGCCAGAATTTACCCCCCCCCCTCCCTCCGAGAAAACAACTCTCCGGAAGCACCTCTCCCATCGTCGCAAAAACACTCTCCAAATACTAACAATTATGCCCTGTCAGTCCTCGTACCCTCCCTCGCCGCCGCCGACGACGCAGACAACCCGACCGGCCAGTCCACCTTTGTCTCCCCCGACAAGGATCTCGGCTTCGCCTTTACCATTGGCGACGAGGACGTCAACGACTACTTTGTCACGATGCGCATGCGCACCACGCGCTCCTGGGGCGCCATCGGCCTCGGCAGCCACGACATGGCCGGCGCCCTCTACTTCGTCATGTACCTCAATGCCAAGGGCGACAACGTGACGCTCTCCCCACGCCTCGCCTACGGCCACTACGAGCCGCGCTTCTACGACGCCATGCGCTGGGAGTACCTGCCGGGCACCGGTGTCAAGGACGGCTTCGCCACCCTGTCGTTTCGCTGCATCGAGTGCCAGAACTGGCCCGGCGCCGACTCGGGCAAGGGCTACCTCGACCTCAACTCCAACAGCCAAAAGTCCATCTGGGCCCTCGGCCCCCGCCAGAAGCTGCACGCCGACGACCAGCGCGCGCCCCTGCGCTACCACGAGTCGCATGGTGTCTTTAGCATCGACATGGCGCGCACAAAGGGCACGGCCGACGCACCGGTCCTGACGGACAAGTCGGTGGATGAGGGCATCACCCAGGTGGAACATGTCACCAAGCTGTTTGATGTCAAGTCGTCGATGCACGCGGCGCTCATGACGCTCGCGATTCTCGTGCTCTTTCCGCTCGGCATTGTGCTGCTGCGTGTCGGGCGCTGGGCGAGCTGGCACGGTGTCAACCAGGCTGTGGCTCTTGTCATTGTACTCGCTGGCTTTGGCATGGGCATCGCCACCAGCTTCCATTACAACCGCGTAAGTGCCAGGACGTGCCATTAAAACACGTTTGTTTGCTAACGTTTATCACCCGCTACAGTCCATGAGCTTCAATTCGGCGCATCAGATTATCGGACTCCTCGTCGTCGCTTTCCTGCTCGGCCAGTTCACCCTTGGCGTCCTGCACCACCTCGAATACCGTCGAACGCGCGCCCCAACAAGATACGGTAGAATCCACGTTTGGCTCGGCAATGGCGTCTTACTCCTTGCCATGTTCAACATGCTCTAGTACGTACCAACCCTAAAGGAGTCGCCGTCATCCCTTCTTCTAACCCGCATGCAGTGGCTACTTTTTCGCCATGAACTTTGTCGCCGCTCTCGGCCTCTGCATCACCGTCATGGTGTTGTGCCTCACCGCCCTCTTCCTGAGCATCCGCCAGATCCGCGCCGCCAAGAAGCGCCGCATCGCTGCCGCCTTTGGTGCCGCGCAGGCCGCCTCGTACGGCGACGACCGATGGACCGACAACGAGCCCGGCACGGCGCGCGACCGGGACGACCACGACCCCCTGCCCAATCCCAGCGTCAAGAGGGCCCCCGGCTCGCCGTCGCCGTGGAAGAGCGGCAGCGGCCGCGTGTCGCATGAGGAACAAGGCCACGAGCTGGGCACCAGGACCAACAAGCCATTCCTCTAGACCATGTCTGCTGTTCAAATCTTTAGTGTAACATATCATTTTCTCTGGTTTTGTTCAAGTTGGGCGTTTTCGGTGCAGGGAGCTTGACAGCATACAGGTATACGTACTGTCATTGTTTGGGTGTCGTTTCTTCCCTTCTTCCACGGGCAACAATGCTACATGGCAGATTGTCTTGACATTCTGTCGGGTATCTTTCAATTTGGGTTTTACCGGCGGGTGATGTCTATCTCGATATTTTATATACTCGAACTTTGTTGGTAATGCAATCGTCTTATAATCTACTCGGTGATCCGTTTTATATCGTCTCTTCGTCTCTTCGTCTCTTCGTCGCTTCGTCTGTTCGTCTATTTGACTTCGTCTATGCCTCTTCATCCATTCATCTTCGTCTATTCATCCTCGTCATCGCCTTCCAGCCACACTTCGTGGCCATCCCCCTCCTTGACCAACAGGCTCGCCAGGCACGCACACACGGAGACGCCGCTGAGCGTCCACCACACCAAGCCGACATAGCCTTGGTTCAAGCCGAAGCCGTACACGGGGCCGCCAATCACGGGTCCCAGCGTCCGCGCCGCGCTACTGACGCTCTGCCCGAGCCCATGCACGGTCCCGAGCACGCTCGGGTGCGGCGCGCCGTTGTTGATGAGAATGGCCATGCTCGGCAGCGCAAACGTGCGGCCGACGACGTGCCCCAGGAGCACGGCGCCCATGGCCAGCCACACGGCCGCGCCCGCCTTGGCCGCCGGCGGCGCCACCGTGCTCGGCACCACCGACAGGTACGGCACGACAAAGTAGGCGAGCGGGAAGCACAGCAGCGACAGCCGCCACGAGCGCAGCGTGCCGAGGCGGGCGGCCAGCGTCGGGTACAGGAACAGCTGCATGGTGATGCCGATGGCGCCAATCATGGCCATGGCCACGCCGACGCGCTGCGGCTGCATGCCCAGGCCCCCCGTGAAGCGGAACGGCAGGGACGGCGTCGTGGTGCTGTTGGATGGGTCGTAGACGGGCGTGGAGAGAAAGACGAACCACAGACCGTTAAAGGTGCCAATGTGAAAGGCGAGGAAGAATTGCGCGATGAAGATGAAGATGACGTTGCGCGTGAAGATTTGCCGAAAGGGCAGGCGCTGGGTGTAGCGCGCACCGGACCGGCGTGGTTTTGCGCCGCCGCCAACCGACGCGGTGCGGCCGGCTTCTGTATCCGAGGTGTCTGGGAGCTCCATGTCGTGCGTCTCGAGCGCAGCATACGCGCCGCGCTCGTCCGGGCCGCTTTTTTGTCCCCAGATACGGCAGCGGCGGTACCAGGCGGCGAGGCGGCGGCCGACGCGCAGGCCGAGGTCGCCGGCGGGCCGCTCGCGCAGGGCGTCGAGCGTCTCCTCGATGCCGAGCCAGACGGCGGCGGCGGCGGCGACGAGGAACGCGGCGCTGACCATGTTGGGCAGGGCGTAGGGGTAGGCGCGGAAGAAGCGCACGCCGCCGAGCAGCGCCGGGTAGCTGCCGGCCGGGTCGGACAAGAGGCCGCCGAGGATGGGGCCGACGATGATGCCGACGTTGAAGGTCATGGGGAGGAGCATGAATGCGCGGGGTTGAAATTTCTTTTCCCTGACGATTTCGCTAATCCTGTAAAAACCAGTTAGTTGTTTTTTTTTTTTTTTTTTTTTGTTCTCTCTTGGAGAACGCACATGGTCCGCATCACGCCAATGTTGCCATTCGTCGCCCCCCCGAGGGTCCGAAATAGCAGCGCCTGCCAAAAGGACGTGGCAAAGCCAAAGCCTACGCACGACAGGCTGGTGCCGACGAGTCCGATGAGCAGCACCGTCTTGCGGCCGGCGCGCGGCGAGTCGGCCACGCGCCCCCAGACGAGCGCCGTGACGAACTGGGCGGCCATGAAGCTGGCGTGCAAGAGGCCGGCCTGCGTGGCGATGGCGGAGTCGGGCAGGGACGGGTCGAACCATTTGAGCTGGTAATACATGTAGGCCTTTTTTTTATCATCATCTTGTGAGTTTTTTGGTCGTTTGTCAAAAGTACGTTGCGGATGACAAAAGTCGGAAATCTCACCTGCAACGACGTCTGCACCAACGGCTCGCTCAGACGGGAGATGGTCAGGATGGCGAGCTGCCGTTTTTGGGGCATGTCCTTCCACGCGACGGGTTTCTTGCTGGTCTGCTCTTTGGAGACGGCCGGCGGCGGCGCATCACGGCTGTTCGGCACGGCTGGGAGCAGCACGCCGTCGAGCGAGGGCGGCCGCGGTGTGCGGCGGTCAGAGCTGGGTCTCATCGGAACGTGAGCCGCATGGCACGGGAACGATGTGTACAGGGATTTATACAAGGAAGAAAATCAGCAACATGGTAGAAGAGGGAAAAGGTCATGTTGGTCTGCTGAAGAAACTTTGGAGACGTTTTTGCTGGGGTCAGGCAGGCTTTGCCGGCTCCGGCGCCGGAAGATCGGCAGGAGGCAAACTGATGGTTCGTTTCGGGATTACGGGGGCTTACAAACTGGCTATCTTGGCTGAATGGAAATGAGAGTGCTGTCCATGCGATATCCGTGGAGAATGCTATATTCAACCTCTGCCTCTTTCTTTTTTTTCGTTGTTGTGCCAAAATCATGTACAACATGTACGATCTGTAACGGCGTGCGGAAATGGGCATTCCTCGGCGTCGGAATCCGGAATCCGCTGGTGTGGTGGCGCCATTGGCAGGCTTGCAGGGCGACGCTCCGATGAAACGGCCTTGCAGCGGCGAATGCCTGACCTGTTTCTCAGACTTTGAGGCTGATCAAGGTATAATTTATTTAGTGCGAATAAAGAAGCTTTGCATCATGTCAGACTATAATCGGTTCAACGTGGCCACTTGTAGTCTCAAGCCCACGCTACAAGTAGCCTACGTCAAGCAGCCAACGCTAGAAGCAAAACCCAGTGTCCCATTTTCCAAATCTCCTCCAGAATCGATTATTCATCAGCCCGGCTTGGTCTGTTGAATCCATTCGCCCGCCCTTGGCCGAATTTGCGCCGCCGTCCGCCGTGTCTCGTGGACCCGGCCACCCCCGGAACCGGAGGGGCCAGTGTGCAGGACCGGCCATGCACCCGGAGCTCTCCGGTGTCGTCCTAGCTTTCTAGCGCTTCCACCACCACACTGCAACAGGCATCAATTCCTCCTCTCATTTTTTTGTTATCCATCTGAATTTCTACAACTTGATTCCTTAGAACCCAGTCAGCAAGCAAACTGCATTATTTGCTCACAGGCATGACAACCCCAGCCACCACCACGCCATAATCTCTTCCTCCTACAAATCCATCCTCTCTCCCACCCTTCTTCCTCCCGCCACCACTCCCCAACCACACACACGCATCCCATCTCGCCATGGCCGCCCGCAAGATCCAAGTCGGCCATCTCGACGTGCGCGTCACCGCCGAGCCGCTCACCGCCGGGGCCTTTGCACCTTTTGGCGACGTCGTCGCCAACCCGCGGCCCGACGTGCTGCCGACCGCCTTTGCGCACCACGCCGGCTCGCTGCTGCTCCCCGACAACGCCGTCTCGGCCAACCAGGGCTTCGCCATCCAGTACCGGCACGCCAGCCGCGTCGCCAACCTGTACCGCGGCGACACGGGCAAGCCCGTCCTGAGCCTCTTTGTCTGCGCCGCCCGGCCGCTCTCCGCCGCCGGCGGCCGGCACGCCGCGTTTGTCGTGCGCAACCTCGAGCGCCACCCCTTCACCACGCAGACCTTTGCGCCCGTCGCGTCCTCGGCGGAGCTGTACCTCGTCATTGTCGCCCCGAGCCTGCCGCCGGCAGACGCGGACGAGGACACGCCGGCGCCACCGCCGGGCGACGCCGCGGGGATGACGCCGGGACGCGGCCTGCCCAACCTCAAGGAGCTGCGCGCGTTTGTGGGCACGGCGCGCCAGGCGGTCACGTATGGCGCCGGCACGTGGCATGCGCCCATGGTCGTGCTCGGCCCGCCCGGCACGACGCTGGACTTTGTCGTGACGCAGTTTGCGAGCGGCGTCGCCGAGGAGGACTGCCAGCTGCTCGAGTTTGAGGCCGAGGGGAGGCCGGAGCCGCAGCTGCGAGTGCAGATTCCCATTCACAACACGTCCACGAGGGGGAAACTGTAGAGATTCTGTTTTTCTCTAGTCGAGGATGCTAGTATATAGCTGTATATAACGAGACCACATAGACACATGGCCAGCATCCAGTCGAATGCGTCTGCATATTGGACACCCGGCGTTGCCCCTCCAAACCATGATTTATGTACATAGATTCAATCACACGTCAAATCAAGGTATTTTTATCAAAGTAGGTATTTTACTCGATTTTCCTTATTTAGCCACTTCGCGATATCATCTCCGAAACGATTAGTCATCTATAGGGTACACCTCAACTCCGCAACGGACACCATGCTTCTCTTTTCCCTCAGCCCCCGTACAGACTTGTCACACGGAGTGACTCGACGTTTTTTTTTCCTCTTCTTCTTCTTATTCTTCCTCTTCTCATAACATATAGCATGGCCGAAAAACTGGTCTCTGTGGACGCGCGCAACAAGCTCGAGGACCTGTCCGGCATCGTCATCCAGCCAGGCGAGAACCCATACGACGTCTTCATCAAGGCGTGCAACGATGACCCAGTATGTGCTCTTAATCTGTATTCCATGATATATTCACATTCTACACCGTTTGTGTTATTTCTCACCTACATTCCAGCAAGCCTCACGCTTTGATAACGTATATATAGGCCGAGATTCAGGCTCTCTACGATACTCATCGTGTAAAGCGCAACGCCCAGCAAAGAGAAAAGTTCCTCGCCACAGACTACAAAGAGCTCGTCATTGACCAGTATCTCCTCCGCCTGGCGAACCCGTCCATCCAGCCCGGCTTCCAAGACGAGCGCAACTGTCTCGTCTTCTGGGCCCGGCCGCCAGAACACGTCATCCTGCTCGCCAGCAAAGTCCAGCAACTACTCCAGCAAACGGCGCCAAGTAAGCTCCCCCCGTCCCAAAGACATGACTAGCCTTTTCTTTTCTAACAACCGCTCCCTTCAGACATCTGGCTCATGCCCGTCTACAGAATGCACATGACGGCCCTCGAAGTTGCCTTCTCCAAGACGCCCGAGGAGATTGCCGCCCTGACTGCCCTCATCCGGCCCGCCGTGCCCTCCATTGTGTCGCACACGCACCGCCACCGCGCCCGTCTCGTCAAGCCGTTTGTCTCGTACGACCTCTCTGCCTTTGCCCTCTCCTTCCTGCCCGCGTCCGGCGAGCCGCCGCTCTCGCCGCCGCCCGCCGGCGTGGACCTCGCGGCGCAAGACGTCACCGCCGGGGACGGCTACACGTACCACCACCTCCGCAGAGACGTCTTTGAAAAGGTACGCGCTGCCGGCGTC
This sequence comes from Cordyceps militaris CM01, assembly GCF_000225605.1. Lineage (NCBI taxonomy): Eukaryota > Fungi > Ascomycota > Sordariomycetes > Hypocreales > Cordycipitaceae > Cordyceps > Cordyceps militaris. Next base: position 3,365,976 of record NW_006271969.1, read on the forward strand.
GAGGTCGGCTCGCGGTACCAGGTCCCCAGCGCCCACATCACCCTCGGCCGCTATCTGTCCGAGGCCGACCACGACACCCCGGCCAAGCGCCGTCGCTGGGTCGAGGCCGTCGACGAGGTCAACCGCTGGCTCGAGGCCGATGTCTGGGACAGCCACGCCGCCGCGTTTACGGGAGAGTGGGTTGTCGGGCAGGAACGCGGCCTGGACGCCCGCAGCGGCACCTTGTGGTATGGCGGTGGCAGAACTATCCAACTGGGCGAAGGTTTCTAGCCGCTGGTATCTTGCCATTCCACCAGTCAACGCATTTCGTTTCACGCCATAGGGCTCCCGCCATAGACAATAGATCATCACGCAACCCTCTCCCGTTCGCCCTTGGTCCGCCGTAGCCGTGCAGGTTTTGGTAATTTTTTGAATTTTTGTCTAGATTCACTTCAAGTGAAGCTGCTATTTTCATGACATAGAGAATTTCATTCCTTTTTGTAATAATTCGTTCCCTATGAACCATCCCTCAATCGAGGACACGAACCTCCCTTCGCCAGTTTGTTCCGATGCCCAAATGCAAGTCAAGGAAAGCACAAAAAAAGTGTGAGAAACCCCAGTATAGTTTTTTGTGCACTCAGAAAACAAGAGCAGCACCCTTGGTCTTCTTGTCACCACTGTATAGCGAAGAATAGTCAGTACATGTATCCTACAGCACGCCGGATGGCGAGCTACATCGGCCAGTAAAACGTACCCCAGCTCAAAGTGCTTGCAACGCTTCAGGGCGAGCTGGCACTTGGTCTTGCACTTAACGCATTCCAGTCTCAGCACAACCTTCTTGGTGGTCTTGGCCTTCTTGTGGAAGACGGGCTTGGTCTGACCACCGTAGCCGGACTGCTTGCGGTCATAACGACGCTTTCCCTGGGCGAAAAGCGAGGCCTTGCCGGCCTTGTACTGGGTGACCTTGTGCTGGGTGTGCTTGCGGCACTCCCTGCCCTTGCAGTACGTGTTGCGAGTCTTGGGAATGTTGACCTGTGTTCCAAATCGAGTCAGTGTTTCGTCGTTTGTGAGCGGGTGCGGTGGCGGGCAGTTCTCCGGCATGGGATGCAGAGTTTGACGGCGGAGATAGTTCGCATATCGGCCGGTCGTTGTGGTCGCACGAGATAGTCTTTCCTATGGTGGTTCATCGGTGCGTATTTGAGAGCTCAATTCGGACACAATTCCTGCCTCTTATTTCCTGCAAATTGATTCAGCAGCAATCGGCTGAGTAGTCGTCATTGTAGATGTTGGCGCAGGAAATTTCGTAGTCGAGGTGCCTGAGAGGCATTGTCGTCGAGATTCGGGAGGAAAGACTATCATCGTGCGTACGCAAACCGTCCGGTCGATACAGGAATGTTCTTTGTCGTCGAAAACTGCATCAAATGTCACGAGAGCTGGCCAAGGTCGCAGCACGTACCATCTTGACGACGTTGTGTGGATGTCGCTACGGTTGTTTGGTGATGCAAAGTTCCAAGGACGGGGCAAAATCAAGAGGTTTTGGTGATTTCTCGGTTTGTGGGAAACTAGGGTCGGCGCCATACCCCATTGAGTGTGGCTGGTGTGGTCAAAGTTGCGCTCCGTCTTGTCTCGCCAAAGAGTGTGCCCCTCTATCTCACGTGACTTCCGCTGTGGCGCAGAGCCGGTAGTGGGGCTGGACCAAATTGGATCCGGATCAGTTTACTTGACAACGCTGCTGGCTTTGAAGGTATCGTGGGAAATGCAACTGCTGAGAGTCAAATCTGATGCCATTATGAAAAGTGGAAATCAAACGTCCGATGGCTAAATACGCGGTTATGAATAGCTGGCCCTCTCCAATAAATCTGGACATGGGCTGATTGGGTGATTTGCCAAAAGCGCAGTTGACCTGGGATCTGATGTACATTAAATCCAAGAGCCTCCATCGGCGGGCACAGAGCTCGTATCTGACACGCTGCCTTCCAGCTCCTCATCTGGGATCCAAAGCTGCTGCCTGATGCTGTTCTACAGCGCGGCCACATCAGCAGGGGACCTCTTGTCAGCCGCGGCACCGTCGCTCGCAAAACGCTCGTCCTTGCCCGCCACTCGTCGTAGTCCGCCGCGCGCCGCTCCTTCACGCATCATGTGCACGCGCCCCTCGGTCGTGTCTGCACCAGACACGACCGTCTCGACAGACGAGTGCTCGTCGAGACAGCGCGCCAAGCTCTCGGTGGCGAAATACTGCTGGTAGTCGAGAAACGTCGCGCAGTCGTCGTCGGCGTGGAAACGCGGCCGCAACGAAGCCGACGTCGGCGACGGCGACAACACAAGGCTGCTGCTGCTGCTGCTGCCCCCGCGGCGCTGGCAAGGTGACAAAGCCTTGAAGCGCATGGCGGCGCCGCTCTCGTCGCTGGCGGCGGGCCGCGTTGGAGCAACGACGACGGAGGAGGAGGACTCAATCCAAGCGACAATGGACCGGACGCTACGGCTCGGGCTCAGGACGGCAGACTGGTCCAGGAGCGGCGGCGGCGGTCCGCGGCGACGTCCGAGGTTGTAGGAGAAACTTCCGGGAATGGCCTTGTGCTCACGCTCGCGGTCGATGATGCTTCTGGGGGAGCTGGTGGCGGAGCTTGCGGCGTGGACAGCGGGGATGTCGGCGGTGTGATGCATTTTGAACGAGGTTTTGGTGAGTTGTTAGCTGGGAGCGTTGGAGAGGAGCAGGGAGGTTTGGAATCGGGAATCATATGAACAGCGGGAAGAAAATTGTTGAATGCTGCGCGGCCGAGTCCAGTCCCTCAAGGTGAGTGACATCTGAGAAGCAGGCACCCGTGACAACACCCGCGAAGCACAGTCGAGGGGATGCAAACGAGCCCGTCAATATTTTCCGTTTTGCTAAATATGCCAGTAAAATATCTATACGTTCCTCTCTATCTGATGATTTTGGACTCCAAGCAACTGTGATGGCGTAGACACATATCTAGGATCTATCACGGTACGTCTTCCTAAGTCTCTGTTTCTTACATAACTCGCTTCGACTGCCCGTGATTCCCATGAGAAAAGAAACAAGAAAAAAAAAACTCCCCCATTTATACATTTGCCCCCACTCCCCGTTTATTTCTTCTTGGCAAACTTGGGAGTGCCAATGTCGCTGCCGCGCAGCTTGACGTTGAGGATGCGCTCCATGTTGGCGAGGACCTTTTGGTCGGGGGCGGCGGTGCCGCGCTCAAAGTCGGCGACAACGGTCTGGGTGGTGTTGCACTTGGTGGCGAGGTCCTTTTGGGTCATCTTGGGCTCCATCTTCTGGCGGGCCTGGGAGATGACGTCGCCGACCGTCTTGCCGATGGTGTTGGGCTTGACAATGTCGTCGGAGCGGTCGACCTTGGTGAGGCGCTGGCCTTCGCCGGTGCCGGTCTGCGAACGGGGATGCGAGTTAGTCATGGGAAGAAAAAAGATAGATGGAGGGCAGAGAGATTTTCGGAGAGACACCACATCGTCTGTGGCAGACGAGCAAAGGCACGGGCATTTGGCCACCGTTGCGGCAAATGGTGTCACGCGCAGGTGGGTGGCGGGGTTTTCCCTCTCTCTTTCTCGCCATGGTGGGAGGAGGCACGTACTGAGTTGGCGGACGAGTACTTCTTTTCAGTGCTGATGGCAGCGCCGGATCGCGCAGCGGCGTTGAGGGCGGCCTTGCCGCGGACGACGGTCTCGCGAGCGCCAGCACCGGGGCCACGAACGCGGCTACCAATCTTGGTTTGCGATTCCCAGTCGTCGGACATGATGTGTGGTTTTGGCGGGGTTGACGGTGTTTGGACGGACGATGTTCTTTCGTGGTTGGGAGTAGTGCGTCGGCGGTGCCAAAAACGTGGATTGCTGGATAGAAGAGAGGAGGAGTATATGTTCAGGGCAAGATGGAGACGAGTTTGCCAGGCCCTGTTGGAATATATAATCCGAAAGGGTTGACGGGATCGGTGGGGAAAAAACGCAAGTGGCCTCTTGGAGCTTTGAGTCAACCGGCGGGCGGGCGGTAAGAAGGTAAGACGAGCGAAGAGTGCACCGCCACTGGGTGGCTCGTCGGCGCAAGGCTGTTTCCATTACGGAGCATAGCGTGCCGGCTTTTGAAATCTAGCACATTCCACCACTACGACGGAGCCATCCGAGGTGACGAAACCTCAAGTACCTTTCGCGGAAAATATGCTACTATTCAAGTAAATACACTTGACCAAATAAGCTCGCTCTGATGTAATCGACGGCTTCGCCAACCTTTATTCATAAATGAAAACAGCAAGATAAGGCGGGGTTGTAGTAGAAACATAACGTCCCGACTGTTGTGTGAGCCACCACGCTATGACGGCATCACCCAGCGTCTCACGGCCCACCAAACGCAACCACCAACGCTCACTGTCGCTGACACACTTTGGTGTTTGATAACAACGGCCGCCCCGTCAAACTTGCCCACCCATTCAGCAACAAGTCAACCCATAACTACCATGATGGCCCGATCCTCAATGCCTTGATGCAACCCTCTGGTAGACACGCCTGAGAGCCATCTCTGCCACAGCCACCAGCCAGGCTCTCCTCTCCAGCCCATGGACAGCATCGACGACTCGCCGCTGTCTCTGGCCGTGGTGCACATTGCCGACCTCGCGGACCGGTTCCGCCGCCACTGGCCCCAAGCGATTCTCGTCTCTGCGGCCTTTTCTCTTTACTACGCGCTGCTCGGCCGCCGCAGCCATGTCCTCCTCATCGCCGCCGCCGTCGCGGCGCTCACATCGCCCTCGACACTCGCCCGCCACGTACCGTCGCTCCTCGGCGCCGCCGTGATCGCCGCGTGCAGCCTCGTCGCTCTTCGACTCGCCATCCTCACCACCGCCCACGTCTTCCTCGACGCGCCGACACGCTCGGCCGGCAGCAGCGTCTTTCTCCCCAGCCGCACCACGCACACCCGCTTCTTCCCCGAGAAGCACAGCTTCGCCTACTCCTACCTCACCGTCGGCGTGCGCGTCGGGCTGCGCGCCCGCAACGTCAACGGCATCCTCGCCGTCGATGCGCCACCCTCCGCCCGCGGCAGCTGGTGGGCGTGGCTCGCGTCGCCGCTGTACGAGGTCGATGCCGCGCGCCACCTCGCTCGCGGGCCCGACGGCGGCGGTCTGCGCGCCAAGCTCGATCGCTTCCTCGCCAGCCAGTCGGTCGACCCCGGTGACTACCCGCACGCCTTCCTCGTCACGGCGCCCGTCTTCCTCGGATACAGCTTCAACCCGGTCTCGTTTTGGTACCTCTACTCACCCGCCAAGGTCCTGTCCGCCATGATCCTCGAGGTTAACAACACCTTTGACGAGCGCCGGCCGTACCTCGTCTTTCGCGACTTTGACCAAGAAGCCAAGCACATCCAGTCGACTGATCCCACCTCCACCGACACCACGCCGTCTAAAATCGCAGCATCCTTCGAAAAGGACTTTCACGTGTCGCCGTTCAACTCGCGCAAAGGCTCCTACAGCCTCCTCGCCAAGGACCCTCTCGGCCCCGGCATGGCCGCCTTTCGCGGCCTCGACGTCACCATCACCCTGCAGTCCTCCAAGGGGCACCCAAAACTCGTCGCCCGTCTCGTAAACCAGCACGACGCCATTGACGTGGCCGCTATGACGGCCCTGCGCAAGCTCCGCTTCGTGTGCCGCTACTTCTGGATCGGCTTCGCCACGTTTCCCCGCATCGTCAAGGAGGCGGCCGCGCTCTTCTTCCGCCGCCGCCTGCACGTCTGGTTCCGTCCGGAGCCGCGCGCGCAGAGCCTCGGCCGCCACGCCACGTCCACCGAGCGTCGCCTCGAAGCCGTCTTCCGCGCCTACCTGCGCCACCGCGTCGAACAGGCGCCCGAGGCCCTCCGCGTCCGCTACGTTGCCAGCGGCATCACCCCGGCCGACGCCGCCGAGCACGTCTTTGCCTCGAGCACGGCCCCAGCAATGTCGTCTACCTGTGATGTCGAGATTCGCGTACTGACGCCCGTCTTCTACGCCCGCTTCGTCCACTACGCGCACGACGTGGAGGGCCTCTTCAACGAGCTGGCCGAGAGCTGTACCGTCGCCGTCGATAACCCCGACATGCTGCCGCATATTTTTCTGAAGAAGGCGCCGCCGCCGCTTCTCCGCGCGTCTGGTGTCCTCGAGTATGCGGCGTTCAAGGTGATTCAGGTCCTCCGGCGCATGCCCGCGGCCATCAAGCGACCCATGACATCGGCAGAGTGGAGCGCGGCGCCGCCGTGCAAACCGGTGGACATTCGAGAGTTTCGCATCTCCCCCATGGATGCGTACGTGCTCGAGCACGGCAGCGACAGCGTCAAGAGAACCTACCGAGCGGCCGTGGTCCGCCTGTTCCTGGCCGACCGCTTCTTTCTGGGCAGCTTGGAGTTGCTGTCCGCTGTGGAATTTGTGTGCGTCGCCGGCGTCGCTTACCTTTTAATATCCGCTTTCAAACGCTCATAACCAATCCTGAGCTCTTCTTATACCAGCAAAACGTTCCATGTTCAATCCTTCATAGACACGCATCACTAGACACTGTACAATCACACATTCTCATGAAAATACCGTGTTATTTCATGCTTAGTCTTATACTTCACAGCCGCAGCCCAGAAAGTAGATGTAATTTTTAGATTGCCACCCCCGTGATAAGTGTGATCGAGCAGTCCAAGTTCTTAGGAACTCCAGAAGCTGCGGGTGTCATAGAGAAGAAAGTTCTTAATAATAGAGCAAACCGCCAATTCCAGAAAATTAACAAAAGTTATAGAAAAAAAGCAAAACGAAACCTCGCAGCATTACCTCGCATACGGGTGGAAACCCCCTCTGCCGCCACCACGGCCGCCACCGCGATAGTTGCCGCCACTGCCGCCGCGGCCTGGGTTCTTGGGTCCGGTGGGTGCATTGGCCGGAGGAGCATCGTGACCGCCTCGGCCATAGCCACCTGGCTGAGGGTCATCATACATGCCCTCCCAGGATGTTGCATTGCCCCCCTGGTGGCCGCCGCCCATGCCGCCGTATCCTCCTTGGCCGCCAAAGCCACCACGCCCACCGCGACGAGCACCACCAGGGCCCTGCGGGGGCTGTTGCTGGAACTGGTCAAAATTGTTGCCATCGAAGCCGCCTTGGGAGCCGCCGCCACCTCCATTGCTCTGGCTGGTGGGGCTAGCGCTGCCTTGCTGCTGTTGTTGATGTTGTTGCTGCTGCTGTTGCATCATCTGCTGCTGCATCTGCTGCATCATTTGGGGGTTCATGTTGGCCATCATGTTTGAGCCCCCTTGACCACCACCGCCACGGCCCATCATCTGCTGCATCTGTTGCATCTGCATCATGTTCTGCCACATGGCGGGGTTCATGTTGTTCATGCCGCGGTTCATGGCCATCTGCGACTGCATCATGGTAAAGTACTGTTGCATGCGCTGAAAGTACTGTGCCATGACTTGAGGGGTCATGCCGCTGTTGCCCATTTGCTGCATGCCTTGTCCTTGATCATCTCCCTTTTTGAACTTGTTGCGCTTAGCTGCGTCCTCTTCTTCACGCAGATTACCGCGAGGCTGCGCGCGTTTCACTTCAATGGGCTTGCCATGGATTTCGAGAGGGATATTGATGCATGCGTCGACGCCAGCTTCACTTTCGAACGTGACGAATCCAAAACCTCTAGGTCGCCCAGTGTCCTTGTCCATCATGAGCGTGGCGTCGATAACACGGCCGAACTGCGCAAAAAACTCTCGGAATTCTTGATCCGTCGTGTCTTGGCTGACGCCACCAACAAAGATCTTGCTCGTCTTCTCCTGCTCATCGCGAGGAATAGCCCGCTTGGGATCAATCTGGGAAATCATTAGATACTTTTGGATGTATGCAAGTTATTACGGTGCTCACAATTTTGCCATCGAGATAATGCTCCTTGACCATGACGATGTTGACGGTCTTGGCATCCTTGAATGTCAGGAAACCGAAACCTCGAGATCTCCCTGTGTTGCTGTCACGCATGACAGTACATTCGACGACTTCGCCGAACTGAGAAAAGTAGTCACGCAAGGACTCTGTATTACGTACGTTAGTGGCGGCTCCTGTTCGCTCCCAGAAACCTGGCATGACTTACGATCAGTAGTTTCCCAATTCAGGCCACCAATGAACATTTTGCTATATTACGCATGTTAGTGAATCTCTGCCTAGAGCAACGATGCTAGCCGGTGGTGTATTTGCAATATGAAACACTGCAAAAGTTGTAGCCAAAACCCTCGGTGAGCCTGGGCGCAATTCGCTGCGTGGAAGTGGGTATCAAGAGTGTCGTGGCCGCCGTGCATGGTCCAAGGCAGCATTGAAAAATAATACCAAGCTGGAACAGGAACAGGTATGATGCATCATAGTGTTGTTGAAGTGCTATTTCAGGGCATACGCCGTTTCGGCAGCCTGGCATGCTGGCTTTTCATATGCAAACTGCAACTGGACGTCGATATGCGGTGAGAATGGCGGTAGTAGACGGTGTAGACGAGTAGGGAGACATGAGAGCCAGATAGCTCGTAGCACGACCATCAATTTGAAGGAAAAAGCCCCAGATCAGATATTGCCGAAAATCGTTTTCTTTTTTTCTCTGTGTCTGAGCTGTTTTTCGTCTTCTGCTATCGTTGACTGTCTGCTTGTCTGTGTTTTTCTAGGCTCATATGGAACTGGAGCGCTACCCGCCATAGTCTGGTAACAGTCCCCGAGGCCTGCAGGCTATTCTCTTCGTACTCTATCAGATGCTGTATCTGAGAGCTATGGAAGACACGAGTGTCCTATGCTGTCTATGCCGAAACGAAAAAGTCTTGAATCTTCCACGAAGTATAAACTTCGCTTCGAAGCAGGATAGACTCTGATTTCTTGCTTTGTCGGCGCATTTGCAGCAGCGGACAGGGTAACCATCTGCATGCATAGGCTTGCTCTACCAAGCTCATCGTGGTGCACAAAAGCCCAATTCGACTGCACTGTCCTCTTGGACCATATCTGACATGCTAACCAATACTTGACAGTAAATGGTTGACGAAGCAACCTCGGCCACCACTCTCTGCGACCTACTACCTTGGCTCGGGGTTGGGGGGGCAATGTAAAATGACTTCACAGAAACACCAAACTGAACGCTTAAGGATTACACCGGGGACAAGAGACTTACCCATCATCTTTGGCGCTGGCCTTGTGCACTGTACCGAACGCGGGAGCCGCCGATTCTAGCTCATGCTCTGGTTCTGGAGGAGCATAGCTGTTGGATGTGGGGGCTCCAGCACCACCACCGAGGTTGAAGTCGACATCGTCGTCGTCGTCATCGTCTCCTTCATCCATGGCATTGCCGCCTTGATTGTTTGATGATTCGGCTGCAGTAGTCTGCGGTGCTGGCGCACTGGGAGCAACAGGTTCGGCCGGTTTGGGGGGTTGAGGGCCAGTTGCACCTTTGGGAGCGTCGCCATCCTCATAACTTCAGCAGAATTAGCGATTGCGAGAGAGAAGAGCAGCATGGCGCGATGGGCGGCACATCAACATACAGGTCTGCAAAGAGATCCTCCTCAAAGTTTTCCGATTCAGCCATGTTGGTGTGGAAGGACGATAACAATCTCTGCTTCGGAGCGATCTGATCTAGTCGCAAATTATCTAGAAAAGGATAGAATATGCTGTATAGGCTATCGGAAAGATGCAGCTATGATCAATCCCCCAAGCTTGATGGTAGATTATCTTGTTTGTCAAAGCTAAGATTGATCACCGGCGAAAACTGGGGGGGGGCTCTCATTTGAAGAGGGAAAGCGGCAGTGCGGGCATTCGCAGTGGGGTATTGCATGACTAAGCCGCATCTGTGCGTTGAGGCGGTCGCCGAAACGGCCCTGAAAACCGGCCTGTAGGCGGACACAGCTAGCGCGCCACTGTGACACTCGCTCTACCTCAACAGACCACACTGTCTTGCCTCGCCCTACCTCAGAAAGCATCCTCCAGCTGTTGACTGATTCACAGGATGAGGCGCCGGCCGAATCACCTGGAATCCTATTCGTGAAACATGTGGTCATCTTCAAGCAGCGGCAAGAAGCCGGCGAATTCTGTGAGTTGCTGTTCTTTGCGCCTCCCCGCGCCGCGATGCTCGCTCTTTCAGGACACTGACAACCCCGCTGTCGCAGGAGATGGTCCAAGTTGGTATGTTCGCCGCCGAAGTTTTCGATCATCCCGTGTCCGCTACGACGAGGCCGTTCCAATTGTATATTTGCTAACAGCAGAGCCGGCAAACCTGCAGAGCGATCTGAGTATGTTCGACCGCCCCGCTGCCCGCCTCTTGGAACTGCTCGGCTGACCTGCTGACAGCTCCTCATCACCATTCTGGCGACCACAGCTCGAGAGGAATTCTTCTAGACGAAGTGTCACGGCGCCAGCGCCGCGCGATCCCAATGCCGTCATTGGGGCGGCGTATTCGCATGCCGACATGCTGAAGCTTGATGCTCTGTACGTGACTTGTCTCGCTGGTGCCCTACGCCGCTCAATGCTAATGGCCAACACAGTAATGTCTCGAACTCTTCCTCACGACCTAAAACGCCTCCCTCAAGTTCGACCTCTAGGTCACGGCCCAGCGATGCCTCTCCGCCCCAGAAACACAATTCTGGCCGCAAGTCCCCACCCTTCAAGAGTTACATCAACTTTCTCTCCAACACAAACGACGACTGGAATACTGAAGAAGATGAGATGGGCTACGACGATGACGATGGCGACGACTTTGGATTGCCCAGTCTTTCCAATATGAAGCGAAGAAGTCGCAAGATGGCAGCGCAGCAACAGAGCAACGCCGCCGTCCCGCCAAGCTCGTTCAGCAATTCATTTGGAAGCTATGGCCGACATGCGTCTGACAGTGCAGACATTGCTGTCGAACGGCCTGTGTCTTCTTATCCTATGCCACGTAAGAGTGAGGGAAAGATTCTCAGACCGCAATATAAAGACATTCTCAAAGGTGTGTTGGCTCGACGGCTTCCAAGAAAGATGCTAATCAAGACAGATCCTGCCAACGCACTACACCTAATAAACTATCCCTCTGTCTCCACTAATGCCACGCCGAAAGAGGCTGATGCCATCAACTCTCGAATTACGCGAATAAACAAGTTCAAACGACTGCTGCAGGCAACTTCGCTCTCGCTACCAGACTTAAGGGCATTGGCCTGGTCAGGGGTGCCAGAAGAAGTGCGCGCTATGACGTGGCAGCTTTTACTTAGCTACCTGCCAACAAATAGCGAACGTCGAGTCGCAACGCTTGAACGGAAGCGAAAGGAGTACCTGGATGGGGTGAAACAGGCCTTTGAACGAGTGGGGACGAGCAGCACACCGGGGAAGTCGCGTGGCCTGGATGAGGCTATCTGGCACCAGATCAGCATCGACGTGCCCCGAACGAACCCACATATTGAACTGTACAGCTACGAGGCGACACAGCGATCTCTTGAACGAATATTATACGTCTGGGCCGTGCGGCACCCTGCGAGCGGATACGTCCAGGGCATCAACGACTTGGTTTCGCCGTTCTGGCAGACGTTCCTTGGTCTGTACATTGCCGACCCGAATGTTGACTCTGGCATGGACCCCGGGCAGCTACCACGAACGGTCCTGGACGCCGTGGAGGCGGATTCGTACTGGTGCCTAGCGAAGCTTTTGGACGGTATCCAGGACCATTATATCGTTGCACAACCGGGCATTCAGCGTCAAGTGACTGCCTTGCGCGACCTGACTGCCAGAATAGACTCGACCCTGTCCAAGCACCTCGAAAAGGAAGGCGTGGAGTTTATCCAATTCAGTTTTAGATGGATGAACTGTCTGTTGATGCGAGAGATTAGTGTCAAAAACACGATTCGCATGTGGGACACATATCTAGTACGTCGGTGCTCTTGCGACATCTCCACCACACCCTCAGCTTTGTGCTCGGCTAACGATATCCTTTAGGCTGAGGAACAGGGGTTCTCCGAGTTTCATCTATATGTTTGTGCTGCGCTTTTGGTCAAGTGGTCCGACAAGCTTGTCAAGATGGACTTTCAAGAGGTCATGATGTTCCTCCAGAGCCTGCCCACTAAGAACTGGACGGAAAAGGACATTGAGCTGCTCCTCAGCGAGGCTTTTATTTGGCAGAGTCTGTACAAGGGGTCAGCGGCACATCTCAAGGGCGGGCCGACTAGGCCGCTTCTTTCGGATCTGCAGCTGTAGCTATGTCCTGTCGACACTTGGGGTGGCAATATATGGGATATTATACCTTGGTATATAATACAAAAGCGGGAATGACTTGTTGAAAATACACACAAAATTTTGCATGGGAGGATGATTTTACGACTTTTCGGAGATTTTGATGATACTGAAATCATGTCGAAACGACTAGCACAGCTAAAACAACGCCAGCACATCTACAATGACTACATATGTGTGCATCGAAAGGATCAAGTGGCATGGACCGACATTAATTAGTACTATATACGAATTGCCAAGCAACTCAAAAATGCTTTCTAATAAGAACGAACCCCCCCTCATATTTACTCCAACGTTGATTATTGTACAACGGCTGTATCTGGCTTCTGTATGACGCGCATGGATATCTCAAAACAAAAATACATAGCACACGATATATATGACAATGAAACGGTGCATTTGCTGACACGTTGCACCGGTGTATCCAATGCTCCCCCCCTCTTTCTCATGGCCCGTCGCCGCCACTCGTCCCCTTGCTATCTCGTCGTTCGACCTCGTTGGTAGTTGTCATCATACCATGTCGCCGACAAAACCGAGGGTATCCCGCTTCTCGTCACACACGCGCGCCCACTCGAGCAGCAGCCTCCAGACGTAGAGGCGCATGTCCTCCCTGCGGAGGACCTGTTCGGCCCAGCGCTTGCCCTCCTCGGCAATGTGCCTGGCGGCGGCGTCGCCGGGCCCGTCGGCGTCGGCGAAGAACTCGAGGACGGGGTGCAGGTCCTGCAGGGTGTTGTCGAGGGGGACAAAGTGCACCCACGGGGCGAGGCGGTCGTCGTGCCACTCGGCGTAGACGCTGGCCTTGAGCGGGAGGCTGGTGGACAGCAGGAAGCTGCGGAAGCGGGCGCTGAAGGAGTTGCCGTCGACGTCGGGCAGGAACTTGTACTCGTACTGCTGCTGCATGTCGACGGGCGCGGCCTCGCGCAGGAACGGCCGCAGGAACTCGCAGCCGTCGGGGAAGCACAGCGACGTGAAGCCGACGTCGGCGAGGCGCGCGACCCAGGCGCCGAGCTGGCCGGCGGCGCGGTGCCGGCTGGGGTACAGCGCGGCGGGCGGCAGGTCAAAGGCGAGGGCGCGCTCGCCGGTGCGCTCGACGCGGGCGACGGTGGTGCCGTTGAGCATCTCGACGAGGCGGTGGCGCTGCAGGTGGTACCAGTTGTTGTCGCGGGCGCGGCCGCCCGAGTCGACGCCGCGCCAGACGAGCCCGTCGCGCTTGCTGTCCCAGTCGGGCCCGTGGGAGGCGCCGCCCGAGTAGCGCGGCTCGTCGGTGAGGTACATGGCGCCGGGGATGACGAGCTCGTTGTTGAGGGCGAGCTTGCAGCCGCCAAAGAGGGGCACGAGCTCGTCCGTGGTGGAGATGCTGATGGGCTCGACAAAGGAGCCGTGCAGCTGCCGCAGGTGCGGCTGCTCGCACGGGTCGATGGCGGCGGTCCAGTTGCGCACGTAGCCCTCGAAGGCGTACGTCGGGCGCCAGTCGTCGGGGACCGCGGCGGGCGGCGCGAAGTCGCGGATCGCGGGCATACCGTGCGCCGGCGTCCCGGGACCGCAGGCTTTGACGGCCAGGTCCCAGTAGGCGTTGTCGGGCCCGAGCCACTGCGGCTCGTACGGCTGGGGCTCAGCCGCGTCGACGTGGGCGAGGCCGGTGTAGCTGGTGGTGACGTCGGCGAGCTGGCGCACCTGGCGGTTCTCAGCCTCCTGCTTGACGAGCGCGGAGATGGTCTCGTGCGGGACAATGATGCGCGGCTCGTCCATCATGTTGACGGGCATGTCGACGTCGGGCATGTGCTCGGCAAACTCGGTGACGAGGGCGGCCCAGTGCTGCAGCCAGGGCACGCGGTCCTCGTCGAGCCCCTGCATGGCGACGGTGCCGTTGCGGACCTTGACGACGAACTGGCCGGCGGCGGCGCGGGCGGCCAGGGTGGCCGGGTCGAGGCCCCAGAACGGGGCGACGTCCTTGTAGATCCTGTCAAAGTAGTCCTCGACGAGGACGGCGTCGGCGGCGACGGCGGCGGCGACCCATTTGTCGAAGCCGGGGGGCGGGTGGCGGCCGCGGCGCTCACGGTAGCGCGCGGCGGTGGTTTGCAGGTTATATGTGCGCTTCGTCTCCAGGAGACGCTCGTGCTCGTCGCGCGCGTCAATCATGAGCTTCCGGATGGGGTGCATCGGGTCAAAGGCCATCGAGGGCAGATGGGACCGCGCCCGCTCCCACAGGGGCGCGTCGTGCCAGAGCACGTATCCCGCGTAGACAAAGGCGACGGCGAGGAGAACCGCCACCAGGCGCAGGCGGGCAGGGTAGACCTTGGACGTCATGAACTGGCTCATGTTGGGCATCGTGGCGGGACACGCGTACAGGCCAGACCCTGTGCTAGAGTGAATTGTGACGCAACTGCTTGTTGATTTTTGGCGTATCTGCTGGAAGGAAAGGCGTTTGCCAAATTCTTGGCCATGGGGGTAAAAACGAGTGTATAATGAGAGGAGAAGGAGGAGCGCCACCAACAAGGGGAAAAAAAAGCTGCTCGAGGTAATATCGGTATGTAATACTTTGGATGAACGCTAGTTATGCGCTAATACGCCAGGAACAGTTTTAGGGGCTGCACAAACGCCAGACGACGAACGTTAGAAAACGTGGGTAGATTGGGTTTGAGGGGGCGCGAACTCTAATCCGTCCACCAAGCCGGGACCACTGTGCAGTGCGACAGGGGGATGAGTACAAATTACTACCTAGGGGGTTATACATACATACATAGTCATCTCTGGATCGAAACAGTCGATCCCTCTGACATCCTTGACATCCTGGCAGTTGCTTACTTGGACCAGTATACTGAGGACGGGGAGCGAATGAACCAACCTTGGTTCTCAACAGTTGTCATAAAGAGTACATGCATACGGTCACAACCGGAAAAGGAGCCCCTTATTCGCACCGTAAACAAGTGTCGTGATAACAGCGCTCGCACTGTCCTGGTCTTGGCAGTACAGTCACACATTGAAACAGAGCCAGTCAAAAGCTCATTGCAACCAGCCGCAACGCTGATGGTTTCGATATCTGTACCAGTATCATCTTGAAAGAACTCCTTTCTTGCCAAGAAAACCATACTGTGCAAGGTTCATGCCAGTATCATCGTTACCAGGGAATTCATACTGTGCAACTACCTTCTCGCTTGGCTGTATCATCTTGGGGTGTTTCCTTGAGCGGAGAGGAAATGCATTAACTTCATGCATTAATCCAACCTTGGCCATGTCTCGGCTCATTATTCTCTCGTGGCCTAATCCCGGCACCATCCCCATCCAGTGTCATGCATCCTCCGCCGCATCCGTCACCTTTTCCAATGATTCATTATCTTGTACCCATATCGCGATTTGTACATACATGATGCAGCGCCCAGAAACGGCTTGGGGATTTTTGCAAGCATTCTATCGAGACAGTTGTCTCAGTTGCGTGCAACCTAAATTGACACGGCCAACAATTCTCTAGCACCCGTTTCTCACAACCTTGCTAGCCCTGCTAATAGAGTTGACCCTTAGTTACTGCTACTCCGTATCGGTCAAGGTTCGCCGCTAGCACAAGACAGCAGACGAAGGCCTCGTTTCTAGCGTGGAATCGAGAAACGCTTGCTAGTGCATCACCGAGCTGGTTGGCAAGCGACGCGCTTGTATGTGGTTGAATATTTGACTGAGCGAAGCAATTCGGGCAATTAGTTATCCGAATAGCTAGTTGCAACAAATTTAGTCCATGATGTGTCGTCCCGGCTGTGTAGGGCCATGATTGCAGCTCATAATACACGATGAATAGGCCCATATTTGTGCATTTCTTCGCCAAACTAACTAAGCTACGTAAAAAAGCAGCTAATACTCACGCTTCCTTATTATTGCCGCTTATCTGATCGTAGCCCCAGTCCATGCCGTCTCAATCTAGTTGATATTGATGATAAAATGCAAGTCTACGATATGTTTCATAATACATGGTATTGCGTTGGTAGTAACTACGAGTATGTGGCTGTGCTTGGGCAACTAATACATACGCGCTCTTTCGAGCCTTCACTTCAGTACCAAGGGCGCTTTCTTTAGTCAATGAGATATTCACGGTCCGCAATACAGAGATTACTTCCCCTGGTATACTCAGATTGCTTTTTTTTGCCTGTTTTCTTTTTTTGTGTCCTTGTTTTTCGAGCTGCACAGCTCGGCTGACACAGCGGCATAAAAAAACAAGGTCTCGTATCATGGGTAGCAACAGGTTGGAAATAACGCCACTAATCAATCCGACAAGATTGATTCGCCAACGCAAGCATGTTATATCTGAAAAATATTTGTAAATTGGTCATAACACGCTCTTACTCAATAGAACATAGCGACGGCCTCGGTAGGCCACCTTACGTCTCTGCCGGACTGCTTTCTACGACTGTGAATGCCAATTGTAACGATACACTGTACTCGATGTACTCGTACCCCCCCTCTCTGCGTCGCTTTCTTCTTTAAAACATCGTCAACGCGTGTAGCGTATTAGTTTGCTTTGCTTCCAATCGGGTACTAACTAAATGGTGACGCACTACTTTCAACCACCAGAACAACCCAATTCACCAAGACATAAACAACGAGAAAGAAAATCAAAAATGGAAAAGATGGAAATAGCAAATCAGATTCAAAGTGATGATTTAATACTATAATTTGCGACGTTATTGTGTCGCTGTTGAGAATGGTGGTAACGCCAACTTGATCAATCCGCTTACCTCACCCGGCTAAACCTCGCCGTCTCAGCGCAGCCAATCACAGCACCGCCAATACCAAACGAGTTCCCCAAATTCCCAGAGGCGCGCATCTTTTGGCCTCAGTCCGCACAACCGGGGCACCAAGCTGGTCTCTCTCTCTCCTTCTCAAGCCCATCTTTGCCCTCCGCGTCGGCCTTGACCCCCCCTCCACTCTATCCTCGTCTCTTTCGGCATTCAATTGTTTGGAAGACGATTTACCAAGGGCAATTGCCATTTTTTTTTCCAACACCCGTCATCGTCTTGCCGTCTCGCCACTCGCCGCCCCCCCGAAAGGCCTCTCTGTCCGCGGTCGTTTTTCGCTCGATCCGCCCGCCGCCCGCCATGCTCGCCTCTACCCGCTCGGCGGCCGCCATGGCCCTGCGAGGTATGCCGTCCCGCGCGTCGAATTGATATGTTGGAGGCTTTTTTTTCTGGGATTGGATCGCTGACGCATGTTTGATTTTTTTTGATGTAGCCAAACCCATCACAACCGCCATGGTTCCCTTCCGTGCCGCTGCCGCGCTTTCCACCAGCTCGAAACGAGACGCCACCTCGCTGACACCGCACAACGGCGCCAGCGGCCTCGCCAAGGCCCGCAAAGAAGTGCCCATCGGCAGCCAAGAGGGCACCAAGGGTGTCATCCAATACGCCCTGTACGTTGCCCGCCATATTCCCTGCGTCCGCCGCGCGATCCCCAACCACACTCCCCTCCTCCGTCAATTGAACATCCGTCACCTTCATATAACTCGGGCGACGCACCTCAACTAACCAATACCCTCCCAGGACCTCACTCGACGTCATCGCCAACTGGGCCCGCCAGTCCTCGCTTTGGCCCATGACCTTTGGCCTCGCCTGCTGCGCCGTCGAGATGATGCACCTCTCCACCCCGCGCTACGACCAGGACCGTCTCGGCATCATCTTCCGTGCCTCGCCGCGCCAGTCCGATGTCATGATCGTCGCCGGCACCCTCACCAACAAGATGGCCCCCGCCCTCCGCCAGGTCTACGACCAGATGCCCGACCCCCGCTGGGTCGTCTCCATGGGTAGCTGCGCCAACGGCGGTGGCTACTACCACTACAGCTACTCCGTCGTCCGCGGCTGCGACCGCATCGTGCCCGTCGATATCTACGTCCCCGGGTGCCCGCCCACCTCCGAGGCTCTCATGTACGGCATCTTCCAGCTCCAGCGCAAGATGCGCAACACCAAGATTACCCGCATGTGGTACCGCCGGTAATACACGGTGGGGTTCTTGGCATCAATTCCAAAAGAAATCTCAAAAAAATCGAAACAAACAATGGTTATGCCACGAAATACCTCGGGAGTATTCCAAGGGCAATATGGGAGAGCTCAGGAATATACTGAATGCGCGTGTTGCAAGATGCCTGCTTTTGTGCCAGGCAGGGGAAACCTGTGTATTTAGAATTTTGCCTGTGCCAACAACAACGGGGGAGAAGCGGCCACGAGCCGAGAAAAAAAACCACCTTTGCATTTGATTCTTTCGTTTCCTTTGTACGCGTGGCGGGGAATGGTTATCTTTGGGTTTCTGTGTTTGTCTGCCCCAAACCTCTTTTCACCTTCTGTACTGGTAGAACCCGGCAGGATGAGCTGCTCAATATACTGTAATGTACAATTCTACATGCTGTGCGAACACCAGGTGCAAGGTAGGTACGAAGAGGGGAACACATAACTCATTAAAGTATAGTACTATGACTACCTAGTTTGTACGTATGGTATGCGAGGAACAATGCGACAGGCAAGAAAGGGATGACAAAACAAGGCAGGATCCATCGAAAAGCATTCAACAGCATGAACAACCACACCCACACACACACCCTCTGATAATGTGAAATATCGCAGGACCAGCTTCAGTTTGTTCATGACCAATCTCATATCTCACAAATGAAAAGAGCAGAAAAAAAGAAGAAGCAAGAAAATACCATTCTATTGTCTAGTGGGAACAAAGGGGGCAACATGTTCGAAACCCACAGAGTACGACCCAGCATGCTTCGTGCCCAACAACAAAACTCAGCACAAGTTTGTCTCGGCTGTTCGAAATCCCACGACGAAAACAAATTGCATATGCGGGTGCATTGATGCTAGATCTCGTTTTCCTGGCCCTCTTGACACCAGGCATTGATTGGTTCCCCCTTTTTTTCTCTTCTGCTTCGTCCAACCCTTCGCTGGCAGCATCGTGGCTGCTTTCATACTAGAACATTAACCGCCGGCGCCAAGCATAACCTGGTCTCAAGACCGATTTCAAACCAATATGAACAAAAGACACAAAATCATATACCCAAATGCAAGGCTCTGTGCGCGCAGAGAACGTTGAAAGACAAATAGTTGAGGGGAGACAACGAGCAGGATGGGCAAAACAACCGGATAGAGAGGTTGGGCGTTGCGACACCCCAAGCCGGTCCATCGTCGCCATATGTGGCGTTTTTTATTCTTGGCCGAAGCCCATAGTCTCCTCAACAGCAATAGTCAACTTCTGCTGCAGCGTCTCCATGTCCTTGTATGGGGGCAGATCAATACGGTTGAAACTAGATATTGTTAGCCGAAATATATTTAAAGAAGCTCGACATATTGTCGCGAAGAAGACGCAACATACCAGGTGTGTGCCTTGGGCAGGTTCACGAGCTCGCCAGCCTTCTCAATTGTAAAGCGACGAGGACCGTCACTACCTTGCAGATCCTTGAACCCGTTGACGGGAATTCTCGAGGTACCAGTCGTGAACTGCAGTAGGCGTGATTTTTGCTCCCCGTCCCAGGAG
This sequence comes from Cordyceps militaris CM01, assembly GCF_000225605.1. NCBI lineage: Eukaryota > Fungi > Ascomycota > Sordariomycetes > Hypocreales > Cordycipitaceae > Cordyceps > Cordyceps militaris. The sequence goes on from NW_006271969.1 coordinate 3,385,691, forward strand.
CGGACGGTCTTCCAGAAGTTTTGAATAACCTCATCAGACTCGGTGTATCCGCGGTAGTCGGTATGCTTCTTCCAGTCGTCCACATCAATCTCTGCGATACCACCAATGAGCAGCTCCAGCTCACGATCGTCAAAAACGTTGATCAGATCTTGAGGAATAAGCTCGTGGAATCCTTCCTTGAAGGCCTGGAACTGCTCGGCAATGCGCTTCTCAATGCGCCACTTGACCATGAGGTCGACGTACTGCTTCTTGTTGTCGTTGGTGACATCAATGTCGCGACCGCCGGGAATAAGGTCTTCTGTGGTCAAGACGCCGAAGCGCTCATCTTCGGTGGAGAAGGTCTGCTCCAAAATTCCGCCCGAGATATCGTTGTCAAGCATCCACTGCAGAGAACGATGGAAATCAGCGTCGACTCCCTCCATATCAGCCAAGGCTACGGCCTTGCCGAGGACCATTTTATACAGAGCACCAATGAAGAATGCATCGAGGAAACGTCGGTGGAAAATGGCCAAGCCAACCACTCTGCCGATAAACTTGAAGTAGTTGAGATGCTCGGGATTGATGCCGGAGTGAGGGTTAATCTGCAGAGTATAATTGTCGTGGGCAGAATACTCGAAGAGGCAGTAGAAGGGGTTGAACATTTCATGGGAAAGCAAGAAAAAGAATTCTCTCGAAACACCACCGTAATCGAGACCCTCCTCGCCATCGAATTTGATCATGAGACGCTTCTTCAGATCAGTCGCAGATTGACGTGTGATCTCGGCAAAAGAGTCTTCGAAGATGTGAGAGCGCCTGACTTTGACGTGGCACTGGCCGCTGAGGCTGCGCATAGCAGGCTGCGAACGGAAGTAAATGAGCTTGCGTCGGAAATCTCTCTTATACTGGGGCACATTCTGGTCGAGGGATGAGGGGAGACGAGGGTCATCCCAAGTGGTGGTCTTGGTGTTGTGGTCGACAAAGTATACGCGAGCCGTGTTGGTGAGTCGCATTTCCCAGCCGCTGGGCAGAGGACCGAGCTGAGACACGGGTTGCTGCTGAATCTGGCCGTTGGCATTATTCTGGCCGCCGTAGAGTCGGATGTATTGCTGACGACGGGGGTCGACCCAGGTCGTGGTACGAGTATTGTGATCAACAAAGTACGGGCGACCCTCGGGAGTCCAGCGCTGTTCCCAGAGAGGCGGTAGCTCGCCACTTCCGGGGCTCGTGGCACCGGTGTGCATCATGGCGGCAGCGTTGCTAGCGGCAGCGGCAGTCGGAGGCGGGGGGCTGCTGCTCGGCGAGCCGGAAGGCATCGTGGGGGAGCTGGTGCCGGTGTGGTCCTCAGGGAGAGTTCTGTTTTGATGTCGGGTTCGTTCGGCCTGGGTGGTTTCGTTGCGGCTCTCGCCGGTACCGTTGGCAGTAGGGCGGTTCCAGCTCGTCGTCCTGGTGTTATGATCGACATAGTACGTTCGGCCAAGGTTATCCTCGCGCCGCTCCCAGCCAGCAGGGAGGCGGCCTTGGGCGTCCTCGAACGGACTGAGTTGGCTGGTCGGTCGAGCATGCGAGGCGCCTACCGAAGGAGCCGGCGTCGTGCCAGCACTGACAGGGTGAGGAGGACCAGAGCCGCTCGGAACCGCAAGGCCATTGCCGTTGGCGGAAGACATGGATGATCCGGGTCGATTCTCGTTAGCCGGCGCGGACAGGGTAGAAACATTGGAGGTACTAGCGCTCGCCGCAGGGCGACTTGAGGAACCCTGTCCATTGCGGATCGGAGTGTTTAAGTTGCAGGAAAGGTTGATGATGAGCTTTCCATGGACGACGAGGTTATCGGTGGACTTTTTGAGGTCTCTCGTAATCATCTGGTCTGGTGCGTGATGGGTTAGCCGCGAACGATTGTGGGCCGGGGTATGGAAACGTACCATCTGCATCTGGGCTGATATCTGGCATCAAATCTCCCACGCGAATATTAATCACTCCTAGAAAGCCCTGGTCCTTCTTTTTGAACTTTTTCTGGTCAAAGACCTGGACGGCAAGGATGCTGCCCTCATTGACGCGGCTGCTGAAGCGTTAGAGGATGCTGGAGCGATTTTGGCACAATTGAAACAAGACATATAGAAAAGGATGCAGGACATGTGAAGTGATGCAGGGGAGGGGGGCGTTGCATACAAGTCGAAGCTCTCGTTCCAGTATGGGTTCAGCGTCCTCTTGCTGACGCTGCTAGTCTTGGTTTGCTCACCATTGACAGTAGCGACGGCGAAAGGATCGGGGAAGCCTAGAAGTGGTCAGCGCATATGTCGAGGCAAGAGGAGGGGATGAGCGAGGGAGTCTGTACGGAACACATCACGTTTGTAAAGGCCATCGGCGGCAATGACTATGAAATTGTCAGCAACTGGGTGTTGTGTCGAGGTGCGCATGTATCGTGGGCATTTCTAATGCGGAGCAGGGCGGGCTCAGGCGACTAACTGGTAACTCGAAGATTGGGCTTGCTGTCGCGGGAAGGCATCGGTCAGTACAAGAAAAGTGCATCTTGAGATGGAGATGATGGCGACGAAGAGGAAACGGGGGCTGGACGACGCACCTGGGCAGGCCAGACTCGGCTCGGCTCGAACTCATGATGGCGCTGGTGAGCAGCGCACCAGGCACCTGCAAGACCAGACGTGGATGGAGATTGAGGACAGCAAGAAGCCGCAATGCGGGCGAGCGACGGGCGGGCGGAAGCGTTCAAGGGGCAGAGCAATATGGCCTCTATTTCGGTGGACGGCCAACACAGCAGGTGAGAAGGAGTAATATGATGACAACGGGTGCAAAAGCAGATGACAAGCTGTAGAGAATGATGAGGCTGTGCAACGCCCGACAGACTAGCAGCAGCGAGAGAGAAACACAGAGAGAGACGTCTTTCCCCCGCTTCAGGTTTAGTAGTCGTTAATAATATTAGGGCGGCCGGAGGGGGACGGGCGGCCGCGGCGGCTGGGCCAGGTGCTGGGAGGGGACGAAGAGGTACCTTTTTTTCGCAGGAGGCGGGAAGCTCGGTGGCGGGGCTTTCGATACCCGTACGCGGGATACCTACTAAAAGTTACAGGGCCAGTGGCATCACTGTAGGTGCCGTTGGAGGCGGGGCACGTGATGCGGTGGGACAGGATAAGCTGCAGCGCTGTGGACAGATTTGCTGATAGGTACAGGGCGGACAACACACTGTCAGCATCTTCTTGTTGAAGAAAGTACTGAGGGCACCTACAGGTCAAGAGTCCACTCCGATACAGCGCCCGTCGTCCAATGCACGCCACAAACACGACGCACATCCATCATCAACACCAACACCAATGAGCCAAACACCTATCATTCATTCATTCATTCATCGTCTTGCCACAGTCAGCCTCCACCTTTCACCAGTTACTCCTGCATTCTTGGCGCAGCTTCAAACCGACACCTGTGCTTTCTGTAACCGGCGATGCGACACCCACATTTCCTCTGGTCGCCAACCTCTCCTAACTCCTGACTACCAGCTCGCGCTGCAGCAAGGCTGTGCCGACACGGATAGAGAACCCGCGCGGCCCTTGTTACTTCGCCCTGGTCCTGCATCAAGAACTCAAACCCGCGCACGTCGAGGACCGCCGTCAACAACAACAAAACACACCAAGAGCAGGCAACTTTCGACGGCGCATTATCCGCTCCTGGCACCACCAATCTACGCCACGGCCCCGGTTTAGCTCTCTTCGGGGCTTCTTCCCCGACCTGATGCATGCCTTATCCGCCAACCCACCGCTTCACCTGATGACGACGTCGACGCATCGTTTTCCTGGCTCCGGCGTGCGTCGTATGAGTCCCCAACCAGAAGATCCCATCGAGTTACAACGCCCGGGATTCACAAACCACACGCAATCGATCCCCCCCCCCCCCGTGTTCCTATTTTTGGCATTCATGAGCCACCACCGTTCTCTCCATCACAAACCGCATGCTGCTATTTTCGGCATGCAGAGCGCCAAGGCACGTTACGCAAACCGCAGCTAGCACGTGTCTGCACGTGTCTGTTTATCTAGCCGCCGTCTGAGTAGACTGTAGGGTAGCGAAGGCCCTTTCCACTGAGAGGCCGTTCACATGGACGTACGATACAAGACGTGGTGCATAACCACTCGTCTAGTCCAGAAACCATCCGTGAATATTACATAGTAAACACATGCGTAACTACTGTTGATGTTAGAGACCTCAAACTCCAAAAAGAAACCACCCGATTGACCCTGTAGGTAGTAGTCCTCCAATTGCCTTCAACAACATGAATCCTCTCGCTCTGGGATATCCATATCTGCGTTTTTTCATTTTTTTGCTCGTACACTTTTAAAAAACGGAATCATTTTTCCCATTACCAAGCAAGCCGAAAAAAAGCCAATCCAATACACAAACCGCTCTGCCGATGCTGACCAGGGGTCCAACGTTTGCTCCCTTCGATCCTTGCGCAGGCTTGTTTTTTACCACCTACCTACCTCATTCGTAATACTCGGGCAAGGAGCTGGGCATGCCATTTCCTTGCTGCTAGTAAGGCGCGAAGCCCCGACCCCGGCCCCGACCGCCCCCTCGGTAGCCGCCCCGGGGAGGGAACCCGCCACCACGACCGAACCCGCCCCTGCCGCCGCGGAAGCCGCCGCGTCCGCGCCCGCGGCCCATGCCCGGCACGTTGGTGCGCTTCGACGTCACCTTGATGTTGCGGCCCTTGAAGACGCTCTCGTTGAGAACAAGGGCCTGCGCGACGAGGCTGGGTTCTGTGAACTCGACGTAGGCATATCTGCAGCCTTGTTAGCACAACAAGCCCTGCGAGGAAAAAAAAAAGAGAATCACAGAGGTTGCAGCTGGGAAAATATATGTCACACGTACCCCTTCGGTTGGCCCGAGAACTTGTCGAGGAGAATTGTCACGCGGTTGATGGAGCCGCAGCTCTGAAAGTGCGCCTGAATCTCCTCAGGCGACGCAGAGTAGTCGACGTTGCCAACAAAGATGCTGCGCGAGTCGACCGACTCTTTGTCGTCGGCGAGGCTGGCTGACTGCTGCTCCAGGCTGGCTTGCATCTCCCGGAGCTTCTCTGCCTCCTGTTCCATTTCCGCCACGCGACGCTTCATGGCCGAGATTTCTTCCTATCCGATTGCAAAACAGCTGCGTAAGCAAACTATTCCTTTTTTCTTCGTTTTTCTTCTTCTCTTTCTGCGTCACGCCAGGGCATTCCCGCAGAGAGGCATGTAGCTCACCTCCTCTGTTCCTGCCATCTCGCCGTCTTGATCGTGCTGCTCGTGCTGCTCGTGCTGCTCGGCCGGGATTGGCTCCTCTGGCTTCGTTGCCTCGGACATTGTCTCTTGATTTCGAGGCCTTAAATTCCGTGGGGAAAGGATGGAAGATGATTCGTCGAATCGAAAGGTTCCTTTACTGCGAATGGTAAGCTTGCGTTCTGGGAGTGGATTGCGTCGCGAGTGAAGCGCGGTTGTGAATGCGACACGGGCGCGCGCGCGTTGGGGGAAGGATGAGAAAAGTATTGGCGTGCCGATGGAGGGCGTGGCAACCATGAGTCTCGCGCGCCGCGCCGTGCAAATAATAAAAAGAATGGGATAAGCGCTTACAGTGTTCCTCTTCTCTCAAGCAACAACGACGAGCGCTCCCTCACCGTTTCCGACAATGTAGTTAAAAGGGGATGATGGGAGTAAATCTGAGTCGCAATCACTGGTCCTGCCGCAGCATCATGAACTGGACTGTGTGGGGAACCGAAGTTTGGCCGGGTTCATAAAATGCACACCGATCCTGAAGGTCGCGGACTGGCATATTTAAACGTTTTTTTTGCCCTTTCTTTTTAGATCACGGGATATCCCGGATATTGAAACGCCTGGGTAGCACACAGTTCATTTCGTATTACCGGCAGCGTGTGACAGTGAAGGGTTTTCGCGGCACGTTGGACGCCGGAAAGACTTGCTCTGTACGCCGAAGCGTTCGGGTTCACAATGTTCACAATCAACCATCTCGCCGTGGATGAAGCAAAAGAAACCCGAACGGTGTTATTGACGTCTGACACTGTTACAGCTTGCCTCAGCTTTACACACGGAAGCACAAGGTAAAATATGCTGTGCTGTGCCTACCGGACCGACCCACGCAGGGTTGCCCTTGCCTGGTCCAACCAGTTCTCGTCAGATTGACGAATTATTACCTTAATTATTCGTGTAAGCTTGGCAGATGTCACGAGACACTTGCAAATGAACGGTAGCACGTACATGTTCACCACCAGGCCCGGCTGCAGAGCGAACCGCATACAAAGCCCTGAGCGAACACAAGCCCCTTCAGACGGTAAACAAGTCGCCAACGGATGGTATTACGTTGAGGAAATCCCTGCAGCGCAATAACCGAGAGTGGCGTTGCATAATAAGACTGCGCAAAGTGAGTCTCCCCTTGTCAAGTAAGAGTTGTCACGTAAGAGCGGATAGGTGAACAAGCGACAATGGATCAGAGATCAGGGAAATTGAGTTCGCGATAGACAACTACGCGTAGACCATTCGAAGGGCATGCAATTAGACGCATGTAGCTCTTTTATAATATACAATCATATACAGTAGATAATACAGTTTCATCACCTCTCTTCCGGGGGCACCCATTACTTTGCTCTTCGCAGTTGCAATCCATACGGCGCAAGCTGCTCATCCGTAATTTTGCTCGGCGACTTGACAAAAGCATCCTCGCCCTTCATCGTCTTGGGGAAAGCAATGACGTCGCGGACCGTCGACGTGTCCGTCAGCAGCGCCACCATGCGGTCAAAACCCAGGGCGAAGCCAGCATGCGGCGGGCACCCGGCGCGCAGCACCTCAAACAGGTGGGAAAAGTCGGCGATGCGCTTGTCCGTCATCTGAAGCACGTCGCGCATGATGAAGTCCTGCACATCAGCGACGTGATTGCGGACACTGCCGCCGCCAATCTCCACACCGTTGAGGACGAGGTCGTAGGCGGCGCTCTTGGCATCGAGGGGGTTGGTGAAGAGTAGTTGGAGGTCGTTTTCGGAAAGGGGAGCGGTAAACGGGTGGTGGGATGCCGCGATGCCGGCCGCGCCCTCTTGGCCTGGCTCATTCTCTTCGGTGGGCTTGAACATGGGAAATTCGGTGACCCAGACAAATTGGAGGGAGCCCGGCTCGCCGTTGCGCGGTTTTGTCATGTAGCCCTGCTCGATGAGCGCCTTCCAGAGCGCAATGCGTAAATCGCCAATCTTGGTAGAGCCCGAACAGTACTGTCCTTGTGGTGTTTCTCGGGCTTGGAACACGACTAGGTCACCATCGTTGAGTTCCTCTCCCTGGGTAATGTGATCAATTAGAGGTTCATATTCGAACCCAATTGAGGAGAAGCCGCATAGGGGCTTTCTGGAATCAAAGATGAGGACCTGCGGCTTGCCTTCCGGGTTCTCCCCCAGTTCGGATGGCAGATTGTCCATAAACTTCATGACGAATCGCCGTGACTCTTCCGGCGAGCTATCAGTCAGTCGTAAGGAGAAGGCTTCAATCGTGGGATTCTCCAGATGAGTAATCATTCCAACAAAGGTTTGATAAGGTTCCATGTCCTTGATGGCATGAATGCGCCCCGGGATTCGCAGGTCAGGCTTGTCAGAGCCATACGAAGATATGCACTCTGCAAACTTGAGAGTTGTGAATTGATGCGCTTCTTCGGAGCCAGAATCCTCTTTTGCTGAAATTTTGCGCACCATAGGGATTCTCTCCCCCCGCATATCTTGATAGCAAGAAGGCTTGAGTGCTGTCAACGCGGCCATGATTATATCGTTTATATCCTGGCGCACTGTAGCCGCACCAGCAAATGCCCACTCCATATCGAGCTGTGAAAATTCAGGCTGGCGGTCTGCCCGTGAGTCCTCGTCACGGTAGCAACGCGCCCATTGCATATAGCGCGAGATGCCACTCGCCATAAGCACCTGCTTGTACTGCTGCGGACTTTGAGTCAACGCGTAGGCGGTTCCTCGCTGCCTCGTGGGAACAAGAAACTCTCTCGCACCTTCTGGTGTCGACTTGAAGAGCGTAGGCGTCTCAATGTCCGTGAAGCCTTTCTGCACGAGTCCCTGGTGCAGTACATTCTTCAGCCATGAGCGAAACTCGAGCCGGGCTTGGATTTCTGGATGAAATCGAATCTGCAGGTGGCGCTTCGTCTGAGGAAAGATAGTTTCCGGCGTAACAATAAGTTCCTTGGGGACACTGTTGAGGGCGCGAATGTCGTCGAGATATACTGTCGTCTTGTCGGAGCTGTCGCGGCCTTGCTCCTCTGCGTTTGGAGCTCGGATGTTAATAATGACTGGGCTAAAAGCCGGTATTTGCCGGAAATCTGCGTGGGCATCTTTGTCGATTTCGCCATTGGAGCAGACCTGTATGATGTCGCCCGAGGGTGTTGTGAGGTCGGCAAACGAGAGATGTTTCGAGAGCGTTCGCTTTTTACCGAGAAAACCAACGCACGAGTTGGAAGCTTCAGCTTCGCTACGGAGGTCCACGCCGCGATCTGTTCAACTGAATTGTAAGAGTCGTTCGTCGGTCAAGCTGCGCACTGCGTACATTTGTTCCACGTCTGAAGGAGATTGGCTTGCTTGGAAGCTGATATAGAGCTAGCCATTCGTATTGTGGTTTGCGGGATACGTCTTTGGCAAACAAAGGCCGAAGCCTTTCTTGAGAGAGGCTTGAGCCGTATCATGGTACCCAATGGCTCGTCGCCGAATCGTTGGCAAGCTTGGCTGTCCAGTTCACAAGAATAGCATGCGCCCCACGGCGACGCTGGTCCAACTTTACAGCGGACAACGTGCCTGGGTGCCTTGAAGTGCCGCCAAAACACGCGCCGACAAAACTCCGGGGGAGCCCCGCGCCCCATATAAATCTTCTCGCGCGACGCTGGCTCTTTTTGGGTTTTTCTTCTCTTCATGAACCTTCCATTCAAAAAAATGTGAGTATCTGCCACGCGCAAGCGAACCGCCTAGATCAGAACTAACCAGTCTTTCGCAGATGATGAGAACCGCGTGTATAATATGATGCAGATGCCAGCCAACCCGATTCTACAAACTCTCTCTTCGGAGCTCAAGGGTTTGTGTTTAACGGTGGTTTTGGTATTTTGAAATGGGCGTTCGACACGACCTTGTTACACCATCGGACGCGATGATAAAAAACTCTGACTCAATAGAATGGAAAGGATTTCTGCATGCAGTGGCATAGCAGAAGCTATTATGGCACGTGTCTGGCTGGTGTTGTTCAAGTGAACAGACCGCTTCGAGTGAACAGTTGCCTTGAACCACGCCTTCGCTAGCTGATCAGAAGTCTGAGTCCGGCTGGCTGCCCCCAGGTAAGGAACATTAGACAAATATTTATATTGTATTGTATGTCATGTCGAATATATCACGGCTATTTTGCAACATTTGCATGAGGTCCTACCTAATGGCTTTTCCTTCGTGTGTGTACGGCTTTCAAGACGTGCAATCAGTCGGCTGAGTGCAGGATCGAGTACCATTTACCCGAAGCCTCGAATGATGAATACTGTCATTGACCACGGGTCGGTGTAAATTGCTTCAAAATTATTCCATCACCCTCGTAGGTACTCATTATTACGTCCCATGTATTTCCAGTGAGTGGGTCGCGGCGATGGCATGACGCGAACTGGTGGAAGCGCTGGAGTCGGCTCTCTTCCACCATCTCAGCCCCTGTAACTCGCTGTAACTTCGCCAGCCGCGGTACCGCCAGGGTTCGGATCCATTTGGGCCAGCACTGACTGACTGGGCCAGCCGCCACCTCATACCATTGCGTGGCGGAGCCCAACCTTCGACTTTCCAAGGTTTGGCTACAACATCTTCATCTTCCAGGGTGCTGCATCCTGTCCGCTCTGTCGCTGCTCAAGGCGCTTGCTTTCTAGCATCCCGCCCCGTCATCATGTCTAGCTCATTCGAAAAGTCCGTCAAGGGCGCAACCAAGATCAAGGTATGCCGTCATAGGCCGGTCCCCTACTTGCCCGCCCCGTCCCAGCGCCGCTGCGGGCACTCGTGGCAGACCGGGTGACGAAACCAGACAATTGACTGACAGCGCGCGTCCGCAGAATGCGCCACCAAAAGCAAAGTATATCGAGCATCTCTTGATTGCTACGCATTCGGGGGAGGCCGGCGTCGGTGAGGTCTTTCGGGCCATGCACTACCGACTGAGGGATTCGACATGGACCGTTGTGCTCAAGGGTCTCCTGACCGCCCACCTGATGATTCGCGAGGGAGCACAGGAAGTCACCCTCGCGTATCTTTCCAAGCACAGGAACATGCTTGCCATTAGCAGCTTCACAGATGGTACGTTTGCTCTTCGATTGTCTTGGCTGTCGGTCCAACGCTAACAATTGCGCAGCGCAGACACAGGGCCGGAACATTCGGCGCTACGCCAATTACCTCACCGAACGAGCGCGCGCCTATCGCGAGACCAAAATTGACTGGTGTCGGTCCGGCGACGGGCGTCTGGAAAAGTTGAGCGTCGACAAGGGTCTCCTTCGTGAAACGGAGACGGTACTGCACCAACTGGCCGCCCTGGTCAAGTGTGATGTAAGTTCTCCATGGACCACCTTTGCTCTGTGCGGGATATCGCTAACCTGGCCAAGGTGTTGGACTCGGAAGGCGAAACTGACATTACAATCTCCATCTTTAAACTGCTCGTGCTAGACCTGCTAGCCCTGTTCCAGTGCCTCAACCAGGGCCTCATCAACATCCTCGGCCGGTTCTTTGAGATGTCCAAAACCGATGCCGAGCGGGCCATGGAAATTTATAGAAACTTTTCCAAGTACACCGACCACGTCGTCCAGTATCTGTCTGTTGCGCGCCAATACGAGTACCGCACCGGTGTCCAAGTTCCCAAGCTCACGCACGCACCCGTCAACCTCGGCCGCCAATTGGAAGAATACCTGAACGATGCTGACTTTGAGGTTCAGCGCCGGCAGTACCTCGCCGAGCAGGACTTCAAGAAGGGGGGAAAGGCCAAGGATGCCTTTGATCTTCCCAAACCGCCACGATCACCCACAGGCCGGGCAAGCAGCGCGCAGAATTCGAGCAACCCCTTCCCCGCACCACCCAAGGATGCGCCCAAGCCGGCGGCCAAGGGACCAGACCCTGACCTCATTGACTTTTTCGGCTCCATCGAGCAGAACCAGACGACTATGCAGGTAAACACACAGCCCAGCGCGCCGGGGCAGAACATGTTCCAGCCTCCTCAGCAACAGCTCCATCTCCAGCCCACTGGGTTCATCAACAACGCCGCCACCTTCCCTCTCGCAAACAATCAGTTCCAGCAGCAACAAGACATTTTCCAGCCGCAGCAAAACATGTTCCAGCAACAGGTGCCGCAGCCGCAGCCTGCACCTCTCCAGCCAACCTTTACCGGAGCGGGTTTCGGAGGCTTCACGCCGCAACCGCAGAACAACTTCCAACCCAGCTCTCTAGCACCCATTCCCCAGAATACGACGGCCAACTTTCAAGGCCAGAATTTCATGCAGCAGCCTCAGCAGCAGCAGCAGCAGCAACAAGTTCCTGGACAGTTGCTTCCCATGCAGACTGGCACCACCAACCCGTTTAGACAATCGATGATGATGGCGCAACCAACCGGCGTGCCAAACTTTATGAACCAGCAACCTTTGCAGCAGCAGCAACAACCCCAACCCCAACAGCCCCAGCAAACGGGGTTCGTTGCTCCCGCCCTGAATCGCCAGTCAACAAATCCCTTTGCCAAGTCTGTCTCACCACCTAACAACAACTCGCCGTTCCAATCGCAGGCTCCTGCTCCGCTGCAAGCCACGCCCACAGGAACCAACCCGTTTGCTCGCAACTCGCCTCAGCAGCAGCAGCAGCAGTTGCCTCCAATGCCCGCAATGCCCGGTCAGCAGCAGCAGCAGGCTGGTGCGCTCGCTCCTCAGCCGACGGGCGTTACCAATCCTTTCCGCCAGGGCGATTTCGTGAACCACACAACCGGCATGGGCTGGCAACACAACCAGGCGCCCATTGGCGGCGGCATCGACCAGTTGCAGACTGTTTCCGTCTTCCCTCGCCCGACGCAGCAGTCTCCCTGGCAGCAATGAGACGGTTCATCTTTCCACATTCGCTTCTTCACTCTGTTCTCTGCATTTCTTTTTGTTTTTCAACAGCGCGGCGTTTTTTCCCCTTTTTTCCTTCTTCTTTCCTTGGGCTATAGGATTGATGGAATTGGTCAGGCGCCAAAATCCATCCATCTCCGATCATCTCCGATGCAGGAGAGTAAAAGACATGTTATCAGCATGTTATCAGGTTGCATTGTTTACATCCCGAGGCTGGACGTGTAAAAAGAACAAAAACGATGTATATTTAACGTTTACTATACTCTTTCAGGAACATAAATATGCATCACGTCTAACCAACAGAGTACCATTTGAGAGTCGTAAGAGAACATGGTAGATGATATTTGAAGCCAGCATCCAACTTTTGTCCTGTGGCAAGCTATTTTGTAGCAATAACTTGGCTATACATGAAAAAACGCCATTTCTTAAAAGTATGAACGACTCCGGAAACACCCCTAATCTAAACGCCTTGCGATATGCAGAATTTCCCAACAGCCAAAACCTCTCCTGCCTTGTATGGATCATGTAATCCCATGGCACCCGCCCCCGTCCTACCGTGTCTCCTTTTCCTCGTCCACAAAGACGCCCAGGCCCGAAAAGGCCTCAAAGAGCGCGCGCGTGAGGTACTCATCAGCACTATACCCGCCGACCGTGTACTCGTGCTTGGAGCGGGTCACATCCAGCCACTCGCTGGTGTACTGGGGCAGCTGTGCCGGCGCCAAGTCGACGCGCTGCGTCGTCAGGTCCAGGCCGCCGTACGGGTCGTACGGTTTCTTGCTCTCGGCGGCGGCGTCGGCGGCGGCGGCCTTTTTGTCGCGCAAGCCGCGAATCGACAGCCCGCCGCCAGCCGCCGAATCCAGCGTGGCCCGCTGGTGCTGCTGCTGCTGCTGCTGCTGGCCGCGCTTCTTGAGGACAATCTTGTGGACGGCGGCGGCGGCGTGGCCGACATCGGCGCTCTGCAGCGAGTCGAGCATCTCCTCGCGGAAGCGCGCGGCGCTCGTCTTTGCGTCGGCGTCGTCGCGCAGGTCCTGCAGGCGGCGCTGGCGCGCGCTCTCCTGCTCGGCGGCCAGGCGGCGCTGGCGGGCCTCGTCCGACTCCTTGGCGAGGCGGCGGTTGCGCTCAATCTCGGCCTTGTGGCGGGCCTCGTAGTCGGCGAGGCGGGCCTCGGCGGCGGCGCGCGCCGCGTCGCCGCCGTTGGTCAGGTCGTCGGTCAGGCACTCGACCATGTACAGGTAGTCGTTGTAGCTCGCGAGCCCGTCAAAGTCGTCCTCGGCCTGGTTGAAGACGGCGGCGACGCGCCGCCGGATGTCCACCTCGCGCTCGACGCCCAGGTCGGCAAAGTAGGCCGCCTTGAAGCCGCGCAGCCGCAGCGTCTTGTGGCAGCCCGCGTACGGGCACTGGTTCGGCCCGTCCTTGAAGATGCGCTCCACGCACGTCTTGCACATCCGGTGGTAGCACTCGGTGTTGATGCGAAACTCCATGTCCTTGTTGAAGTACCGTGTCGTCTTACACACGGGGCACGCCTCGTCGTCGCCGTCCAGCGCGGCCGCGCTGTTGCCGTTGGTGGCCGACGAGTGCCGCAGCGAGACGGCCATGGTTGCTGGTCGCCTGTGTAGAGGGTCAGAGCTTCGTAGGCGTCGACGGCCGAGTTCCTGTGCTTGGTGGGTGAAGGCAACGCGTCCTGTTTTGGGTGGTGGACCAGGACGGCTGCTGCGATTGTCTCGCCGTGGTCGGTGTTTGTTGCAGTGTGGAAGTGAAGCTCGAGGCTGGGGTGTGCAGGAAGAGATATGGTCCACTTTTGCCACTACCGGATTCACTCACATTCGCGACCAGCGCATGATTCCAAAGCATCCAATAACCTTGGTTCTAAAATTCGAGCAATACATAGGTACTAAAATACCGCAACTTCCGATTAGTAGCTTTGTGGTCACACACTATTCCTTTCCATGACAACTCAGAGAAACAGCATCTGCCTCGGGTCCTTACCCCGAGCAATCTTGGTAATCAGCAACGAATTACACGATAGCATGAAATCACTCCTTTTATCTGCAGTTCCTTGTTGACAATCCGCATGATATTCATTATTATTCATTCAATATCATTCCATCATCAACCATGCCACAGATGCTAACCGTGTTACATTGGTCAGCCCGGCTAGTGGGGCCGTTGCCCCTCCAAGATCTTGAGCTTTCCGGCTTCGATTACCTTCCACTTCCACCATTCATTCACGTCAGACCAACTCCGAAGCCATGGCAGACAAAGGTGTGTAGACGGACAAAACTGTCCCCTCAACGACTCTTGCATTTGCACATTCTCGAAATAGTCGCTAACACGAACAAAAAGACCCCTCACCGGCCGAAGACGCTGCTGCCCGCGCCGCCGAGCTCGAAGCGCAGGCCGCCCTGCCGTACAAGTGGACGCAGACCATTGGCGAGCTCGACATCAACTTCACCGTTCCCGGCAACCTGAAGTCGCGCGATCTCGTGGTGGAAATCAAGAAGCTCAAGCTCACTGCCGGCATCAAGGGCCAAGAGCCCATCATCAACGTGCGTGCCCCGCTAACTGCACCGCCGATGACGCCTGAAGCTAACTATCAACAGGGCGACCTCCCCCATGCCATCCTCGTAGATGACTCGACCTGGACACTGTCCACCAACGCGGACGGGACCAAGACGGCCGAGATTCACCTCGACAAGGTCAACAAGATGGAGTGGTGGGCACACATCGTGACGGACGCCCCCATGATTGACGTGACTAAGATCCAGCCGGAAAACTCCAAGCTGTCGGAGCTCGACGGCCAGACGCGCGGCATGGTCGAAAAGATGATGTTTGATCAGCGTCAAAAGGAGCAGGGCCTGCCCTCGTCGGACGAGCAGAAAAAGGCGGACATTCTCAAGAAGTTCCAAGCGCAGCACCCCGAAATGGACTTTAGCAAGGCCAAATTCAGCTAGACGGTAGAACCCAGTTGGGGCATGGGCAGGCGTTTTTTCCAATAAAAAATATAACAAGTTGCTAATTCACATCACCTTGACTCGAGTACGGTGGCGGCGCGTTCCAGAAAGGCATTGAAGTCTTGGATCTGGTGTAGTAGGCCACCGGTAGGGCCGTTGCTGCTCGCCTGCTGGGCGACTTGGGAGATGATAAGCTCGAGGTTGCCCAGCTCGGCTTCTTTGCGGGCTCGCGAGGACAGATCAGCGGCGTCGCGGCCCTGCTCAACAGCCAGGTCAATATCGTGCATGAGGTTGGACGCACTCAGACGGTGCTGCACATTTTCGTTAGGGTGATTGCTCGTAGGGAAATACGTGGTCAAGTCAAGCCACGTACCTTGGAGTCGCTGCCGTCCTTTTCGCTCCGCGCCCGAACGCCGTCCATGCGAAGCGCGACCTGTTCCTTTTCCGCCTTGAGACGCAAAATCTCCTGTCGCAGCTCCAGCTTTTCCTTTTGCACATGGCGAATTCGCTTCCGTAGCGAGTACCAGTGATTCAAGTAAATAGACTAGTCAAAAAAATATTCTTATCAGCAACCAAAGACGAGTCGGGAAAAAAAAAACCATGGAACATCGTCTACTTACATGCTGCAGAA
The DNA here is from genome assembly GCF_000225605.1 of Cordyceps militaris CM01. Classification (NCBI taxonomy): domain Eukaryota; kingdom Fungi; phylum Ascomycota; class Sordariomycetes; order Hypocreales; family Cordycipitaceae; genus Cordyceps; species Cordyceps militaris. Next base: position 3,401,357 of record NW_006271969.1, read on the forward strand.
GCTGGGCGCTGACTTCTTCACGAAACGCTTCAATGGCGCGCATCTTGATGCGGCAGTCCTTTTTCTTGTCCTCGTCCTGCGTCTCCTGGCGCAGGTACTCGTACTTGCCGAGAGTCGTAGAGATGACCTCGTCGCAGACCTGCGCAAAGACGTCGACGACGGTCTCGCTGTTGCGGTTGGCCAGGGCCGCCTCGGTCTGGCCGCCCTCGTCGTCGCTCTCGGCGCCGTCGGGCCCGTTGACGAAGCGCTGCACCGTAATCTCAATGACGTTGTCGTCGGCGCTGCCTGCGCGGATGCCGCCGTGGGAGCGCTGCCGCGCCGACTCCTTTGGTGGACGCCCGCGCCGCTTGCCCGCACCGCCCTCGGCCGCGTTGCGCCTCTTGGGCTGTCGCTGCGCCGCCGGCTCGCGCCGCGCCGCCGGCTGTGGGCGCGGCCGTTTGGCCGCGGGGCGCTCCTCGGCGGGTTCTGTGTCGGAATCCTCCTCGGAGCCCAGTTCGGGGGACGGCGGCGGCTGGAAGCTCACGCGGGGTCTCTTGCGGCCAATCGTCGCGGCTGCCCTGTCGTCGCCGATTTCTTCCGCCTCCTCCGCCTCGGGGGAGGGGGACTCTGCGACGGGGCTTGGCGCAGGAGGTGGTCGGGGTGCCGGTTGAGGCACCCTCGGCGGGGGCATCAGCTGCGGATCGTCGGATTCATCGTCGCCAGACGGGCCGGCTGGGGTCGGGGGAGTGTTGCGCGTGGGCGAGGGCGCCTGGCTCTGGCGAGGGGGCCGACGGAGGGGCGGAAGCGAAATGGGCTGGATCGGGTCCGGCTCGAGGGCACTCCTCATGCGCGCCGCGCCGGCCAAGACTTCTTGCACGGGCAGGCGGCGACGGTGTCCGCTGCCGGGGGCGTGCGCTGGGCTTTCGGTGATTTCCTCATCGTACGGCGCGGGCCGTGGCGGGCTTTGTATAAGCGCTTGGTGTATACTCGGCGAGGTGACGGGCTCGTTTGGCTCCTGGGGTGCGGAAGGGATCTCGGGACTGTGCTGGGCTGCTTGGGCGTTTGGTCGAGCCGCGGAGGCGGGGGAGGAGCTGGGCTGCGTAAACGGCTCGCCGATGCCCTCAATGTCGAGATTGAAGTCGTCGCTTCCGACGTTGGCTCGGCTGGGCACGGAGTTAGAACATGGGTGGCAAACGGGACCGTAGAGAGACGTACCCAGCGCCGCGAAGACGTTGATTCAAGCGCTCGGCGCGGTCCTGACCTTAGGTAACAGTTAGCTCTGACTTGGGATAATGATTTGCAGTGGCGAACCTGTCTCCATGGTAGCAAGAGAGAGTCGCGCGCAACTCGTCAGATGATAACCATTGGAAAGCCGTGTCTGCCGTTGATGATGCTGGGCTGGACGGCAACGTTGTGAGACGCGGTCTGGATGTATGGAGATGCAGTGACGCGTTTAAAGCCGGCGCTAGCTTGCCCTGGCCACTGTAACTTCAGGCTCCAGCGTTGTGGGCAGGCTGAGACGAGGCTTGTTGCCATGGCCCTAGCGGAAGCAACCAGTAAAATGTGCACTAATTCACAAAACACCACCAAAAACTAGAGTAATGCGGTGAAGCAAGTATCGCGAGAGCTTCAAACACCGACCATGAGCCATCAGGCCCGATGCTGCGGTATCGGGACGGATGGGGACTGGAAAAGGTATAAAAGCCCTGCAAAAGTGTGTGTAAATGGGCAGTGAAATCAGCATTCATCTCTTCATCTCGATTACCATGGCCAAAGAGCAGCAAATTCCCAGCGACAACATTGTCAATCTCGGCTCTTTGATCGAGCTCAAGCTGGTTGATATCCTGCAAGATGGCCGATCGGAGATGCCGAGCTTGTATGTTGTCGAGGTGCGTCGCAAGACGGACAGCTCACGACCCGCCCGAAGCGCTGGCAAATGTGTACTGAAGACGGTACGTTGCAAACCCTCTGGACAAGAACGAGTTGTATTAAGGTTATTCCGAGTAGTTCCCTCGAGACACGAAGAACCAAGAAACCTTCCGCCACGAAGTCCAGGCCTACTCCAAGCTTACCAGGCCCGTCACTTACAGCAGCGCGCAAGAGGCTGCCGACGGTCTTGTCGACACGCTCTCGGCGCTCAAGCCCAAGCTTGGCTGGCCGCGCTGCCTGGGCTACCTGGCGGTCCCTACCAACATTGACGACTACGGGTTTGCATGGACCGACGTGGTCGAGGCGGCGGCGGCGGCGGCGGCACAAGGCCAGACGCAGAATGCGCTGCTGCTCGAGTACATTCCCGGCCTGGCGCCTGTGCAGCTTAGCGACCTCGATGACGCGCTGATTCGGGACATTCTCGACGTCCTCGCGCAGTTGCACGAAGAGGGCATTCACCACCGCGCCAACGTCAACCTGGCGGTGTGGCCCAAGCCTGGGATTCGCAACATTTACGTCCGCTACGGCAGGCCCGGCGGCAGAGGCGGTTCGTACTTCGTATGAGTTGCCTGCAAAGTACTGCGTATACTAACGTGTTTGTGGTAAATAGTGCCATTTATTTCCAACTTTGGAAATGCCATGGTGCTGGGCGACAGCGAGAGCGAGCGGCGGCTGATGGAAGCCGAGAGGGAGGACCTCGAGCACCACCTAAAGCGAGGCATGCAAGGCAAGCTGCTTGTCGATGAGGTGCCACGCGAGGTGCAAATCCTGCTCGGTGGTGCAGTTTAGGTGTCGGTAGATTGTGGCATATTGGCAAGGAGCAGCTTGGGTGTGAGCTGAAGCAAGATGTGGGTGGAAGCATGGTAATAACTAATGATCCAGGTACTGGGTAGTTGGGATGCCGATTTCTGTTAGGCCTGTACGGATTAACGATTATTATCGATTCTTGACAATTGATATATTGAACTACCTGTCATCTGTAACTAGCTGACCCGAGACATGTTTGGAGCCGGGACTGGTAGGCGAGCCGAGTGGTCGACACGGCCACAAAATTCACGTTTTACCATATTAATTACGGTATTGTTTCCCCATTTTACCTCCGTATTACACCTGCGATCTGCTAAAAATATTCAAAGGGTATTGTACCCATGACTTACGTGTACCTTCTTACTGCCATTACCCACCAAACAAGGTACCTGTACCGAGCTGCAGCTGTGCCGTCACCACTACCTACGGCTACAGTGGCACTACTGCACTGCAACCCGCGACTTTGCACCCTGGGGGGGCCTCGTCCAGGCTCCACTCCAGCAGCCTCGCTGCCAGCGTCTCCTCTTCCATGATAGGTAGCTGTCGCAGGTGACGCAGCCAACTGTCTTTCTCGTCTTCTTCCTCCTCCTCCCCCTTTCCCCCATCGCCATCGCCATCATACCGCACGTCTGGACGTTGGCCATCTTGACCGTCCAGCTCCCTCCATCTTGACAACTCCCAAATTGCGTGGCTGCCGACGCCTCTCGACATCATGGGTGCCTGGAACGCAAGTCAAATCTGCCTCCCCCCCCCCCCCCCCCCAGACAGGTCAAGTTGGCACCCTCCTGGCTAACCCGTCCTCTTTCTAGATCTTCCGCATCCTCGGCGACCTGAGCCACATGGCGTCCAAGGGCATCCTCATCTTCTCCATCCACAGCAACCGCAGCGCCGAGGGCGTCTCCCTCATCACCCAGATTCTCTACGCCCTCGTCTTTTGCACCCGCTACCTCGACCTCTTCCACACGGGCTCCGCGTGGAACGTCATCTTCAAAATCACCTACATCCTCACCTCGTTCTACATTCTCGGCGTCATGCAATGGGTCTATCCCCGCTCCCGCGAACGCGAGCTGTCCTGGAAGCTCGGCGCCATAATCCTCGGCGGCGCCGCGGCCCTCTCCCCGTTCGCCATGCTCGTCCTTTTGCCCAAGATCAAATGGAGCTTCCTCTCGGTGAGTCGAGCACTCTCTGCTCTCCCGCGACCGGCTTTTGAAGCCTGCTAACCTTGCGCGCGCGCACGCAAAGTGGATGTGGTCCTTTTCCGAGATTCTCGAGTCCGTCTGCGTCCTGCCCCAGCTTCTGCTGCTGCGCCAAACGACTGTCCCCACCGTCATCGACTCGTTTTACCTCTTGGCCCTCGGCTCCTACCGCGCCCTGTACTGCCTCAACTGGTTCGTGCGCATGTTTGACGAGCTGAAGCCCGACGCCCTGTCCGTCATCTTCGGCATCATCCAGACGGCCCTCTACGCCGACTTTGCCTGGGTCTACTACACGCGCCAGCGCGTCAAGCTCCGCGGCGGCGGCGTCGTCGACGCCGACGACCTGCGTAACGGCTGGCTCGTCCAGCGCATCTTTGGCCGCACCCTCGGCCACCACAACGAGGAGCACGACGACGAGGAGGCGGCCCTGCACAATGACCAGCAGCAGCGCGGCGGCGCCCGGCCCAAGTGGGGGTCCCGCGGCATATCCGTCAGCGCCGACGAGGGCATCTTTGAGGACGAGGAGCGCGCCGAGGCCTCGCAGGGTCTGGATGAGGCTGTCGATCCTGACGCCAAGATGCAGGACCCCGACGATCTCGCCAGAGCCCTCGACGACGATGCTGAGCCAGAGGATGCCCCTCTCCGTGGCCAGTCTTCTGGCACAACGCCGCCTGGCGTACGCGGCGGTGACGAATGGAGAGACTAACCGTCTCCTCATGTAAACGAATATATGCGACATTGGGTATGGGTGTCACTGGACAGTATGAGGTGGACGGAATCAGCTTTTTCTGCACCGCATATGTAAAGTACGTACAGCTTGCTATTTAGCCATGGGATCGGAGTAGAGGTTCATACGGATCACTATTTTCACTAGTATTGTGCGACCTTGAGTGGCTGGTGACTCGTGGTCGTATAAAGGTATCACACAATAACGTGTGGTGATTCTAACCAGCGCAAGTCAACAGCGCAGCACATGTATTGTATACATTATTGATAGGCACTGCTATATGCAAGAGAAAACAAAGCAGGCCACGATGAGTCTGGCCCCCGGTACTCCAGGATGATGTAGGGTAGTGCCCCCCAAACCCTCCCAAGACTACGCCGCAGCGCCCTATAAAAAATATATATCCAAGAACCACCAAAACAAAAACTCCCAAGTATGCCAAGCAATAAAATATTCAAATACAACGCTTAATTCCAACCTTAGAAAGCCACACCCTGTCTCCGCTGCCGTCTTAGAACCGCGAGTGGAGCGATGCCGAGTAGCTCGTGACCAGGTAGTCATGTTCGAGAGGGGGCATAAAGAGGTAATTATGATGCGGAAAGTGCTCGTACAGAGTCTGCCGGACCATGGGGGGGTCACCGGCCCTGTACCGGTACTGGGGTCGGCGCACGACGGGCGCCGGGTACGGCGGGGGCGCGTCGGCCGCGAGCGGCGGAGGCAGCTGCGCAGGGGCCGGCACGGCCACGACCGGTGCGCGCTCGTAGTCGGGCGGCGCGGCACCGTCCTCCATATCGCGCAGCTGGGAGCCGTAGTGCTCGCTGCTGTCTGGCGTGGCGTACCCGAGGCGCCGCAGGCGTTGGTTGAGCCGCTCGATGCGCCGTTGCCGGCTGCGCGAGGGCGACGCCGATGGCGACGGGGTGTGGAAGAATTCGGTGTTGCAGATGTCCGCTGGGGAGGAGGAACCGGCGGCAGCCTCCTCGTGATCACGGCGGCACTGCCGGTTGCGGAGGCACCGGGCATCCAGGATGGCGGCCATCTCCTCGGCGGTTTGGCGGCGGGGGCTGCTGTTGAGACCGGGGAGCTCCTGGGAGGAAGATGAGGAGACCGGCAGTGCGGAACGGTGGGCTTCGGATGGCGTTTCGTCAAAGAGGCGAATTGGACGAGTGGGTTCTTGTGGTTCTTGTTCTTGCTCTTCGCTACTTTGTGTATGTTGTATTTGCTCTTCAGGTGTTGTCGCTTGTGAGTCTTCCTGGCTGCGGCGTGGTTGCTGGCCCGCGCTGTGTCTTTGTTCCTCGATGATCCGTCTGCTGACCCGGCTGCTTGGTCTTCGTATTATATTTTCCTCGCTATGTCTTGGCGGCTCTCGTGTTGAATCGCTGCTGTGTCTCGACTCGCGGTCTTCGTTCTCCTCTAGTACACTATTTCTCGGCTCCGCACCCTCGTCTGTTGCGTCGACGCTTCCTTCTGTCGCGGCTTTTCGGCGCCTCTCGACGTCGTACGGTGGCGGTGCCTCGCCGAGCTCATTGAGACCTTCGTTGGAGCGGAAAAACCACCAGTTGAGGCCTAAACTCGCTGGGGGCCACCGGTCGGCCGCGTCCGTGTCGTTGCGACGGCGCTCTTGCATCTGAGCCTCGCCGCCGTCGCCGGCACTGCTTGCTTCGAAACGCCGGCTGTGGCGCCGGCGCACATACGCGAAGAAGCCGATGAGAAAGACCGAGGCCAGCGTTACGAGCGGGATTATGACGTAGGTAACGGGTGGCATTTGAGTGCTAGGCGGCGAGGAGCTGGGTGCCGGTGTGGCAAAGGCCGTCGCCGTGGCAGGCGGCGGTTCTGTTGTGGACATGGTTACAGGGAGGATTCGCTATGTCATGTAGAGGAGTGTAGGGGTTGATTTTTGAGAATTTGGTAAAAGGAGAAACATATATCGAGCCTTGAGATAATGATTTGGCTTGACTCGGAGATGGAATTATTCTTGTCATACAAGATGTTTGGCGGGTTGGATCGATGTCGTCACAAGTCGGATGGGTCGGACCCGAAATAGGCAAATCGTCGCTGGTGAATGCAACAGTACGGCAACTAAATGCCGGCGGGACGAAGGTGAGGAATAATGGCTAGACGAAGTAGGAAATGGTGAGAGTTGTTGGATTCGACCGCCTGGAGAAGGGTCAAGATTTGAAAACACTATTCGCTACCGAGTCGTCGCGCGACACGCCGAATCGGCCAAAGTTTGTTTCCCTCGGTGGTGGGTGGTTCGAAATTGGACAAGCTAGCGCGGCAGTTGCTGCGTCTTCGTGTCCGTCTGAGACGACAACGAGGACCGTACTTTCGGAGACACGCACGGAGGGAAGAAAGGGAGGCTGCGGGCCGTGTCACCAGGTAGGAGCGCAAAGCTAACAGGGAGAGACGCAGCTATGTCAATGACAAGATGGACGCAAGTTTGGGGAACGAAGCGAAGAGGAGGGCTTCGGTGGCAGGGTAATGTGGAAATGAAATGCCATGGAGGGTTGGACTTGGAGATTGACACACTTCGTCAGCCACGAGACTGACTAGCACTTGCCACAATGAGTGGGCAAATGTGTGGATACGCAACGACACGAGAAGCGCTTCAAAGTGAGGCGCTCGAATTCCGGGCCGCAAATAGTTAGGCCGATGGGTGCGAAAGAGGAACGTCAGTTTCCGGCACCATCGCTCATGCTACTTCGTAGTTTATATGTCATGATGGCTTGACGGCGTTGGTGGTGTGGGTTGCTTTGGTGGTGGAGAGGGGAGTGTGAGGGGATTCACGTGCGGCTGCAGCTGCAATGACCAGGGATACGGCCTCCAAGTATTGGGTTTTGCGTTTCATTTTAACTTTAATGAATGCTGGTTGCGACGACACGGGTTGCGGCGGTTGTTGCTGCAGGAGTGATGTCCTACTTGTCAAAGGGGGGGGTCTGATAAGAGTTGCCGCGGCGAGCCGATGCTCTCGTTTTGACTATGCTTGCCGCGGGGCTTATTAGCTGACGTTACAACGAAAAGAAAACTGAGGGCTGTTCCAGTTCGTCCTAGGTACAAACAACCCTGGTGGACAAGAAGCCCAGGCCAACACAAATGGATGGGACGAGGCAGAAGAACCAGGCAGGCCAACGAGTCGAGAGGGGAGGGGAGAGGGCCGTCCTTGGTCTTTGATGCTTGCCGCGCATGCACGCCTGAGACAAGCAGCCTAGCGCCATCACTGTTGATCCTGTTCCCAGCTAGGGCTTGCTGATGAGGCTGGCGAGGAGACGAGCTGGCGAGCTGTGCGAATCGCATGTTGGTGGGGCTGGCTCGCTTTTCGCCTGCCCGGTATCCGTCTTGATCCAAGCCTTGCATGTGCTGCGATTAGCGTCATGGTGTAATTCGAGCCGTGGTCAATATTTCTGAACCTGGAAGAACTAGTTCACATTAGTTAGTGGATTGTGATGCAGGCAGCAAGCCACCACTGCAACCACACCAGCAAGGAGGAGGGGGCTTGGGGGCGTGTTGCTCAGGCGAGGCCAGCTGAGAAGCGCCACGTTTTGCGATGCGCCTAGTTGATTGAGTCGTTTGCAGCGGCAACGCGACGAGGCGGTCAAACTATCATTAGATAACAGTAACGACCAGAGCGAGATGGAGACAGCGCACATGCATGGATATGGAAGCCGTGGCATAGTGAAAGGTGTGCTTGGCGGCGCTTGAGCTAAAGAGTGCACCGTTGGGCACAAACACGATTCATTCGAAGCGAGCTTGGCAAAAGGGCCTGAAAAACGAGAATTGGGCAAAAGTTGAGCAATACCTATTAGGTACGGAGGGTGGTAGCGAGGAATTAGCATTACGATAGGATATATGTATGTGCTTGAAGGAGGGGGGAGGGGCAAACAGGCACTGGCACTCTAAGCAAGATGGAATGCGGGTACAACGGGAGTAAGAGGGTAAGAGGCCACAAGGGCCAGCATGCACAACTCGCTGCGGAGTGAATATGGGAGGTATCGATGGATGCAACAGTGCAGAATTTTCCTTTTCTCCTTCTGTTTTCTTCTCTTGATTGTATGCATGCAAAAAGGTGTCGTGCAGCGTCGCAGCCATTGGTACGTGCAGAAAAAAAGAGCGAGCTCGGTTGGAGGCGGCACATTTACACGATTTTTTTGAGGCGGTATTTACAGCGTCCGGGACGCTAAAAGAATGCCCTTGATGGGTTTCACGACAGGAATACAGCACCTTCTGCCCGTCCACAGCGCTCTCCTCCACCCAATCCACTGACAGGCCAATTCAGCGCTCCCATCCACTGCGCCCAGCTTATAGCCGGCCCACCTCATATCACGATCCAACCTCTCCCCATACGTACTCATCGCCAAACCGTGCTTTCCATCTGCTCCATCGCCGCTGCTACCAACAGCACCTACCTCCTTCCATTTCTATCCAGCGCCTGCTTATTTCCCCCTTTGCGACCCGCCTGGCGCGTCCTCGGCCCATCCATCACAGGCCTTGCCTTCCCAACCGTACCATTTCGCACTCTAGGTCCAACACCGAAGCCCGCTCTCGCAGAATACAATACGTACAACTGCCATCATGCCTCGTGCCATCAGAAGTATGCTTTACCCCTGGATGTGTTCGGCGTAGCACCGGCCTCGGCTAACAATCCGTCCCTCGCAGGCGTTCTCATCGAGTGCGACCCCTCCATCAAATCCATCATTGTCAACATTGACAGCGAAAACCACGACTTCATTATTGAGGATTTGGATGAGGAGCGCGTTGTTGTCAAGGAAAATATGGTTCCCTTGCTCAAGCAAAAGCTCGAAGACGTTTGTGCCGCCAACTCGTCATCGAAATGCTCTTACTAATTGTCGCAGCGTCTCAAAGAAAACTTGCCTCCAATCGACGAATCCGGCTCCGAGTAAGGTCCCATCAATACGACCTTGGACAATGTCACACATCATCACAACACAATAAACACTAGCATTTGAGGCGTTATACTGCATGATATCGATACCGAATATTCAATAACCTTGGCACAAATCCTCTTACAACTTGGAAAACGAAGGCTTCTTCTTTTGCATGCTGCTCATCATGGCCGTCACGAAGTCCTCGCCCTGCAGCGCCACCGAGTTCCACACCTGTGTATACCGCAGGCTGTCGGCGACGGAGTGCTCTTTACCGTAGTTGAGAAGCTCCTTGGTACCCTGCACCGCCACTGGGCTCTTGGACGCCAGCAGCGACGCCAGCTTCACGGCCGCCGCGATGGCTGTCGCCTTATCCTCGTGCACCTGGCTCACGAACCCTTGGGCCAGCGCCTCGGCCGCGCCGAAGTCGCGCGCCGTCATGCACACGTCCTTGACCCACGACAACGAGCCCACCACCTTGGGCAGCCGCGCGAGCGTGCCAATGTCGGCTGCCAGGCCAATATCCACCTCTTTGACGGCGAAGCGAGTCTTGGCCGTGCAGATGCGAATATCGGCGCACGTGGCAATGTCGATGGCGAGGCCGATGGCGACGTCGTGGAGAACCGCAATGACGGCTGTCCATGTTAGCAACGGACTTCAAAGACGATCCAAATATACTCTTGTAGCTGTTAAAAAAAAACGTACGCTTCTCGCACTTTTCCACGGATGTGATGCTCGTCTGAAACTCTTCAATGTGACCGCGCAGGAGCTTGGCCCGGCGGACCTCGTCGCCCTCAGCCGTCGTCAGCGGTGAGTCGGCCGTCGCCGCCTTGACATCGAGCCCCGACGTGAAGGCGCGGTCACCAACGCCACTGAGGAGGGCGACGCGGAACTCCGGGTCGGCGCTAATCTGCGCAAACACGCGCCCGTACTCAAGCCACACGGCCTGCGAAAAGGCATTGAGCCGCTTGGGGTTGTTGATTTCGACGTGGGCAACGTACTCGGCTGGCGACGTCACGCGCATGTACTGGTACGATGCGTAGGCGGGAACGATGGACATGGTTGCGGGCTGTGTGTGTGTGTGTGCGTGTGGTTGTTATAAAGATAGGAGAGATTGTGAATGGAGAGGGAAAGACGAAAAATTGGTTATGTTGGTGGGATGGGAAACGGCGTTTAATAGGTGAAATATCGGACGGCTCGAACGGGGTCTGAGATGGTCTGGGGAAGCTAGCGATGCCGAGGTTGACGCCGCCGCCCCGGTCAAGGGCGGAAGTTCGTCTCATCTCGTCCGGTTATATCTAGCCTCTTGTTGCGCACTTATCCACGACAAGACTGTATCGTGAGACGATGCCAGTAAATGCGTGGTTTAAAAGATCGGCTTTTGATCCGTGCCTCCCGTCTATGCAAATGCTCAGTGTGGCTTGTTACAGGACAAGTCCCATGTGATTGTGCGCACCACCTCACAACCTCGTGAACAGGATAACCTTGGCGAACATTGACTTGGAAACAGCACTCTGACATTTGCGAAAGCCAGCACAAGTCGCCTTTCCAGATGCAGTCATTTAGGAAAGAGATTGGCTACAAACGCGGCTCTTTGGACGCAAGAAACGCACCCGCGCACGAATTGGATGATGTTGGAACAGTCGTAGATGGCTACTCGCGTTCGACCAAGATGAGACAATTCATTGCAGAGAAAAAAAGAAAAAAATATTACTACATTCAATTGGTGTAGTTTCAAAACGTTTCTACAAGTATAGAATTATTCGTCGCATACCCTACATACACAGCCACATCATCACCATCTAAGATAAGATCCGTCAAGTGGTCCGTGCACGTCGCTCTTTTTGACGCCGACCAGCAGCATTTTACCCACTTGTCACCTAATTTGCCCTCATCACTCTTCCATCTCCTAAAAGCAGCAAGCAGCCGTGCGTCCATCGTGTTAGAGCCGCTCGAGCATCCCACTGCCTGTCTTGCGTTTTATATTGAAAGCAATCAGTGCCGTCGCCCCGGCCATGGCATCAGGGTCGTTCGCCAGCGGCCAGCCACAACAAACACCTCACCAGCCGCCCCAACAGCATGAGCAGCAGCAGCAGCAGCAGTACGCCATGGACATGGGGATTGGGTATCCGTCGGCCGCCGCCGCCGCCGCCATGGGCGAGGTGTACCGGGCCCAGGGTAACGTGTTTGAGAGGCTGGAGTACCAGCCGCAGGTCGAGGTAAACCGACAGCCGCAGAGGCGCCGACGACAGCAGCAGGACAGCGCCAGTGGAGGTCATGCGCCGGTGATGCAGGCTGCATCGCAAGCACCGATGGGGGCACCGGACAAGCAGACGCAGCACATGGGCCAGTTTGGCATCTTGGCGCCGACGCCAGTACCCGTGGTGCACCCGCACCGATCGATGGCCCCGGCTATGGGCCAGCCGACGCTGCATTTCGCGCCCGCCATCCAGGCCGGCGCCGGCGCCGACGCAGACGCCGCGCCCTCGGCCCACGGCAAGCTGGGCGGCAAGATTGTTGTCGATCCGCCAGACTTGCACGCTTGGCGGGAGAAGCTATTCAACGTGGATGAGATGATTGTATTGACACAGGAGCAGTAAGAACCCCCAAAACCTGCTTGTTTTTTTTTTCGTCTCTGATAAGGGCTCCCACGACTTACAACCGCGCGCGCTCAGGTTCGAAACATACTTTCCGCACGTGGATAATGTCTACTCGCACAGGTCCACGCAAAAGTACAAGCGCAAGCCGTTTGTCTCGCACTACTGGGACTGCCGCATGAAGGGCCGCCCGCCCGGCACGCCCAAGACGGAGGACCCCACCAAGAAGCGGCGCCGGCGCAGCGCGCGCGAGCGCGACCTGTGCGACGTCAAGATCAAAATCACCGAGTACTTTCCCAGCACGGAGCCGGTGCAGCTCGACGGCGGCGCGGACGGTGCCGCCACCACCAGCGCCGCCGCCGTGGCCGCCGGGTACCACGGGCAGCGCTTCTGGACCATTCAGCGCGTCAACGGCAACGGCGGCAACGGCAAGGGGGACGGCGTCGCTGGCCCGCACAAGCACACGCTCGCCAAGAGCGACGAGATCAAAAAGAATAGCGTCCAGCGGCACATGGCCTCGCAGGACCGCGAGACAAAGCGGGCGCAGCCGGCCCCGCGCCGGCCTACAGGCACCGCCGCCGTCACCGCTCGGAAGCACGCGCGCGAGGCCGGCGCCGCCGGTGACGTCAAGCTGTACGCCGCGTGCCACTGCCCCTTTTCGCAGCGCGTCTGGATCGCCCTCGAGGCCAAAGGCCTCCCGTACCAGTACTGCGAGGCGGACCCGCACCGCAAGCCCGCCCCGGCGGGCCTGCTCGAGGCCAACCCCAAAGGCCAGGTGCCCGCGATCCGGCAAGGCGCGTGGGCCTGCGCCGAGTCGTCTGTGATTTTGGAATATGTACGTCTCCCCTTCATAATACTTCAATTCAAGGTGGGCATGCTGACAATTCCGGCCTCCCCCTCCAGCTCGAGGACTTGGACGCGCGCGTGCCGCTGCTGCCCTCGGACGCGCGGCTCAAGGCCAACTGCCGTTTCTGGATCAACCATGCAAGTTCTTCACCGCTTCCTACAGTCTTTTTTTTTCACCGCCGTTTCATACCAAGAAAGGGAAACCAAAGGAATAAAAATCAGAGAAGAACAAAAAAAAAAGAAGAAAAGCCACTAATACGCGCATCAGATCAACACGGACCTCCTCGTCGCCTTTTACGCGCTTCTCCAGAATACGGACCTCGCGCGGCAAGCAGACCTCATCACGTGCCTGCAGGCGCAACTCGATCGCCTCGCGCAGGCTGCCGACGAGCGTGGCCCGTACTTTCTCGGCGCCGCACTCAGCCTCGTCGACGTGCACCTCGCTCCATGGGCGCTGCGCCTGCGCACCATTCTGCACCCCCGCCGCGGCTGGCCGGCCGCGGCACCGGCGTCCGCCTCGCGCTGGGCGCGCTGGCTCGACGCCCTGGAGCGCGACGCGCACGTCAAGGCGACTACGAGCGCCGATGACTTGTACGCGGATACGGCAGATATGCTCATCAACGACCCGGCGCCGGTGCCGCTTTGAGGGGACAAGGGAAATGGAAGAAATGAAGAGAACCATGTGTCATGTCTGGACTATGAATTGTATACATTAAGGCGTTCTGTAGCATTTCTGTAGCGTTCTGCGCAATATTTCGTAAGAATAAACAAACTAGTTTATACAATCTGCATCAAATGGGGGTATTATGTCTCCTGTCTCCGTCTCGGCCCACGTCTCCGGCTGCGCAGCTCACCCCAGCGTTCCTTCAACGACACCAACTCCCCAGCCTGCCTGGCTCGTTCCCTCCCCTCGCCCAGCTCCTCCAGGTCCTTGCTCTCGAGGACGCGCTTCTCGCGGCCGTCGCCCGTGGGCTCCACGACCCAACGCTGCGGGTCGGGCAGGTAGGCCCACGAGAAGAAGGCCCCGACGACGGCAACGGAGCCAAAGAGCAAGAAGATGAGGCCCTGGCGTGTATGGCTCTTGTAGGCCTTGTTGATGCCAAACACGACGAGCACGGCGACGATGCTGCCGAGCTTGCCGGCGGCGGCCGAGATGCCGTGGCACGTACACCGGTAGCACGTAGGAAAAATCTCGGCGGGGATCATGAATGTGAGTGTGTTTGCACCTGTGGGGGTTAGCTGGTTGTTGGTGCGTTTTCGTAGAGGGGCTTACCAAAGTTGAATAAAAAGTGGCAGATGGCGACGCACACCACAGTGGCGGCTGCCGCGTAGTCACGATGGACGCTATAGTAAACACCACCGGTGATCATGAATACTACGGCCAGAATAATGAATGATGCCGTAAGCCACTGCCGCCTTGGTATGCGATTTGCAAAAAGAATGAAGCAGAGGCTGCCTGCTATGGAAGCCAACGACACCGTCAAGAGATATTGTTTGGTCTGCTCGATTAGGACGTCGTAGATGGTGTTGCAAGGATGCGTTGAGTCGGTTTGCCACGTTGGCAGGCCTTTCGTCCTCCATCCAGGAACTGTCGATGTTCCGCCCGGAAGACTTGAATTCCAGCATTCCAGACTCTCATTGATTGCGACTGGTGGTGTTGTCGCCCACATATCGGAGAGTGTACCCTTATTATCGAGGGACAATCCATAGAAACTAACGTCGAGAAAGAACCATGTTGAGGCCGTACCTAGCAGGTAGACCCAGTTCTTATCGCGAATAAAGTAATTGTGTAAATCTTCGCGAGAGAATTGCACCGGCATAGGTCGAGGCGAGGGCTCCGGGTGCAAGTTGCCATTTGTATTCTGCAGCGCAAACGAATTCTGATGATGCAAACTTTGCTGATGCATATTCGGGTGCATGCTTTGCTGCGTGTTCTGGTGGTGATTGGCTGAATTGGCAGGTGTTCCGTAGACTCTTTGCGTGTTTAGAATGGCAATGGCTGGCTTGTTGCGAACCTCGAGACTGTACAGGCCGCAGTCAAACAGGAAGAAGCGGAAAATGATGGCAAGAAGAGCGGGGACGGCGCCAGATCCAATTACGATCCGCCAAATTCCGTCTACTGCTCTGCGGCACTCTTCTTCATGGAGAGTGTCCAAGCCGCAACGAAGATCCCTCAACTTCTTGCTGTCTTCGAAGCCAAGCAGTACCCAGAGCCCGACAAGTTGCGCCAAGGCCTGACCAACCGGCTGCATGAGAAACACGCTTGAAATCATGGTTCCTCTTGATTGTGTGCTGGCCCATTCGGATGTAATGACAGCGCTGAGGGGATATTCGGCACCAATGCCTGTTACTGTTAGCTCAGCACATGGATGACTTTGAGGCAGCGCATACCAATACCCATGACAAAACGCCACCATATAAACAACCCTAAGAAGGACATGTCATTGTATCCATGGCTGCTGGTTGCAACACCAATGGTTGAGACAATGACGAGCACAAGCTCGATTCCGTAAAGTCGAGTGCGGCCATAGTAATCGGCGAGGAAGCCAAAGGAAAGCTGACCAATGACGGAGCCGAGGAGTGTAAAGAGATTAATGAGAAGACCGGGCCATTCACGGCCATGCGGATAATACACAAATGAGATGGATGCTAGAATCACGTTGGTTGAGAAAAGGTTGTATCTGGACATGTGTTAGCCAGCCGTCGGCGGGCTGCGCCGGGACGAGCGAAGCGAGACGAGACGTACGAGTCAGTCAAAAACCCCGAGGCGGCGACACCCCAAATCCTAAAGTTCCACGAGTTGAGATCCAGTTCATATCGCAGTTGATGGCGGTCCTGCACGATTAGCGGTGCTACGAGGATCAGATTGGTGGAGGGAAGTTACCTGCAGATCCTGTGCCGGAAGAGCAGAGCTGTCTGCTCCGAGGAAGCCTCGATTTCTAGGTCCGAAAGATGACCCGAGAGGCATTGTAAATGTAGTCTGCACCAGGCATGAGGAGCGACGAGGCGGTTAGATGTTTTGTAGAAAATTTGCCAGACTCGTGCGCACGAAACGGAGGGCAATTTCAGCGCAGAGCGCGCCAGGGCTGCAACAGCCGTTGTTGGTCTAGCTATATCTCGGCGCAAGCGGGGGCGCAGTTGAAAAGCTGATGAAGAGTGTTTTGCAGTGTCTCGCATGACGAGAGGAGAATACATTCAGTCCCGAGATAGTTAATGTCGGCGCGGTCAGGAGGCCGCGACAGATTGTCAGACAGAGTGAATGCGCCGCCAATCAATAGTGTAGGCGGACAGGCGAGGAGGCGCCCCTGTCAGTGGGCCGGGCTGGGCTCTGCAAGACTCGGGCTGAGAGCTGGAGGGCAGGTTGGCGACTTGGCAGTGAGGCAGCACCAGTTATTTGCAGGAGGAATTGGTGACAGGTGATGGTGACCCCAGACACCCAAGGCTAGGCAATATCCCCCACCCGGTCGAAGATGCAGCAGCGGTGGCTAAAACGTGATGGCAGTGTGTCGTCTGTCTGGACATGTCGCGATGGTGGAGTTGCAGTGGCGTTGCCAATGTGCAAACTCTACACAGTAGCGGACTTTGGGGAGGGCCTCGTGCGAGAGCGGGTAAGTCATGAAGCGATGCTTGAATGGTGGAAATTGGGCCAAGATGGTGGTTTGATGGTTCTTGTAGAGGAGAGTGAGCGAGCGAGCCGGCGGGGAAATCCAATCGGAGAGGAGCGTCTGTCCGCTTGGTGGTGTTGGCAGCTGGCAACCTTGAACCTTGCAGCCGGCAACCTCGCAGCTGGCAACCTCGCAGCTGGCAGAGTTGGGTTAACTACCTCTTCTTAGGTAGCAAACGCAAACACTCATAAACCCACTCATCACCACCCGCCGAGACAGACCAGGACTACCTTGAACTAACCTGCACTAACTATCTGCTTCCTCCGTCGCCCCCATCGTCATCTCCTCCTTCACACATCATACATCATCCTCATCATCGCCATCTCCATCCTCGCGACGCACTACAATGCAACGCTCAGCCATTCCTTCAGCCATGGTCCACACTCGCTCAACATCTCCCCACCTTCAACGGCGCCGCGCCAGCCCATCACAGGCCGCGCTCAACCCCCGTGCCTACCGCAACCGCCGCTAGTGGAACGGCTCTGGCCGACCCCCGCTGGCCGGCTTCGACCTCCACCTCCAACGACTTTAGCACGCTGCCAACACCGTCTTCTGCGCTGGATGCTTCCGCGCTGCATTGACTAATGGCGCGACATTCACCGGACCTGGCCAGCGAGCCGCTGCCGTGTCTAGTTTGCTGCTCAACCTGTCGCAAATAAATCGCCAACTGCAGTACTGAGTAGCATTGAGCGCCATTAGCCAGTGAGCAACCAGCCAGCGCATTGCGGAACATCATCGACTGCCCGTCACCTTTGCACGCTGCGTGGACCTGTCTGCTCGCCCACCCGCTTCCTAGCGTTCATCAAACATCAATTCTTACCACGGCCAACACATTTCACGAGACATTGGTCTACTTCCATAAAAAAAAACTCCTTGTCACGTCTCTGTCCAGCTGCGATCCGGCGCAATCTCGCGTCTCTGCTCGGCTCCCTGCCAACGTCAGCCTGCGCCTCGGTAACCATTTTGGCATGCTAGGTTCCCCTCCCCCACCGCCGACGTGACCTGATCGCCACGCCTCGAGCTGCTTCTGCAGCATGTCCTCGTCGAGTTCATCTTTTACCTCGTCTTCACTCGGCCGTCCGCCAACCTACAGTCGTTCCTACACCAGTCCCGTCGATTCTACTTGGACGCCAACTTCGGGCATCTCCATTGCTTCTGCGCCGTCGTCCATCGGAGGCTCCTTTGTGCCTCGCTCCAGTCTGCGTCCTCTCGACATTGGCCCCCCGGGCTTCCAAGCCACCATGTACGTCCCTCCGCACTGATAAATTGACGCCGGCTGCTGACTCGCCAGAACCCTCTTTCAAGACACACCAGAAGAGCGGACGGTATATCTCGGCCCCTGGGAAGTGGTCGGATCCGAGCAGCGCCGGGTGCTATGGCAATGTAGCTATCAGAACGAGCTCCTCGAGCATTACTGTAAGTCATCTGTTGCCCAGTCCACGCAAGCGCTTTGCTAACCCTGCAGTGCCATCCGATGTGCCCGCGGAAGTCTTCCCGCACACACTGCATTCGCGCCACAGGCAGTACCACGATCCCTCCGACATGGAGCGCTACGTCACATTCACCGAACCGCATCGCATACGATATATTTCTGACGAAGGTGTCTGCATCCATGATCAGTACATCACGGTGCGATACGAATTCACTTCTGTAGACGGCTCATTCCTCTTCCAGGGTGACGTGCGCCGAAAGGACTTGATAGACTTTTATGACGTCGACGTGGTTTGGACGAATGTACACGGCCGTACCGACAGCTATGGAAAAGTAAAGGGCATTGGCGCAATTCAGCGACTCAAGATATGGCGTGATAGATACACGACCTGCCACTCGCTGTCGGTGCTTGCCAACAAGACTGGCGGTTCATACCGAGAATACGATGTGCATACCTTTGAGGGGGAGCTCCGCGGAAGGGAGGACCGAGCGAAGCAAGTGCGGCTTGTAGTTCACGGTCGTCGAGGAAGTGCGCCGGAGAGCTCTCGGCGCTCACTTGCGCAGCGGATACGGCCACGAAGGCCATCGACAGACACCAGCGATCTCGATATCCGATATCTGAGTATCCAATTCACTCACGGCGAGGGTATGTTTGAGTTTTGTCTCGAGAATATAGCACGGGCTGACCTCTTTGATATTGGCAGGGTATCGGCGGTTCCTGGAAACTTGGTTGTATGCACACAGCTCTGATCGCGAGTTCAATGGGGTGCCATTTCCACCGCACCACTTTGAGCTGCCATCACCGCAAATTCTCCCTGATCAAGAAAACGATGCATCACATGGGCAGCTGGGATCTGTTCCTGAGCGGCCAGACGGATGAAGGATTACCTCCCAGG
This sequence comes from Cordyceps militaris CM01, assembly GCF_000225605.1. NCBI lineage: Eukaryota > Fungi > Ascomycota > Sordariomycetes > Hypocreales > Cordycipitaceae > Cordyceps > Cordyceps militaris. The sequence continues at coordinate 3,420,304 of NW_006271969.1, forward strand.
GCGTCCGAATAATACGACAAGAGCACCTCTGTTGGCAACAAAGCGTCGTCCGAGACTTTACCAGGGCTGGCGACCCTTGTCCAGCTAAAGGAATGCGACGTTTCTGTAGACTGTTCAAGAATGACACCAGCAATTTCATATCGCTTGGCATGACTCGGGATGAAAATAAAACAAAGACGAGAGACCTTGAACCTTGGATTGAGACAAATTCCCCACCGTTACCGCCCATGCGTTTGTCGCACCATGGCTGGAAGACCGAACCCGGCAGGGCGTGCTCGAAATGACAGGGAAAGAAGGCAAGGGCGGGATGAGATTGTCGCTCAAGTGCGTTATTTCAAGTTTCGGTACCAATGTATTGGATCTCGAAGGGCGAGATGCCTGTCGCCGCACAAGCCCGGCCGAAACATGGCCCGTGTGGCTCGTGTGTGTCTCGATGCAGGGTCCATTGTTGGAGGAGGAGGAAGCGGAACGAAGTAAACAGACTGATACAATGACCGGAAGACGGCGTGTTTTCAGCGCGCGATCCAGCCTGTGCGCAAACCACCAGAGACAACGGGAAGAGAGAGAGAGAGAGAGAGCGAGAAGCGCTCCGTCCTAGCGTCGTGCGGAGAAAACGCAAAGTTGTCTCTGACCGAGCTTGGCAACGCGATAGGTAGTTGGCTGTCACAGCACCCGAGATAACTTGCACAGCTGAGACCCTTTGTTACTGCTGATATAATGAAGATGATCAATAATAACAAGATGAATGATGAATGATGATCAAAACCTAGAGAAGCGGTATTTAGCGCATCAGTGACATTGACGTTGACTGACAGGTCACAATTTCCCGTGCATTCTTCCCGTTGTCCCAACAGGACCCTGGGTTGTTGTCCCCCCCTTCCCTCGATGTTGTAATATATTTGCCCTGTCGTTTTTTTTTGTAAAGCCACCAGACGAGTACAACGTAGCCACCACGTCCGGGGTCTCCGGATCATACGGAGGGAACAAGAAAAAAAAAAAAAGGTCTCACTGCCACACCCCCACCGCGAGAGAGACAGTAGAAAAACCAGGGGGGGGGGATGAGGAAGAAAAAAAATGACTTGCATGTTTTTTGGTGACATCTCACGGCCCTGGTCTTTTGAAAGCCCCTCCCCAAGTCAAGCCAAGCCGCCAAGGGAAACCTCCTTCTTCGTCTGCGGGCCGAACGACGGGCGCCGCCAAATCAGCCCATCGACGGGTGGCGGCGTCGAGCCGGGAATCGGAAGTGGTGGATGTAATTTGTATACTTCTTCACCTGATGGAGAGCAAAACAAGTCAAGCATTGGGGAGCAGAGGAGAGTTTAAGTAAAAAATGACAAGAACCAACCGCCGCTCAAAGCGGCCGTGTTCGATTCGTCGTATATTTTTGTGTCTGGTTGGATATCGCTAGCAAGATATATAAAGAAGAGAGAAAAAGCGAACAAGTGGTATACCAGTCCTCGAGTATCCCCTCCGCCAGCGCGGGTTTTGGCTCCCAAACGTGCCAGAAGAAACGCATTGCACTACGCAAAATGCACATTGTCGTGATGAACCCATAGTCCATCGCACCCATCTGAAAGAGAATAAAAAACGACGCCAATTCGTGTATTTTGCGTCTGTAATGTGCGCATATGCTAGTTCCCGTGTCCCGTGTATGTTGTGTATATATATAATGATATGTTCAAGAAGAAGAAAAGATTCTGGGCATCAAAGCCATAAATGTTGACCGATTTTGTATAATTGATGCGGTCGTGACAATTTCAAAGCAAAAATAGGAATCAAAATATTCCTTTCGGGAGGGGGAAAGCAGGCCCAACAAGCCGTGTATAGTAGTAGGGTTGTGTGCTTTCCAAAAACGCCAAAAATCAACATGCAGGACTGGTATCAAAGTCTTCCGTGTGGACTGCGGAAGAGACGGAAAAAAAAGGGGGCCGTAATAAGCGTAGAGATATCAAGGGAATCATTGGCGCACCACTCCTCTGTAAGGTGTGGCCGCATTAAAGATTAAAAAACGAAGCAAGCAGATCATGTCGATTCTGCAGAGAAGGCTCGGATATTTTGTTGCAGAAGGTAGTGTCGCGACATGAAAGAGATGTAGAAACTATTCATCTCATGAGCTCTCTTGGCAAGCAATGGCCATGGCAAGCGCATCGAGGCCGCTCCTGGGGGCGTGCGAGGCAGACGGACGGCTGTGCATGGGCAGCGTCGAGGCTGTCATCTCCCAGGCGGAGCGACCACCGCTGGCCATGACGGCGGGCGAGCGCAGAGGGGGCGGCGTGGGTAGCGCGTACTGGCGTACGTCGAGTTCTGGCCCGCTGATAGACGACGTCGAGCGGCTGCGTGCAGAGGCGGCCGGGCGACGATGGTCGGCGGCCGGCTTGGGGTGGGCGGCGGGGCCAGAACGGTGACTACTGGCGGTGCGGGACTTGTCCTTGTAGTGCGTCTCGAGGTGCTGCTTCATGTTGTCGGCACGGGTAAACTTCTTCTGGCAGCCGGCAAAGGTGCACTGGACAGCCTTTTCAGCCGTGTGAATCTTGGAGTGGCGGGAAGCGTGGCCCGACGTGGTAAACGTCTTTTCGCAGCCGTGGGAGTCGCGGAAGCGGCACGGGTAGCGCTTGGCGGGGCGGTCCTGGGCGGCGGCGCCAGCGACGGCAACATCGTCCTCGTTGGAGGTGGAACGGCTGCTAGCATAGTGTAGCGGGTGCTTGGCGAGGGAGGCGCGGCTAGACGTTTGCGAGGATGTGTAAGGGTAGTCGAGGGCGGGCGTCAACGGGGAGACGGCGTCACTACCGCTCACTTGCGAGTCGTAGGAGCTGGAGCGCCATATTTGCGGGCTGGTGGGTGACGAAGGGCCCGAGGGAGGCGTGGCATAGGCATGAGCAATGGTGTACGAGGACGGTTGGCGAGGCGTGTCGTCGTTGAGAAGCGAGACCCGGCGGCCAGCGGCGTTGCGAGCGTCCATTACGGCTGTGGTGGTGGGATTTTGGATTTGTTTGTTGGTGTAAGTGATGAAGCTCTGGGTGGCGAGGGGCGCGGAGTAGAGCAACCGCATCCAAGGGGGGTGGTCAGACGACGGATGGTAGATAGTAATTGGCAGTGCTTCGAGTGTAGCTGTAGCAATGTCGAAGCTGTAGTAGGATGTGAGGTGGGAATGTTGTTGCAAAAGGATCGGGTTGGTGATATGTGGGAAGGAAAGTGGGAGGGGAAAAGATGGAAAAGAGCTGGCAGAGGGAGTGGTAAAGTAGCAAAAGCTGTCTGAGCAGGAAAAAAAAGGCCGTAACCTGGGGGTGGAGGAAGATTGGTGCAAGAGGGAGGGGGGTGGCAGCATGGTGAAGAGTGAAGAGGGCGAAAGGGCGAAGACGAGGGAAACAGGATGGGGATGGGATGGGGATTTGGGCAAAGCCGCCGTTTCTGTCGAGCATGGGGCTATCAACGAGGTACCAGGCGCGGCCGGGGCAGGGCGAAAAGGTACCTGGATGGAGAGGAGGGTACCTGGGCCTGGGTGGGCAAGTGGGCAGGGCGTGACTGGAGTGGTTCAGGGTGTGTGGAGTTTGTGGCAAGAGGTACTGTAGGTGTGGCACAGGAGAGGGGGGATCCCTTGGTCTGGTACCCCCGCCGGCCGGCCGAGTGAGAAGGAGCGAACGATCGAGTGAGCCAGGCCGGGTCGAGGATTTCCGCTATCTAGGTACATACCTATTAGTTATTCTTTTGATTTTGGCTTTGCGTTTTCCTTTTTAACGTTAGGCTTGCTCGGGCTTGGCCTGTAACTAACCAACTGTTTCCCCAGCCGAGCGGGCAAGCTCCATCTGCGCTCTCGAGGTTTGTGACCCTTTGCCTTCCTGCATAGACTGTGGCTGACCCATTTCTTGCTGCAAACAGCTGTTGACGTGATGATGATGGTGCCAGTGCGTGCGTACATGATCTATTACAAAGTACCGCAGACAACGTCACACTTTTCAAAAAACACGCGAATCCCCAAGCAACAAAGACACAGCACAATTCCAAAGAAGAGGGATCCCGTTTTACATCCACGCCCATATTCCCCCCGGAAAATCCTCAGAGAGAAAAGAAAAGGTGATGGTGTGAGCCAAGGTTTGGTACTAAGGTACACCTACCTAGGTCCTATACCCAACTTTTTCCACCAGGCACTAATACTCCGGAAAAACTGAAAAAAAACACACCCCAAGAACGGCCTGCACGAATTGCCCCCACCATACCCTCCCTGCGACCCACTACAGCTTGGGGGCCCCGTTCAGGGTTACAGGCCGACAGGGGTTCTCAGGCTGTGTTTTTTGGTGGAGAAGAGGGACTCGCAGCGGGAAACATGGCTCGACTTATTTCTTTTGCTATTACTGTATTCGGAGGAGCTGGAGTAATAGACGCAACATTGCTTTTTATCAAGGGTTGCTTTTGCCCTTTGGTCATTTTTCATTCGCACAGATCATTCCATCAAAGTGAATTCATCCCAAAGTGAACTCGACCTGCGGGGAAAAGACTTTGCCGTTTGCTCCGACTTGCAAACGCCCGACGCCAGTCGTCTCTGCCTTCCCTAGGGTCCCATATCCGTAGGTACCTACCTAGGTAGCTCTCGCCACACTGCAGCCCCTTCAGCCCCTTCAGGTGCCCTGTGGCTGGTGCTGTAGTCAGAACGAGGCGCCCTGCACCGCCAGCATGACTCCTGCACTGCACGCCACACCATGCAGCCTGCTCTGCCGGGTCTGCACCGTTCATCCGCCACTCTGCCTGCCCAGTTTGTCGTTGCCCTTGTTCCCCCTCTTTTTGAAGGCCCTGCTCTCAACTGTTTCTCCGCACCTCTCAGTGCTTTCAGCAAATCATTAGAAAAAAAAAACGGTCTGGCTCTTGGCCGTCTCTCACCAACCACTTGTCCCTTGCGCAAACTCTTCACGCAGGTCTTTATACATGTACCCCCTCTTTTCTCTCTCCCCCCCATTACCCCCACGCCCCCGCTCCATTGGACCCTGAGACCCTAGTCCACTTTTTGACTGATGGGCAATACAAAATCTCGATCCCCAACTGGAATCGTCTCCATTTTGCCTCGTCGAAATCGGGTTTGTGTCGGTATGAACTTTTTTTTTTGTCCCCGTTCTACGCTGCCGACTGCTAGCAGGAATAGAAAAACAGCCCATAAGCAGACTTTCTCAATCGGTTCGTTATCTCGGGCGGTTACTATCTCCCCACGACCCTTAAAAAAAAAACGAGGTTCGTTTCCGGTCTTTTCTTGTTCCCGTGCCATCCCCCCCCCCCGTCAGGTCGGTGTACATACACCCACCCTCGCCGGAGGCAACATTCCGCCTCTGCTGCACAAGCCGTGACGTCAGGGTTTTTTTCTGGTACCGCCGTGGCGCAACAGCAATCTATTTCCTGCTGATCATGTTCTGAACCAGGAAGTTGACACTTTCGAGTTTGCAAAAAAAAAAAAAAAAAATTGTTTCACGGGCGCAAATGCAGTTTTCTGCCGTCCCGCCCCCCCCGCGCAGTGCGACAGGAACTCAAGCGCATTGCGATGGCCCAGGAACATTTGATGTGCCACACACGGCTCGAGTCTAGACTGCCCAATGTCTACCTCGGCCACTTTTTGGCAACCAATCTAACTGTCGCGTTCCCTTTCCTTGATCGAGACCCTTGGGTCATGAAACATGACTGGGCTCGTCTTTTTTTCATAATACATATGCATGAAAAAAAATTGGCATTCTCAATTTCAACTTGCTCACCCCCCGGAGTGGCTGTTCCGGAAGCGCTAGCTGACAAGCCCATTCTTGTGCTCCAAACCCTCTTTTTCCGTGCGTATCAAGTAAAAAGTATACGCCCCTAGCTCGCCTTGAAACTGCCCCAACTCGCAGCCGGACTGAAGAATAGAATTTGCGTGTTTTCCATGGATTTTCCGGAAGCAATGGGGCCAAGGAAAATAGCACCATCCTGTTATCCGGAACTGTTGATAGCTCCGGTTAAAGTATCACCCAGTAACCAGAACCGGCTCTACACTAGGTAGTTCCCTTGCTAGGGCCGACTCTATCACCAACCGTGCCACACTACCGGCCAACCTGTGGTTTTTAGTGTATGGATGGCGTCTCGCTTGCGGAATAAAAGTGCTCGCCGACCAAGGACTGATACAAGCAGTTTCTAGACGAGATTTGCATTAACGATTTACAAGTTCCGTGAAAAAGGGTCCCCCCGGGCTGCACCAGGGGTCTTTTATCGCCTCGTTAGTGCAACGTGGTTGGGGCTGAGCACGCAAACAAAACGTTGCAACTAGTTAGAATCAGCAGCCAATGATGGCAAGTCGACAGTGTTTGCCGTCTCTTGCTGCTCTTCTCATTGGTGTCTCCCACCCAACCTGCATGAGGCGGGCGAGCAAGCGGACGCTTTGTTGCACCAGGGTGGTGTCTCGATGGACTCGGTGATTGGCTCAGGCAACGCCACCATGCCAATACTGACGGGTACATTGGAGTCTGGCACAAATCGAGGCGAAACAAAAAAAACATGGGATTCTCAACTTTGCCATCTTGGCAATGACGAATTTTGTGGACGGATTCAGCTTGGGTACAACCGGGCCAATCACACCAAGGCCTAGATTGTTCTACGCCTGTTCTGGTCAGTCCACCTAGTTTTTTTCGGTATCTGTTGAGATTTAGTATTTTTGAGATTTTCCCATCTTGTTTCCGTCAACGCCTCTAGTTATTTTTTTCGGAACAGATCCTGCAGTCAGGGTTCAGGCAGCGATAGTACCGCTTACTGACTCGGCAACTGACCAGAGAGGTCCGAGGGGTCCAGCTCATTACAGTATCCATCGCCCGAGGGGGGGGGGACTTGGCTGCAAAGCCCAGTGCACAGCCGCCTTGCCAGACGTTTTTGGCCAGCCTTGCCTGAACTGCCGGCACTTGGCCGGCGCACTTGGCACCCTGCTCCCCCTGGAGGGGGGGGGGATTGGCAGACAGCTATTGCCAGCGAGGCTGGTGGAAATAAGTCGTGACGACATGTTGTTGGCGAGACGGAATAGGGAGCCAAGTTCATGCCGTCATGCTTCAATATATCGATGCGCTGCGTGGGTGCTGTGGCGGCAATACGGATATGGACCGTCCGTGGCCACGGAAGACGCCTGGGTAGCCATGACGCCAAGGTCCCTGGATTCGGGGCTGCGGGGGAACCTGCGTAGCACACACCTCCCCCCTCCCCGCCTGAAAGAGGACTTTTCGGAGCCCTGCAAGTCAGCAGAAGAACCCTGAAGGGCCCCGAATGTCCACTGTGGCGTGCGGCGTGCCGGGTCAAGAAAGTCTTGTTATAATTTGTTTGTTAGGTTAGGGTTTGGGCGCCCAATAGTCTGGCCGTGCTGCCCAGCCCGAGGCATCCGGACGATCCGGGTGAAGAAAGGGAGAGAGAGAGGGACAAGAGAAAAAGTCGCATTACCAGTAGATTAATAAGAGAATGACAAGGGTCAAGGTACATCCATGATGAGAGTTGTTTCAATGACAGGTTGCTGACTTGTTCACTAGTATATCATCAGATGATGCTTGTTCTTGGTGGCGCCCCTTGGGTGTCGAGAAATAGCCAGAGTAGTGAGGCACCTTTACAAAGCAAGCGGATGGATAGAGTGTGGTATCAACCGATTACCATGATAGCAATGTAACTTTGACACATGCGTTCACCCAGGCTCAGCGGCAATAGAAAAAGATGGGCATTCCGTCAAAATTCGGTCACAGAAGCTGACCCAACCGATGTGGGATTGTTCAAAGAAGCGCCGGACCACTTTTTTATTCTTTTCTTTTTCCCACTAATAAAAAGCAACAGCATCTCGATGCACCAGGACAAACACCCCGATGTTTGATGCAAAAAGCTCCGATGTTATCTGTAAAGAAAGCAGGGTGTTGAACGTGCAGCGCGCCACGGGGACCAGCCAAGCCCACTCGATAACTAATCAAACAATCAGGGACTTTTTTTTTTTTTTTTGGCTTGGCTTGGCTTCCTGATAGTACAGTTATACCGGCTTTTGGCTTCTCCGAGCATGTTTTGCATTAATACTTGGTAAACATACCAGTTGGCTGACATGGACGCCGAGCCTCGGATTACACCAATGTGTTAATGGGACTTTGAATTTGCCAGGACCAACAGCAACAAGGGGTCTGACTGAACTCTAAAGGGAGCTCAGGTCCCCTACAGAAACTCAATTCTGCTGACTGCAAGCAGCCGACCCTTTTCAACTGAAAGGAAAGGAACAGGAAAAAAAGGTTGTGGCTGCCACAACCTCCACCAGCCTCAGTCCCCCCCCCCCGGAATGTGGCAAGAACCGGGTCGGCTGTTCAGATCGGGAGTTTTGCTGGTGGATCGGAAAATCAGCACACATCAACTTATTCCCCCGGGTACCTCTTGCGCCACAGCGCGGCGAATTGGCCGCCCGCCCGGCTATCCAGAACTGGATACCAAAACCCGCTGTACACAGGTATTTAGGTCGATATACTGATAAACTAGGTTTATGCAACGGACAACGGACCCATCAGGCACTGGGCGTTCAGAAAAATAAAATAAAATGAAAATCTCATAATCTCGATGCCTTCCCCGTCACCTTCAACCGCTTACACGACGCCCTCCCACGCTTGTTGTGCTTGGGGCAAGATGGTGGCCAGCTGCACGTTTCTTCCGGATGATACCTCACGCCCCCCGTTAGTTACCTTTCGTTTTTCCCTTCTTCTTCTTCTTACAACGCTTCTTCATAGCCGGCGCCAACGGGGAACCAGGGCCGCTTGTCATACTACATTCTCCTACGTCATAGACCCTCCAACGACAAATCACCCAAAGTTGGCTTTTGCGTCCCAGCAAACGGGGCACGATGCATCTATCTATCTGGCCTCATCTCCTCCCATCGGGTCGCCTCTGCTGCTTGGTAGATGTGAATGCGTGTCTCTGATGAAGAAGAAGAGATTCACACCGTCATCTTTCACTCGTAGCAGAACCCGATATGTAGAAGCACGCGCGCTGTCTCAACTCAGCAACCTTGTGTGAATCGGCGATGTTGGTCGTTGGCGCGTCTCAGCACTCCACGTGCTCCGCTCGTAAGCAGCCCTGTTTACGTTTTACAATACCCCGAATACCCCGTCAAGAAAGAATAAAGGAAAAAGTCTCCGGTCGGAATTACACACCCTCCTCTTTAAGCCGCTGCCCGAGTAAAACCCCGGCGTCACTGGATAATCCTGGGCAACAAACGGTATGTATGCCGTGCTACCCTGCGCCAACCATGGATCGTCCATGCGGGACCAACGCACGCCTGCTTGTCGATGATGTAGCGGTGGCTTCAAGCAACTCCACATGGAATAAGACATGCCTTGCTTTTGTCAATATTCGACGGGACTACCTGTCCGCAAAGGAAGCATGCCCGTTATTGATCGTGTGGCTGGTGCTTGTCCAGGTCTCACAGTTTGTACGAGCCACACACCCACGCACACGCTGCCAATGCCATACAAACTCTGTATTCGTTCAGCCTGTACAACGCGGTGCTTGTCTCGTAACCCTCTCGCCCCTGTGCCCCGCGAACCCCCTTTCCACTCGCTTCTACAATCCCATGCCAATGCATATGGCATTGTTAAACGAACCATCGGGTTGTACAGGATGTATATACACACGTGGCGCCGAAATATGTTACGCACACTGCGGACGTCGGTCTGCTTGCCATCGCCACTGCGTTCAAGTCGCTGTGTATGTAGAGCACATCCCAATAATCACAATAACCGGCAGGCGAGAAGATGCGCCGCATAATATGGCAAGAATTCGAGGTATAATTGTAGATTACATGCCTGTCCGGCGCATCATGATATAGCCCATGGCACGGACGACGCTTTCTCCGGCAAACGCCATTCGCCAAAACCCAGAGAAAAAAATCGATAAATATTCATCGCCACCTACACCACCCTTCTCCCTTGTAGATTGTCAAATGCCATCACTTGCTCACTTCTTTGGTGGCGGTCCCATGCTCCCGCCACCGGTATTCTGCCTCTTGGACGCCGGTAGCGCCGGAATCTTGAACCCGTTGGACGATCCCGCGCCGCCAGTGCCGTTAAGCTGCGTAAACGTGCCGCCCTGGAACCAGCGGTCCTCTTCCGCCTTGCGCTTTTTGCTCAGCTCCGCCTGCATCTTGGGTGCCACCAGCTCGAGACCCTGCACGGGCGTAAACGCCAGCGATGACGCCGTGCCCGCGCCGGGACCGCCGCCAATGGTGCTGCCCACGCCCGACGTCCGCAAGCCCTTGCCGCGCAGATCCATGCCGCTGGAATGCCCGAAGCCGCCGATGGACGACGCCGCGCCGCCCCCGACGCTACTCGCCGCGCCCCAGCCCTTGTTCTTGGCGCTCAGCTTGGCCCGCGTCCGCTGGTCGACCTGCATTCCGCGGATGCGCCCGTCGTTGGCCTGCCCAATCATCCCGAGCCCGACGGTGCCTGAGCCCGTGCCGAAGCCCACCTCAAGCTCCTCCTTGCCAAACGCCATGCGGTTTTGCGCCTGTCGCATCTCCGTCATGGCGAGCGCCTCCTTGGCTTTGCGCGCCCGGCGTCCACCGCGTTTCCGCGAGGGCTTGTCGTCGGGGACGGGTAGAGCGCGCCCGCCCTTGTTGGGCGGTGGTTCTGTAAGCTTCTCCAGGCGCTCTAGACATTGCGACTTGAGGTTGTCACCTGTAGATCCGTCAGCGCTCGAGTGGATGCGGTCCACGCGCGCAGCTAGGATGAGCTTCGCCGCGACAATGCGCATGGCTTGCTTTTTCAGATCGTTGGGGATGCCGCGAATAATCTCCGAGTTGTAGAGGAACCCTTGTTGTCGCACACCAATATTGGTCGCCAGACCAGCCTGGCGCTTTTTGGACCCCCATGACGGTAGGTTGCAGGCCGGCGTCTTTGATAGGCCCGTCAACCCGCCAGCAGCGTTGAGGAGTTGCGCCGCAGTAAGCGACCCGATGAGTGCAGTCAGGTTCGGCGCAAAAATATTCATGCGAGACTGTACGTATTCCGTCAAGCTCGTTTTGGCCGCATGAAGCTCGATCATCAGGTCGCACGCCTGGAATACTCGCGCAAGCTCTTCTGGCGCCAGGTTCTCCCCCTTGGATGTTGTAGCCTCGATAGTGACAATCATAAGTGACGGTCCATCCAACACGGCTTTGAGACCCACGCCGAGCGGGTTATCCGTCGACATCTGCAGCGCTTTGATACTTTCTGTATCCATAGGGCAGTTGCCGATGATTGAAACAACCTTGGCGTATTGCAGTGGCGTTGTAATGAGTCGCTCGAGTTCGGGGAAGCGCGTCGAGTAGTGGTCGCGGATAAACTTGTGCACCAGGTTGACCTCGCCGTCAATCTGCGTAGATAGGCTGTTTGACTGCGTTAACAGGTTGTACTCAGGATGATCTTCGATGTTTCCGACATTCGCTTGTGTGGCGGGTTGCGATTGGTAATGTTTAATTTTCTACATTTGTCAGTACAAGCAACAACGAAGATCGAGGGAGGGCCTACCTCTAGGATTGGATCCAAAGTAGCCATCAGACTGGCTACGCTGCGGACATCCTTGACAGTACCCAGCTGCATCTTTTCGATTTTGGCCTTGGACGCTGCTTCATCATCCGAGTCGTCCTCTGCCTTGACGTGGGCCTCGCCACCATCTACCTCCATGGCGTCGCCGTTTGTTGTTTCGAGGCCATTTTCCAGCTCCTCAGCCTCGTCGCCTGAGCTGCCAAAGTCGTTGAGTAATTCGTCCGCGACTGTAGACATGGTTGCGATTGTAATTTTTGAACTGCTGACAATGCGCGTCACGATGTAGAGTTGAAATTGGAAGTTGGAGGGCGCTAGTAATTATTTTGGCTGCTAGCCGCAGCTGCCTAGGGGTGGCCCGTGCACGATAAATCTTATCGCGCCAGCCAAATTTCAACTACGCCGAACCCAACCACGAGCCTTTGTCCATCGACATCTATTCGAACAACCACATCCATTCCCACGAGCCGCCAATGGAGTCGACACGCGGGCCCCCTCGGGTCAAGAACAAGGGCGCCGCGCCGGTGCAAATCTCGGCCGAGCAGCTGCTGCGCGAGGCCGTCGACCGGCAAGAGGGCGGGATCCAGGCGCCGCAGCAACGCTTCTCGGATCTGGAAGAGCTGCACGAGTACCAGGGCCGCAAACGCAAAGAGTTTGAGGACTATGTACGGCGCAACCGCATCAGCCTGCGCAACTGGACGCAGTACGCGGCGTGGGAGCTGGAGCAAAAGGAGTATGCGCGGGCGCGGTCCGTCTTTGAGCGCGCCCTCGACGTGCACCCCAACTCGGTGCAGCTATGGGTGCGCTATATCGAGGCCGAGATGAAGACGCGCAACGTCAACCACGCCCGGAACCTGCTCGACCGCGCCGTCACCCGCCTGCCCCGCATCGACAAGCTGTGGTACAAGTACGTCTACATGGAGGAGATGCTGGGCAACATCCCCGGCACGCGCCAGATCTTTGACCGCTGGATGCAGTGGCAGCCAGACGAGGCGGCCTGGAGCTCGTACATTAAGCTCGAGAAGCGCTATGGCGAGTTTGAGCGGGCGCGCGACATCTTTGGCATGTTTACGCAGATTCACCCGGAGCCGCGCAACTGGATCAAGTGGGCCAAGTTTGAGGAGGAGTTTGGCACGAGCGACCTGGTGCGGGACGTGTTTGGCCGGGCCGTCGAGGCGCTGGGCGACGAGCTCGCCGACGAGAAGCTCTTCATCGCCTACGCGCGCTTCGAGTCCAAGCTCAAGGAGTACGAGCGCGCGCGCGCGATTTACAAGTACGCCCTCGACCGGCTGCCGCGGTCGCGGTCGGCGGCGCTGCACAAGAACTACACGACGTTTGAGAAGCAGTTTGGCGACCAGGACGGCGTCGAGGACGTGGTGCTGAGCAAGCGCCGGGTGCTCTACGAGGAGCTGCTGCGGGAGAACCCCAAAAACTACGACACCTGGTTCGACTACGCGGCGCTCGAGGAGACGTCGCGCGACGCCGACCGCGTGCGCGACGTGTACGAGCGCGCCGTCGCGCAGGTGCCGCCGACGCACGAGAAGCGGCACTGGCGGCGCTACATTTACCTCTGGATCTTCTACGCGCTCTGGGAGGAGCGCGAGGGCCTGGACGCGGGGCGCGCGCGCCAAATCTACACGACGTGCCTCGGCCTGCTCCCGCACAAGAAATTCACCTTTGCCAAGGTCTGGCTGCTGGCGGCGCAGTTTGAGATTCGGCAGGGCCAGCTGACGGCGGCGCGCAAGCTGCTCGGCCGCGCGCTCGGCACGTGCCCCAAGGACCGGCTCTTTGTCGGCTACGTCGACCTCGAGCGGCGGCTGTACGAGTTTGCGCGCTGCCGCACGCTCTACGCCAAGCACGTCGAGTACAACCCGGCCAACTGCACGACGTGGATCCGCTTCGCCGAGCTCGAGTGCGCGCTGGAAGACACGGACCGCGCGCGCGCCATCTTTGAGCTCGCCGTCGCCCAGGACCCGCTCGACATGCCCGAGCTGCTCTGGAAGGCGTACATTGACTTTGAGGAGGGCGAGGGCGAGTACGAGCGCGCGCGCGCGCTCTACGAGCGCCTCCTCGACAAGACGGACCACGTCAAGGTGTGGATCAGCTACGCGCATTTCGAGGTCAACATCCCCGAAGGCGACGGCGACGACGAGGAAGCAGAGGAGGACGAGGAACAGCCAATCAGCGACGAGGCCAAGGCGCGCACGAGGGCCGTGTTTGCCCGCGCGCACAAGCGCATGCGCGACAACGACCTCAAGGAGGAGCGCGTCTCCCTGCTCAACGCCTGGCTCTCGTTTGAGCGCACCCACGGCGCGCCCGCCGACGTGGACAAGATCCAGGCGCAGATGCCCCGCCGCGTCAAGCGCCGCCGGCGCGTCGAGGGGGCCGCCGCCGCCGAAGAGGACGCCTACGAGGAGTACGTCGACTACGTCTTCCCCGCCGACGACAAGCAGGCCGGCAACCTGTCCAACATGCTGGCCATGGCCAAGAGCTGGAAGCAGACGGGCGGCAGCCTGTCGTGATTTGGTGGCGGAAAGCGGGCATTTTGGCGTTTTGCTGTATATTAGCCGGGTTGTATTTTTTGACAACAACAAATTTGTGCAGTGGGGAAAATTAATATGGCTTGTATTATTATATAATTGCATTTGACCCGATTGTGAAAACAGGGTACTTGGCCGCCTTGCCGCCCAAGACGGGTGACCCCTGGCCATCTCGGCCGGTTGGGCTCGATCCATTCAAATGGTGATGTCATTTTCGCACTACAGCTGCAAGCCATGCCGAGTTGCCGTCCCACCTCATTATTTGAAAGTCGGTGGGCATTTTCTATTGATAATATACACGATTATACATCTCACCATCAGTACTACAACTACTCAAAATTTACATGGTTAAATTATCATTCAGGTATCTGTCTCTAGCGATAGCACTCATTCAATCATTCAGCCAAAATTCATGCCGTGTGAGATCTTGGCCTCGTCACAATTCTATTGCATCATTTCCATCCATATCCTCCTCGGGTAGCCGGCACCGTCCTGCAGCAAAACCTTGTCACACTCCATATCCCTACAACGCCGCTCTTCTCGCTTTGGCGTCGTGGGCGCCCCGTTGGTCCTGTGCTGGACGGTTCCACCTAGTATCGACGATTGTCTATCACGTCACGTATTAGCATCAATTTCGGGATAGTTTCAAATGGAAAAAGTGTTTTTGGTGCAACGCTAAATCATGCCGGCGCCACAAATCTCAAGCCAATAGATTCTTCCGCTGGAAAGCTGTATTCAGGAAAAGCAAGCCGCAAGCTGTCAAGCGGCCACGGCTGCCCACCGATTATGGTTCACGGTGCCGCAGGGGAGGAGCCGCAGGGTGCCGAGTGAAATACCCGTCGTCGTAGCGAGGAATGCCATCTTGCCAGTCAACCAAAGTTTGCTTTCGTGGCGCCGGGAGACTGCCAGATCGACGACGTGGTCCCAGCTCTTGTCGTTTACGACGCCGCTCTCGCTTCTCGTGACGAAGGGCTCTTTCTTCCTGGAAAGTTTTACACTCGTGCTGCAACTCTTTGGCTTCCTTGACACCGTTGAAGACGCTTTTGATTCCCATCGCAGCAATGCCCACGGCCGTGGCATCCTTGATGATGGCTTTCGTCTTGAGTTTTTTGGCATCGACCTGGGACAGATGACCATCCTTGACAGCCTTTTGCCTTGCTTTACGCTTTTCCAGGCTTTCGAAAATCTCGTGCGCAGCATGGATGGTGGCGACACCTGCAAGACCCGTAGTGATCAATTGCTTACCTCTCATTTTCTTTGCTCGTTTCTTGTCATCGTCCGAGTCTCCCAGGTCCGAATCAGACCCGTAGTCGGAGCGTCCCCCACGGCGATGGCTTCGCGAAGCCGACCGGTCTCGGCCGCCTTTGGGTGCGCGTGCGTAATCTCTGTCGTCTCTGTCGCTTCTGGCACCCCTGTCACCTCTGTCGCCCCTGTCATTTCTGCCATCTCTACTGTCCCTGCCATCTCTGTCATCGTAGTCGTCAGAGTGGCGCCGAGATCGGTGGCGGTGCCCATCGTCAAAATCGTCCTGGTCTCGTCGATGGTAGTCGTCAGCAGCAGCAGCACCAGTACTACCAATTCCAAGCTTGGCAAGGCTGTTGCGGGCACGGTCGACGACGCTGCGGCTTCGGCTGCGCTGTCGGCGACGATCCGGAGATGGGTTTCTGGAATCGTAGGAATGATCACGTCGGCTGCGGCTGCGGCTGCCAGACCGCGAGCGATCAAGGATCTTCTTGGCACCAAAAGCACCGAGACCAGCGGTAGCGAGGGCAGCAAGACCGGTTCCGCCGCCACCACTGCCACTCTTGGAAGGAGCCCTAGATCGAGATCGGCTGCGGCCCGTCTTTTCGTCCTCCTCAATGTCTTTCTTGGAGCCGTTGATGAGACGATTGCCGACGAGACCACCAATGACAGACTCGGCAAGGCCAAATGTGCCCTTGTCACCGCCGTGGGCAGCATCCACAGTGGCTGCACCAGCCGCGGCCGTAAAGACGCGCTTGGCCTTTTCGCCTCTCCAACCACCAGGCTCCTTGGCGACACGGAAGGCCTCGGTGGCACCGGCGAGCAGAGATGCCATGGCAGCCTTTTGGATCTTGTTGCCTGCGCCACCCCGTTCTTTGGAGCCGGCGCGGGATCTAGTGGGGCTGCCGCGACGGGACTGCTTGTCATCACCACCACCACCGGTAAACTGCTTCACAGCGGCACCTAGGCCAGTAGCAGCTAGTGCGCTTTCGAGGAAGTTTTTGTTGGATTTCTTTTCTTTGCCGTCTTCTTCGTCCGAGTAGTACTCGTTGAGTTGGCCATCTCGGCCGCGGTGAAGAAGAAGATTGGCCTTTTGGTCCTTTTTGGCCTGCTGCTTGCTGTAGAACTCGGCGCCCTGGTATCCAGCAAGAGCGCCAAAGCCAGCAAGGGCTGCTGAGGAGAGGGGGTTTCGGTGAACATCGCTGCCGCCCTCTTTGGCCTCGTGACGATCGAATAGTTCTTTACCGCCGACAAGCAGAGCCGCACCAGCGACAGCTGCGATGATCTTTTCCTGCTTGGCCTTGGCCTTGTCCTTCTTGGAACGCTCTTCGTCGTGGTAACCGCGACTGCCGTTGCTGGGACCTCGATGATGACGACGATCGTAGTCTCGGTCTCGTTCGTAATCATATCGTGAATCGTAGCGCTCTGGTCCGGCATAGCCACGGGGGCGACCATAGTCGTCGTCCCAGGGACCAACTGAGCGGGCGCGGCGTATATCTCTGCCGGTTGGAGGTGGGAAGTCGCGACGAATCTCTTCGACGGAGACGTCGCTGTCTTGTCGAGGTACTAGATCGCGGGAATGCGTCTTGGCAAAGTCGCGGGGGTCGAGAAACCTGTCGCGGGCAGGTTCTCTACGTTCTTCGCGAACATATTGGCGGGGATAGTCCCGGTCATAGTGGTCGTAAGAGGCCATGGGCAGTGAAGGCCCTTGGTTAGGGATGTGGACTGGATGTGTTGATGTTGATGGATGAGGCGAGGTGGATTGCGCAAGTCGGAAAGTGGAAAAAACGAGGGAGATATGAGTTGAAGAAGGGGAATTGCTGGTGGAGAAAAGCCGGGCGTGGAGTGAGGCGAAGCGTCAGACAACTGCAACAAGGGTGGCGCGAGCTCAGCAAATGACGAAGTGTAGATGAGTGGGCTGCCTTGAGGCAGGGGTAGTGGGAGCCTGTGATGCAGCTAGTGCGTGCCTATAGGTACTTGTAGGGTCGAGTTACGGTGCTAGAAAAACGGAACGACTGGATTTCAGGTAGAAATTTGGTGAATAAAGCCTTTCGTTTGGGAAAAAGAAGTGGCAGGGAAGGCGGTAGCAGAGATTGGCGGGGCATCACGTTGAGGGCCTTGGACAATGAGGGGCAAGCATGATGTTATGTTCCAGTAGTACCTACCTATTTGTAGAGTGCCTGAGCAGGCGGCCAAGTAATTCGTACATGAGCCACAAGTACCTGTACCCTGGTCTTCCTTTTCGTTGGCTTTGAATAATTAACTAATAAAAAAATAAAAATAATAAGCCTATTATGACTCTCGATTATGCTATTGTCCGGCTCCAGTCTTTAAAGTGGTGCAACTGTTGAATTGTTTCTTGGTTGATCAGTTCCAGGCTGGACTCTCTGCCTGTAGTTACAGTGAGGACCACCTCTACAGCTGCCTTTGCTGCGCCACAAAAGCACAAGTACCTCGCCTTCTCCAGCCTGCAGCCAGGCATCCTCTGCTGCGCCAGAGGCAACAGTGCCGAGTAATGCGCCATACATGCTGCAGACTAAAACTTGGCCACCGGCGGCCCCGGGCTTGGGCACCGTTGTAACTGTACCGCCCATTTCAACCGCCGGGTCTATTTCCGCTAGGTACACAAGTCTCGCCAACAAGAAGAAAAGGCATCCACGCAAATGTGTTGAGCAAACCCACAAACCGCCCGGCAGAACGCCTTGCCCAGTCGCCCGTCACCAGCCCCACTGCGTCACACTTGATACCAACCCCTGCAAGTGTCTTTTGTCTTTTTGCCAATGATGTCACCTGGTGTCGTCCATCTCAACCGCCCACGTTCGTGGAATTGGTTGCCGGATTCCCAAGCCAGAACGTGATCAAAATGTCAAACTCCAAAACATGCTCTCAAATCCCATCCAAGCCAAAACTGCGACGACGAGCTCCCACAAGGCTCGTCCCGCCCCGGGACCCATAAACTACTCTATGCGGCCAAGACGAGCCAGCGACCAGCGAATGATGTCCACCACGGCTACTGACAGAGTATTGTCTTGGCCGTGGACGAGCCTTTCAGCCTGGGTTTTTTGTATTGCGAAATATGTACAGTCGGTGCACGTACATTGAATGCTGGACCCTTCATTACCCGGCCTTGACCGTCCTTGGCAACCCTCAGAAGCCGGTTGCCACATCCATAAATAAGGCATGACATCAGATAAAAGATCTTCGACCCCTCGCTGAAACATTCGCGGAATATTGTTACAAATCGTCGCTCACATATTATCATAAAAGGCAGGTTGCACCTTGTCCATCTCGTATTCAGGTTATCCAGGTTGACACTCTACTGTGCAAATACAGTGCGGAGACTCTGATCTCTGCAAAACCCATCGAATCGCACTGTCTCCCCCGCCATTTCGGCGGGGCGTCCAGATTTGGCAGGAGCGCAACTGTCGCCACAGCCAGCCTCCATCGCCAGAGCGCCGCGTAACCGTTTGCCAGCTTGTCTTAAAAACCTCCCCTGTGTCCTTTTCAGCTTGATCGTCTCATCATATCATCTCATTCTCAACAGCCTGCAAAAGCACATCCTCATACATAAACATCATGAAGCTTGCTCTCCTCTCACTCGCCGCTGTGGTCGGCGCTATCGCTCCTCGGTAGGTTGCCGTCTTACCGTCATGTAGACTCAGCTCACTCACACTTTCGAGCAGCGAACGCCCCCCGCAAAACACCAATCCTGTTCAGACTCCCGGCGCGCCGACGCCTACCAACACCCTCACCATTTTGCCCATCGTGTCCTTCACGCCCTTCCCGGACAGTAGCAGCACGGACAAGATCACCATCCCCATCCTCAGCAGCGATCCGACACACACGACGCACACCTTGTGGGGTTTCCCGAATCTCTATAGAATACACAATGTTAACAAATCTAGCCCTCCCACCTCGGAATCTTCGCCGTTGCCTACTTCCACTTCGTCAACCCCCGAGGGCTCGTCCTCCTCTAGCTCCAACCAGTCAACCAGCTCTGGAACCACTACCCACAACTCTACAACCTCGAGCGCCACTGGAACCGGAACTGGAACTGGAACAAGTGGTTCTACCTCGAGCTCCAGGACCAGCAGCTCGCCGTCCAGCTCGCCGTCCAACGCTGCTGCCGCTGTCGCAACGGCCAATATTATGGCTGGTATTGCTGCCATTGCGGGTCTCGTCATGGTTGCTTAAATGGCTTGAAGAATCTAATTGTGTAATGAAAATGATATGATAATATTTGACGTCGTAATTTGGGTAGCATATGAATTGAATCTCAGATTGTCCTGTTTGGCAGTTCTCGTGCGAGTCATCTCATTGCATTCAGCCCTACCTCATACTAAACGAACTCTGCAGCGGGTGTCGTTTACCCCTCCCATTTCACCACCAGCATCAACACACGACTCTGATCAAATGTCTTCAAGTACGCACCCAAACTGCCAGAAGCTCATCCAGCGCGTAGCAGATTTTCTATCCGAAGTTGAAAACCTGTAAGTGGGCGCGCATACCCACACCACAAGCCTCCCCCCCGCATCGTCTCGGCTAACCCCCGATCTGCGATGAAGCACGCCGGGCCGCGATCTCGAGGACCGGCTGAACCGCGCCTACCCCCCGGGCAACGCCCTGTACGACGACCTCGCGCGTCTGATCCGCTCCGGGCTCGACAACAACGAGGGCTGGGTGGCGACGGACGAGGTGCAGGGCGCGCGGTACCGGCGCTCGCGCATCAGCCCGCCCACGGCGGCGACGCGCTTCTGCAGCGTGACCGCCGTCTACATGGACCCTTCCGCCGGCGACGACGTCGTCCTGCGCGGCCAGTACCACCTGCACCCGTACGGCGAGATCAACTGCGTCGTGCCCATGGCCCCCGGCGCGCAGCTCAGGGGCA
>NW_006271969.1:3440589-3458277 GCF_000225605.1 Cordyceps militaris CM01
CCGGCTGGACCTCGCCCGGCCCCGGCACCCACCACTACCCAGAGGCCCGCGGCGGCCCGCTCGTCGCGCTCTTCTTCCTGCCCGCGGGGCGCATCTCGTACGATGCGGTCCCCGGTGCGCCGCAGCCGGTTTCCATCTAAGGTGAGAGGCAAGCCTTTTGGCGAGTTGGTGGACGGACTTGATGGTGTGCTAGTGGGTTATGCGCTTCGAAAGGATTCTTCAATGATAGTCTGGGATGTCTTCCAAGAAGCTCACAAGTGGAACATGTGCATTACAAATTGATGATTCTTCATTCGGGTTCGGCAAATGAGACTCTAGAGTGGCGCCTAGTAGCTATCCCCTCCCCGTAGACGTTGTTTCGGCGCACTACTCAACCAGCATGGTGAGGGAGAGCACGGTGCTTCACGCTTGAGCAAGAGGATATTGCAGATAAAAGGGTTCACAAAGAAGATGTCGAACTCTCGCGACGACATCCATCTCAGCTTTCGAATCTTCTGGGGATAGCGACTTGAAGTATGGCGGCGCCGCCAGCTGATGGAGGCGTCTGGGCCAAAAGTACGGATCTTTGTTTGACTTTGCTTTACAATCTGAGCAGTCTATTCTAGGAATACTGCCTACTGGCTCACTTGTTGCTGCGACCCCGTTGTTCCTGTACGCTTGCAAACAACGACCTGCGTATGCTCCCGCATATAGGACGCTGGGGATCAAACTGGTGAGTACTCATATCCACCCGCGACTACCAACCTAACTGGTGCTTTTGGCTTTGGGCATTGCTAGCCTTGTCTTGTATAGTGGTCCATCCTCCATCCGATCCGACCCTGCGCTCGCCGCTTCTGTGTCCTGCGTCGCCACGTTGACCATTATCGCGCTCATTGTCGTGGGGCACCGCTTCACCTTGCGACCTACCTTCGCTCCCCAGCCTCTACATTCTCTTACGCCTGGCTCTCAATGTCGTCAAAAGCCGGTCATACTTTTTGAGACGTGGACTGAAGACTTATGGGCGGGCTGTTGGCAGTTGCCGCCGCCGTCAGATCGATTCTCATTGGCGGGTAAGAGACTCTCGAAAACTGGGCTTTTGCTCGACGAAAAGCTAAAAAAAGTAACATTGGCAAGGAAGTCTTTTCTCGGCAGTATTCCATATTTTCAGTGAGAATTGGGCTCACAGGGCGCCTCCAAACTTGAGCCTCTATATGCTGGGCTGTTGGCAAGACGGCTCGTTTTCCATTTCAATCGCAACTGGAATACACGTATGTAGCCATAAACATGGACACAATCTTTCCTGTCTCAATTATTAAGAAGACGCCAAAGCAATTAGGGTTGTAGGGGGTCTATTCAGTCAATGGGCGGGCTGAGCACGGAGGCCAGTTATCCGTGGCGCAACAAGCGCTTTTGTGTATTGCGCGGGGGTGGGTTGCTGCACCAGGTTCAAACAGAGAGTGAAATTGTATTGCTCGATACGGCTACAGCGTCGCTTACGTCGGCATCCACTCTAGAGGTGCACATCTAGGCGGGTGCCTTTCAAGGTTGTTGTTCTGCGCTGAGCACTACGCATTGAGATTTGCCGATACAAAGCTAGATCTTAGGCTACAAATTGTCAACAGCAACCTTGCCTCTGGGTTGAGAGCAGATGATGAGCCTGACGATGCGGAAACTATGCACACGGAGATGGCGACGCAGCGTTGCCTCGAGCAGATTAACCAGCCTCAAGGTCAAGGAGGATTGGCTGAGCGGCGCGGAGACTAGTAGGACTGTCATTGGGCGCCGAGGACCCAGATTGCAGCAACCAGATGATGAGATGGGCTCCGGCTTTTGGCATGCGAGTGGCTGCCTTGGCCGCAGCGGGGAAGCTGAGTAGGCTATATATCATGGACGACGCCTCCGCCGCCAAGGGGGCGGGGAAAACCGCACATAGCCAGACAACGGTTTGGGTTTGGGTCTGTCAGGGTTGTGCGATGACGGTTTCTTACTTGGGAGGAGAATTGACTGGCTTGATGATAGTTAACTAGGATGTTGAGCACAGTCTGGTCTTGACAAGGTGTATGAACAGAACTCGTAAGCCGTCAGCGGGGTCAAGCGGCTCAATTATGTTCGGTACTTTTTACTTGTCCTTTCACCTCCCCCACTGGGGGCAGCTGGGGAAGCCTGTAAAAGAGGCTTTCTATGGATACTGTAGGTGGGCACCAACAGACATCCCTCGGCCCAATCCATCGAGTTACTGTACTGGCAACGAGAATCGTAAATTCAGTTGTCAGCAAGCACCACATTCCTATTCCTTGGCCAATGATTTGACGGCGGGTGTGTGTGTTTGCGGGGGGAGAGGTTTGACGTTACTCTCCCCCCCCCCCGGTCGAGCCTCTTTGTGGGGAAAACAAATGCGGAGGAGGGGGAGGCGCTTTGACCTGAACTCTTTCGCCTGCCGAGGCAGGGCCCCCCCCCCCGGAAGAAAAAAAAAAACATCTGACGGTGCGGCGCACCTCGGAACACATGGCGGTGGCGTTTTGGACGAAGAAATCTGGCAGCGCGGATCGATGAGCTTTTTTTTTCATGCATCTCATTGTTTTTCTCTTTCTTTTTTTAAACCGAGCATTTTTTTCCTTGACTTTTTGCAGCGTCAAAACACTTCGGTCAAAGCGAAAACCAGAAAGCGGGCCCATTCCCATAGTTAGTAAGCGAGCCAGCCGTATAGAGAAATTGGCAAAAAGAAGCAATAAAAAACTTGTTCCCCGCTCAGCAAAAAAATCGGCCGTCGCCGCCTCCGCCGCCACGAGGGGGGGGCAGAAGCGAGCTGAGGAGGCTCTGCAACTGCAAGCGTAGAGTCTATTCCCCGCCGCCAGTCCGTTTCCGCCAGGGCTTTCCTCCAATGGAAGCACGAGTCGGACCAGCCGAGTTGTGGGGACTCGTCCCTCGCTCCATCGTGTTCGCCTGTTCCTTGAACGAGGGATCGACCGTTTGGTGCATCATGGGCGGTGCGACTTGGTATTCCGGAGCAAGATCAGTTTTTTGGGGCGGGGAGGCTCCTAACTACCTACGGACAAGTTCAAGTCATAATGGAGAGGAGGCTCAACGTTCCCCATTATGCACGGATGCACCGTTCTTTAATCTAGTGCTCTCTGTCTCCCCCATGTCCGTTCCCACTCCTCTATTGTCTCCTTCTCTCTGTTTTTTTCCCCAGCTTTTTTCTTTCCTGATGCAAACCAATTCTGCATCTGTCAAGCAAGGTCGTTGAAGAAGATGCAGACCAAGGGGCTCCTGCTGGCCGCCCAGTTCGTGGTGCTCGGCGCCGCCGCGTACGGCCACAACGCCTACGTGCCCAGACAGGACGGCGAGATTGTGTCGTCCAACTGGCACAACTTTACCAATACTTCGACAACGTCGACAACCTCGTCCACGACGACCACGACGACCACCACAACCACCACCACCACCACCACTTCCTCCTCGTCCTCCAAGACGACGAGCTCAACGACGCTCTTGACCACGCTGACAACCACCCTGTCCACCACGGACAAGGAATCAACCACCGAGGATCCCTCCAGCAGCAGCAGCAGCTTCAAGTCTCTCTCGACGACAAACTCCACCACCACGCCGTCGACCACTCTCACCACCGCCACGGGCAGCAGCCGCATCAACAGCACCACCACCGGTCCCAGCACCACCCGGCACAACACCACCACGACCGACTACCGCATCCCGCTGCCGACGAGCCTCTTGTCGTCCAGCGCAGCCAATGCCACCGCCTTGCGCAACCAGACGACGACGACCAAACCGGCGATCCTCCCCACGAGCAGCTCCCTCTTCAACAGCACCAGCAGCAGCCTCAACACCACCACCACGGCCACCAACACCACCACCTCGTCGAGCACGCGGTGCGGCGTCGTCGGCAGCTTCGTGACGCCGCCGAGCCACGCGACCAAGGCCGACAGCATCGACGAGTGCGCCGCCGCATGCCGCGCGCGCGGGCCGCTCTGCCGCGCCTTTGAAGCCGGCACCGTCGACGGCGACGGCAACAACTGCTGGCTGTTTGACCAGGGCCTGTCCGAGATGGAGCTGGGCGGCGCGCCCGACGGCTTCAGCTGGACCTTTTACGACCGCGACTGCGACGTCACCGCCCGCTGCGACCTCCAGGGCAGCTTCATCACCCGCCCCATTGACAGCCTCCGCCTCGCCACCCTCGGCGACTGCCAGGCCGCCTGCAAGGCAAACGCCGCCTGCAAGACCTTTGAGGCCGGCTCGCTCGACGGCAACGCCCACAACTGCTGGCTCTTTGACATCCCCGTCACCTCCCTCAACATGGGCGGCGCCTACACCGGCTGGCAGTGGTCCTTTTTCGACCGCGACTGCGTGCTTGCCCCGTAGATGTGGCATTGGGGTCGCTGGTATAGAGACCCGGGGGGGGCTTTTTTTTGTATGCAGCATAATGAGTTATTGATAGTATGAGCTACAAGGTCCGGTTAGACGGCTTGTTGTATATATGACTTTCATGTATACTGTTTTACCTCTTAGACACTGACCCGTGACCTAAAAGCAGTCCATTTGGCTTGCAAGTTGTCCACATGAAATGCGCTTTAGATGGTGAACCGCATAACATGTATTGTCGCCGTCGGTGCAATTAACATCCAAGTAGCAGCCATACGCGTGGATAAGAAAGTTAGCAATATAACCCTTTGGCATGTCAGCAACGGGCTTCAACCTGCCACGGCCCAGCCCACTGAGTCATTCTGGCGCGGCAACGAGGGATGGACGAGTCACACATTGTCTGTGTAGCCCAGCAACGCATTCCGATGCCTCCCCTCAAAAAGGAAGCGACTCTGAGCGAGCCCGTGTGCAATGAAACGCACAAGTGTTTTTTGACTCTGATTGCGCCGAGCTTTGGAATTCGGCGCGCCAGTCTCTCTCTCTCAATGGGTCTCTCGCGAAAACTGCCGCCAAGAACCCCTCCTTTTGTCAGGGAGATTCATCTCTTCCTCTTGAGTCCGTTCTGGCGCCCGTGCCGTGTCTCTCGTCGGCGAGACACGACATCCACTCATCGAATGGACGAGGCGGCCGCAGCGATTCCCTTTCCTCAGCTTGCACTGGTCCTCTTTGACAGGTTTGCTTCTTGGGCCTGTTATGCGAGCGCAATCGTCAGATTGGGTAGCCAAGCAAACAAATTCTGCGACGACGGATGACGTGGGCTTGGTCGTGGCCGGCTCGCGTGCGACGTCGAACAGGAAGAAGAGAGGCATTGTCGGTGCTGGAGAGGATTTGTTGTCAGTCGCCGGCCACAACGTAACATAAATGAAGAATGACGCACGTTGAAACAATGGCATCCAACACATTAACACACATCGGTCGTACAGCGTCCCACCAACCTCTCTCCCCATCTCCGTACTTTCAATGGCCAGCCCTTGGCCATCCCATCAGCGAGAACCGCCAGAAAACCTAGACAAAACTCGCGCAATCGGTTCCCAATAATCAGACGTTTATTTGGATTAGTTCCTATATCGTACAGTACACTACCACTTCTCCCCTTCTCCAGCCCAATGAACCAACCAAGTCCACTCAGGACAAAAAAAAGAAAGAGACGTAAACTAAGTTGAGAATCGCAAAAATGTCCGGGAAAACATCATCCAAATCAAAAAAAAAAAGAAAGAAAACAAGAAATTCGTTTCGGGCAACTTTTTTGTAAATGTTGTGCCCGAATCTCGTTGTGTGAGCAAGAGGGTTTTTCCGATTCCACAACTAGCGTTTTTTCTCCCAATAACGAAAAAAGCGAGAAAATTCCAGAAAAAAAAAAGGCCAAAATCCATCGCAATGATGAAATGGCAACAAGACAGAAAGGGGTTTTCGGTTTAAAATGCGATAAGTGGTGTCAAGAGATAAAGCGTCGTGGCTGAACAAGCAGTTCATCTTGAAAGAAAAATGACGCAGAAAGCGCCAGCACCCAGAAAAAAAGTCATAGAGCGCAATGCGCTCAGCAACATGTACGTCCTGCGTCTCAACGATAAATCTTCTTTGTTTTTCTGCTTTTTAATATGTTGAGGTCCAATGTGTATGTCGACAGGATAAGTCTGTCGGTAGTCAAAACTCCCTTCATGATATCACGCTTCCAGTGTTCCGATGTCGATGTCTGCAAAGTGTCGAAGCTCTTTTTTTTTGGGTGACGAGGAAAAAAAACAATTATATACCGTAAATGAACTTGGCCGAGGCTCGTCGAACGTCGCTCGGTGAAATGGTGAACACGAAAAAAGAAACAAAATCCCGAGAAAAACCAGCCAAGGTGTCGGGTTTCCAATGATGCTGTCTTCATTCAGACTCGGCAGCTCATGTAATCGATGCAATGACTCGGTTTGAAAAACAAGCCTGGTGCAAACGCCGTGGTCAACCTTTTTCCTCTTCAACTTTTGGTACCCAAGTTCTTGGGTCATAGTGTGTCCCTATTCAGAGCACGGGGCTCCGAATATCCACACTTTCTATCAAACCCGAAATTCACAAGCCTTGTTCGCTTTGACCATCATGCCAACAAAATATAGATGAAAATCTTGTTCAAGAGCCGCTGCGGGTATTTTGCAACTGGCTCAGCATGCTCGTTTTGCGATGCTGTCTGCACAGCATTCTATCGCAGGGCACAGTGTGGCCCGGCTGATCGCTCAAACGATTCTTACGCCTCGGCCCCGGCGTAGACACCGTTCTGCTTCTCGTGGGTGCCATTGACTGTTCCGTTGAGCTTGAGAGTCTGAAGAGCCCCAGCTGGCGCAAAGTCCGGCACGGCAGCAGAAAGCTGCGAACCCTTCTGGCTGTGTCCATTAATACCGTTGACGCCATTCATGGCGTGGTGATCGAAAAACTGCTGAAACTGCTCGTGTGGGGCAAATGGAGGTGGGGAGGGCATGCCATAAGGCATCTGCATGCCGTTATACTGAGGTGGCATGGGGTACGGTAGACGGCTTTTGAAGGAAAGCTTGACGGGGCCATGGTTTCTAGCCAAATCGTCGCGGTCCTCCAGCGGGAGGACAAAACTCTCCCAGCCCTCACTTCTGCGCACGCGCTCAACGTCGTCCTCGCCAACGACCAGGTCGATCTCCATGGACATTTCGCAGACCGTGCGAAGCATGCCAATGTCGGCCGACAACTCGCGAACGCGCTTAAAGGCGGCAATAAAGTGCAGGGGAACGAATCCCTGCGAGTCCATTCGTTGCCGGAGGTACATGTCCTTGCACAAGTTCTCAATGGAGAAGTAGTACTCAATCTGGTTCTTGAGAACGGGAACCATCATGTTGTCCCAGTATGGCTGAGGCTGGTAGGGCATGGCGCTCATAGGGGCCACAAGGTATTCATACGATGCAAACTGAGTCTGGACAGCAGGCATGCGGCCGCCGGGAAGCGACATGCGATGAAAGTTGGTAGCGCTGCCACGGCCACCGCGTCCCCTCTGCGTGGGGGGCACGAACATCTGACCGTGACCACCACGAGGTGGCGGGCTGTATGGACCCTGAGGACGGCCGGTGGCAGGGCCGTTGCCGTTGAAGGGGCCGGCGTGCTGGTGCTGAGTGTGTGAGCTGGTGTGGTGGCCGCCACGTCCCCGATATCCACCGCGGCCTCTGTCGGCACGACCTTCGGCACGTTCGCGGGGTGGTTGCGACTGCTCCTGCTGAAATGTATTAGCGGAGGCTGGATGGGGATGACGGGCCCGACGTACAACAGAAGCAGCGGGGGCGGCATCCTTGGCCTTTTCACTGGCAGTGCTGCCAGAAACCTTGCGTTGCTCACGGAGAGTGGCGACGTCAACGGACGCCCTCTTGCTCGGGGGCTGTGAGCCGGTGCGAGGAGCGCCGTTTGCCGTGCTCTGTCTTCTGTCGTTGGTCTTGGGGGCAGGGGCAACAGAGCCTGCCTTGTCGCCAGTCTGGGCGGGGGCGCTGGGGCGACCACCGTTGACATTGCGGGCACCACCACGAGGCTTGGTGTTACGCATCTGTGG
The DNA here is from genome assembly GCF_000225605.1 of Cordyceps militaris CM01. Lineage (NCBI taxonomy): Eukaryota > Fungi > Ascomycota > Sordariomycetes > Hypocreales > Cordycipitaceae > Cordyceps > Cordyceps militaris. The sequence goes on from NW_006271969.1 coordinate 3,448,547, forward strand.
TAATTGCGTCTCAAAGTTGACAGTGGGAACGTATTCATAGGTAACCCATTTCTCCTTGGTGCGGGGTTTGGCAGTGTCATCTTGAGTCTCCTTGGACTCGGGCTTGGTATCCTTCTTCTTGGTGTCCTTGTCTTCCTGGACAGCAATCTCGGGGGTAGGCCACAGCATGGCATCGTCGACGGGGGCGGGAGCTCGCTTTTGCCATCTCTGGTCTCTCTGTCGGCAACCCTGGTGCCACGGCTGGCACGCTCTGGGCGGGGAGCATCAACCTTGCGGGTGGTGGTCTTGTGGCCGTTGACGGCACCGGCGAAGTCGGTAACCTTGGGAGGCGGTTTGATGTCTTCCGAGGCAGCGGTGCTGCTGGCGTCATCCGGCCTGACAACCTTGGCGGCGGCGGCATCTCGACGCTGCTGCCAGATGTTGACGGAGGGAACGGGGGCCTCGGTCAGCTCAACCTTTGGCAGCTCCTCGTCGGCAGACTTGTCGCCCTTGTTCTTGCCCTTTCGGCGTTTCGAGTCGGCGTCGTCGGATCGAGTCGATGATGGGGCATCCCTGTCGTTTCTACGCCAGGGACGCTCTAATCTGCTCAGTTCATCATCCCTGCGGGCATCTGTACGTCTGGAAAGGACGGACTCGGAGCGGATATCGCTCTCGGAACCGACTGTGCTGGCGGCGTCGTGCTTGTCAGCAGAAGCGGCGTCGTGCTTTTCGGCAGATGCGGCAATTTTGGCATGACTGCCAGAGTCGGCGAGAGAGGCGTCATCCAGCGAGGTAGCGGCGGACGTAGGAACCGTGGAGAGCGAATCTGCGGCCTGGGAGGTAGACTGAGGTGATTCGGGATTGGAATTTTGGCCCTTTGCGGCCTGGGCATAGGAGAAAGCTGAAGCGGTAGCCATGATGACGGAAAAGATCTGCAACGGATGACCCGGCGGAGCTGAACTCGTCGCGGCAGAAGAGAGAAAAATCGGACAAGCTTGATAGAGCCTACGGGATGAGCGTAGGGGTATATCAAGGGGAAGGTTTGTCACGGGTCGTCGCCGACCAAGAGGATTCAATGATCTCCCGAGTGAGCAGAACCCTGGGGGTATCCGGCTCTCGATCGTCGACCAGGACAGGAAAGGCTATAGGGCCGAGGAAGTCGGCTCTGTCGCGGGGCCGTCAAAAGGACGAGGGGATGCGGGTTCAAAGGAGCAGGTGTCGATTGAAGCCGGCGTGAATTTTGGGAGATGCGAGGCAGAAATGCCACGAAAGGTTGAGGTCGCGCAGCAAACGGAAAAATAAGGGACAATGGCGTTGGTCGTGCGTCGGGCAACAAAACGGGTGCTACCAAACTGAACAACAAACAGATGCGAGGATGACCGAAGGCTTTGTTGTCTGTGGTCTCTGGTGAGAGTCAGGCGTCAAGCTGTGGACGGAGAGAAAAAAAAGGCCAAAACACGGGGGAAATGAAAACACGACCGAGGAGGGTAGAGACTGGAAAGGAACTCGATCTCGGCGGCGCTGAAGCTTTTTTGGGTTTATTTCTCGCTCTGCGGGTAGCAGGGGCGGCAGAAAAGTTGTGGAGAGGAAAAAAAGAAGCCAGGTGCGGTTTCCTGAGGTAGTCGAGGGGGTCGGGTCGCTCGAGCGGAAAACGGAAAACGGAAAGTATGAATTGTCGAAGCGCAAAGGCCGTTGGGACTAGGCAGTGATTTCCTCGCACGCGCGCACACACAAAGCTAGACGAAGATTGCTTGTCAGATGAGGTGTCGAATTGGCGTTGGCGATAGGGCAGAGGAGGACGGAGGGAGGAGGGGGGGGGAGGAATTGCGGACAAACAAGAGACGAGGGGAGAACGGGTGCGTCGGACAGGGCTAACGAGGGTTTAGGAAGTACCTGAGAGGAGAGGAAAGTTGACCTAGGCAACGAGCAGGCAGGCAGGCGAGTACTTGGACAAGCTGGGTTGAATAATTTTGCTGTGTGTGAAGTAATAAATTTTTCTGGGCTTGGGCTTGGGCTACCAATGTAGGTAGGTCGGTGGTAAAGCGGTCGTGGCCGGTGCCTGTTGAGTGGTACTGGAGTCCAGAGTCCAGAGTCCAGACTGTATTACCTGCCTTGGCCTTTGGGGGGGGTTTCCCCTCCACTGATGAGCCACTGTTTGTACCTCTGTCGGTACCCAGGTACCTTAGAAGTACGTAGGTGCCTAGTACAGATGCCTTAGTACTAATAGATGCGGTCGTGGTGGGCAGAGGAGCCAGTCGCAGACATTTTCAGAACACATGAGGATATGGTAGTTACATGTTCTGTCGTCTGTTTATATCCTGTCCTCTCTCTTCCTTCTTCTTGCGCACTCAAACATTCTGCGTCGCCTTCTCCCCCCATCTTCCTCTTCACCCACTTTCCCCAGCAGTGACTGCAACGCACCTAAACACGCCAGGTTACAGAAGCCTGCAGCCGGCGGCGTCTTCAAAGGCGGCGGGGCCCCAAGTCGTTGGGATTGGCCAGCCCGGTCTAGTTGCGCACCTTGGGGCAACACTACGGACACTACGGGCCACTTTCCATCCGCTGGGGCACTGCATTGCAAAGGGCCCTTTAATTATAGTCTTCAATTTCTTTCATTTTGGTTTTAAAGCGCTTGAATAGTATGGCAAGAATATACGTCCTGCTATCACTGACGAGAAGCATGGTGGATCGTTCCCCTCTCTGCATTTGCAACTCACGGGCCAGCATTGTCACTCGTGCTGGCTGTGTGGCTGTTGTCTGTTGTCTGTTGTCTGTTGTCTGTTGTCCCTCTGTCTTGCCCCAGGTACCACCGTCTTGCAGGCACGGCTTGCGCGAGACAAACAGTCACCTCCACTGCAGTCTTCAGCCCGCGCTGAACTCCTGCTGCCGTCTGGCAGATGCAGCGCCAAAAGCCTCCATGTACCCGGGTACTTGCGTTCTTACACCGTGGCTAGCGTTTCATCGTGGAGAGCTGCTTGTATCTGTACCTACGCGTTTCCCCCTCTTGCTTGCTGCTTTCCTACGCATCTTTCACAGCGGTGCCCGTCCGGAAATGGGTGGTGGGCTCGGTATGACGCATAATGCCAAATCAAACGAACTTTCTTCGGCCAGCCTGCATCATCGGGAGCCTGTAATCCTCTGGCTCTCCTCAAGCACTGTTGTGCAGTTACCAAAAGCCATCATTGGACCCTTTACTTATTCTGGCCAATTTTTTTCTATTAAATCAGAAAGCGCCCATTTGTGCTCTTTTGGTGTCCACACGCCGGCTCCACACTGTCCTGGATATCCGTCAACGTCGGTTGTGGGGAGCAAAAGCGTCCAAATTGAAAAAATGCTGCAGAAAAAACTCTTTTGCCAAACCATTACTCCGTAACTACCAGACACGGTTTTTTTTCTGGCAACCTGCGCGAATAACGCGCATACCTAACCCTGTCAGCGTGATGAGGGGGTAAAGCCTCATCTTGCCGTTGACTCTCACCACCGTCACACCCAACCAAGCCTTGGCCGCTTTCTTCATTAATACGAAGACGGGCACAAAAGACGAGAAAGGGCCCTAGTTACTATGCAAGCCACCCTTCCCTTCCCGTAGCTATGCCGAGCAACCCGCAACGAGACAAGAAAAAAAGTTCAGGGCAAAATGCTACCTACATATCACCCGGCCGGTGCCCTTCCAAAGCGGCAGCTGCTTTCTTCTACCCCGAGGTTCGCGGCTTAAAAGTACTATATGGCTTCCGGTTCCGATGTTCCCTAAAAAGTCCGTGGGATGGCGAGGCCTCCTCTTCGTCCTTCCTCCCCGCAGCTCCAACCATGCACCTGAGCGGAGGACAATACTGTAACTACCTAGCTACCGGTAGAGAAATAATAAAGAGCGTCCTGGTATGACAACGTACGAGGGTTGCCGGCCATATCCACCCCGAAAAGCTGAGGCATCCCGCCACCACCTCGAACCGCACCTCGCCAAAACCGCCACCACACACACTCAATACCCATTCTTCCTATTCTCCCATCCAGCCACATCATCAAGACAATTGCATCCGTGGCGTCAAGACATGGATCAATCAGGAAGGCCGTTGGGGGCTGGTTTGCTCTAGCGCCCTGGCCTCCGGGGTCGCGCCCAAGGACAAGGTGGCACTTTATGTAGTTATGTTCTTCGTACGCTTGGCCTAGACCAGGCCATTGCCCAGTCCATCAGGCGATGCGGCAAGGTTCGTGTCTCCTCGGCCTGGAAATCTCACTCTTGACATGCCACAAAGAGGGTGGTATGGTGACAAAACAAGGGCACACATACTAACTAGCTAGGGACCCTCCACTAAATTAATAAGGTAATGAAGATGAATGAATAATAGGAAACACACAGAGGGTAATAGCGGTTAAAGAAGAGTATGTGAATGGGGGGTATAACAAAGCATCAAGGTACAGTGCATACCTAGGTAGTTATGTGAAAGAGCACTTGTCTACTTAGTCACCCAGCCAAGTGCATGGCCAAACAAGTCAATCAATAGTCAGTGACTCTCTCCCCTCTGCCGGTGCTTTCTCTGCAGGTAATTAAACCCGCTCGCAGACAAATCCACAATAACCACAGCGGCCCGCGGCTATGAACCGAAGCCGACGTCATGGGGGGCGCCCCCCAACTACCTGTCTCTATGAACACGTTTGTGCCACCAAACAAGAAGCCAAAACACGGTGCCTTGACACGCTTCTCTGCGCCGTCGCTCATCGCAGCGAGATGCCCGTATGCGCAGCTCCCAGACAGGCAACCAAATCGGACCATTCACCTCCCTCGGATTTGCAAAGCATATCGTGGCTTTGTCGCTCACGGCGCAAGGTGGCGGGCGACCCGGGGCTTTGTGTGTGTGCCCACCCAGACAACAGAACATTGCGTCTGGGACAACACGGCCCTTGTCTTTTTATGCATATTTTGCTGCGCGCTTTGTCATTGCCGCCTATTTTTATCCTTTTCCTTGATCGTCTTTTTCTTCCCAAACCTCATGCAAGGCCCGCAGCTTGTCTGCCGTGCTTCCGTGAGGGCCGGCGTTGTCCCCCTTTTTTTCCCATGTGGTCGGTTTCTTTTGACGGGGGGGGGGGGGGGTTGAACGGGACGATGGGGGGCGAACACGGCCAACATCCCTGCGAGAGCATCTTTGACACCTTGTCCGAGTCCGACTCGGACGACGAGCGGCCTTTTCCCATCATCCACCATACCCTGGTAAAAAAAACAGTCGCGGTGCTGCTGGCTAACTACTCATTTCAGGCGCGCCCTTACTCAGCCCGTTGGCTTGGCTTCTTTTCCCTTGGCCGTCGTCCCAGCATTCGCGAGGCCGAAATGCTGGAAAACCCGTATGCGCATTGGACGAGGAGCTCATCAAGGCATTCGGTACAGAGGGGTCGCGTTGACACCAGACAGATTACGTTCAGGGACGGCGCAGACTTGTGGCCAGCAAGCGCCAGAAGCTCCATGACACGGCCGCATTGCCCTGTTGCTGCTCATCACCCGCGGCAAATGAGGTCCTGCGGATGAAACGTGTGGAAACGGGTGGGAATCAATCACTATGCGAGAGATGGGGTCTGGATAAGCGCGTGCGAGGCAGTCAGATGGATGGGCATCAGCTCAAGGAGACAGCGGGCCGCATTACGCTTTCTCGCGTGCTTCACAAGACCAGCTCGGTATTTCTCGAAACCGGAACAACCCGATAACAAAAGACCGAAAAGCCGCAGATGCGAGTAAGCTGAGCTGGTCCAAAGTCCACTACATCGCTGTTCTACCCACCAGTGTGGCGCGCGGGCCGTTTGCGCCGCGGAGATCTCGGCTCGGCCGGCCCCATTACGGATAACTTCGACTACTTCTCAAGACCAGCCCGCGCGTCCAAAACGGTGGCAATGCTGCAGAAAGAAGCCTGCAAACCTCCCGATGGGAGTAGGCTGAACAGGCCCAAGTCACTGCATCGTGCTCTACTCAGTTAGCAGCGCGGGCCGTTTGCATCATGCACATCGGGCCGCCCATGTGGGAAGCCGAAAAAGCACAAGTAGCCGTTATCACTGATGACCAGAAGACCCAAGTTTCGAAGAAACTCGCTGCTCTTCCCGTCGGGCCGGCGCCGTGTCTATTTGTGATTTGTGACGCCTTCATCCTCCCCCCGCGCGCGCAAAACGCAACGAGGCTCCGGATGACGTACGTGGCCGTAGCCGCAGCCAATCTATTCCCGTCTTCATCGGCATCGTAGCCTTGCCGTGTTCAATATTGTCCCAATATCCACAAAGTTGCCCTTCCAGGGGGGGGGGGGGGCAAAATCGTAAGGGGCTCATCGCGCAAAAAGTCGCCTCCCACTCGGCGGCTATCCCAACAAAAACTCTCTAAACAGCCGATCGCTGCATAGATGACGTGCATTAGCGATGCACAGGTTTCATACAACAGCCAGTGACTAGGGCTTGCTTTAAATAGTTTTTCGTAGAAAAAATTGGGTTGCAAACAAGGGTACTGGTCGGACCGGTTTCAGATATCGTAGCGTTTCACACGCACGATGCAATATCTCGTGCAACGCTATTGGTCCGGAAGTCACAACTCATAAAAGCTACGAGGCGGCTCCGACTTTTACGTTAGTTAATTTCTTTAACTTATGAGCGTCCATAAACTGCCGACTAGACTTTGCAACTCATCTATTTCTTCTTCTGTCATTTAGACTCTGTTGTCGTAGTGGCGGTGACAGCATCGTCACATCGGCCCAACTCTGATGCGCCGATCTCTTCACGATGTTCAACATCAGCGTGGGGGAATATTGTTAATAGCTCATCCCACTCAGTATAGTAGCATTCTAATTCCGCGGTGTAGCGTCGTTGTATTATATTATTCCTTTTGTAATCGTACACTATTCATTATAGCGTGAGCTTTTGGTACAGATTTGAGCGCACAACCCCATATGCCAAGAAGTGCTCCTCCTATCAGTTCTCAGAAAAGAGAAGACTAGCCGGTATTGGATGAGTATGAGAGATTCGACAGCTTGGACTGCCAGGTGCTGGGTTGCAGTGCAGTTAGCCACTCATCCAAGATGCCGCTTGCCGTGCACCAAACGTCGTCGCCATGCGCAGACCAGTTGAGCCCATGGGAAAGTAGCTGACAAGATACCAAGCAAGGGCGGCGAGCTGGACAAGGGCTGACAGCAGTGTAAGAAGCGTGTTTTGTAGCTGCACGAGTTAGCATGAGCGCTTTACACACGGGGTCATGTGCTCACTTTTATGGCGAAGACCAACGTCATTATAATGGATCCAAAATAGGCCGCAGTAAAGGGCAGTCTGGGCGTCGACAAAAGGTGATAGATGTAGTTCATGGGGCCCATGACAGCCGCAAAGGACGCCAGAAATAGGCCAGAACCCACAGTCCATCTGCACAAGTTAGCGTGCGAGATACAGTCCATGTTAACGGGAGCAGGGTAAGAGAGCTATGACGTGCATGGCCCACGCGCAAGGCCGGTGAGCTACCCGACAAGGCATCAAGGGGGGTCGGTCGTCTACGAGACAGGCCGGCAGACAAAGCGAGTGGTTGAGGCAGAGCAACTTCTCAGATGGGCATGGCTGCAAGCGCCGGAGTAGATACAGGAAGTAGGTAAGGGTCAAGTGCCGAAAGGCGACAGGGACTTACAATAGGACAAACTTGCGCGGGCGAGTGGCGACGATGGGAAAGAGCGTGAAGCATATGACGAAGCATGCTAGGGCGGCAATGTTGCAAGCAGCAAAGACCAAGAGTCTGTCCCAGCGACTGACTATAACGTAAAGAGTTAGTTGCGACAAGCCACGAGGCGTCCCATCTGCATCACATGCAGAAATCGCGGGAGGTGGAGGGGGGCTAGGCAGAGGAAAGGCAGAACAAGCTGCAGTCCCGCCTGCAAGGGCATGTATGTGTGGCGGATGCGCAGGCACCGGACAACCCGGAGCCATGACAAGATTTTACTCACGGATAAACCACCCCTCCTCTTCCTCGCGACGAGTTGGAGCAGGTAGAGGCGCGCCGGGCGACGCTTCATGTGTGGGCAGCTGCAAATATCCGCGATCCTGAAAGGGGTTCAGGTTTTGGATGCTGGAGAAGAACCCAGTCTCCCTGGACGTATTGACGGGTTCTTCGGTGGCGCGCGACCAGCCCAGGGAGTTTATCGAGTCTCGGAACGATGAGGTAGCCATGGTAGCGGTCGAGGTGGACACCCGGAGACGGTGGGAGCGGTACGGCTACTGGCGAGACGATCGACGTAACCGGTGACTTGCTTTGCAACAATGAGGGGCACCTTTTGGACTCTGTCGCAAGGAAACCAGTCGAACAAGGCCGAGAGAGGAGCGAGATGGGGGGGCAAGCCGAGTCGTGGAGGGGGTGCGTGTGTCGATACGAGCTATTTGTTTGGTCAGTCAGAGGGGCGAGACGGTTATAGAGTTGTAGAGGGTTGGTTGTGGTTAAAGGCAGAAGAGGAAAGGGAAGGGTGGTAGGCGTTGCGTAGCCGGCCGCGCAACAGGATGAAACGTTTAGGCAGCCAAGGCGGCGCAGCGTGGCATCGCGAGGGCGACCGCGCGTCGGTTGCTAAGGACAGAAGGCGACAGGAAGTGCGATTCAAGGAAGCCGAGCAGCGATGGGCGGAAGAGGACGGGAGCGGTGGAGCAGGTGTCTCGCCAGACGGGAGGAAAGGCCCGGACGGTGGTGGAGTAGGGTGTGAGGGATGATGGCAGATGGCAAGCGGAGCATGGGAAAGGGAGAGATGGACGCACATGGGGAGGCCTTGGTCGCGGCAAGAGAAAGTCGATAACTATGGATGAAGAGATACGAAGTCAAGCTCCTGAGATGGTGTGCAAAAGGCGAGCCAGAGAGGAGGTGGCACATGATTGGCAGATGCGGGTCGGATGTTACGGTAGAGGCACTTGTGTGGGCGACTTGAACTGGTTTGGGGCCGCTAAACACGGCTAACGACAGCCAAGGGACCGCTAGAGACGGATAGCTGGGGGGGCACTGCAAGTCACATTGGAAGGCCGGGACTTGCAGCAGGTCCCATGCAGATGGTCGAAAGCCTAGAGTTGACAGAGTTGACAGGACAAGGGCAGGGACACGGCGAGGAATCGTATTTTTGGCTTTGCTATCATGACCATGCGCCGCGACCTAGCGGCACAATAGCGCAATGGTGGCGGGTGACTGTGGCGATGCTAACGATTCCTGTGGCTAGTGCTAGACATACCCGACGAATAGACAATAGACAGCACTCCGACGAAGGGCTCAGAACAAAGCACACAGACTTGAACCAACTCGACCAGCCAGGTGAGCAAGTTCACATGCAATCCAACAACGTAGACTAAAGTAGGCTCCACTGCGGCCGCTTGTTCTACCTGTTACATGTCTGCCTCTTGACGGAGCACAATGGCAGGCGTAAACCATGTACTGCGATTCGCCCATGCACGATTGTGGAAATGCCAGTTTTGGCTCCGGACCATGCAGGCCATGGGAACGGGTTGAGAAACCAGCCATGGATCGACGCGATGGGTGGTGTTACGAGCAAGGAAAGGCTATCCTGATGAGCCTGATGAGCCGACTGGGGTGCTTGTACAAGCCTGAACTAGGCGTACACTTGGCCGAGATGCGATACGAAAGAAGGAAACAACGACTTGCGCAAGTTTCAAGTCTCTGAGGCCTCCCTCATGGCTCTGCCTAACTACCCTCTCTTTCTCCCTTTCGGTTTTTGTCAAAGAAACCCATCTTCTCTTCTCTTCTCTTCTCTTCTCTTCTCTCT
>NW_006271969.1:3458377-3575090 GCF_000225605.1 Cordyceps militaris CM01
TCTCTCTTCTCTTCTCTTCTCTTCTCTTCTTCCCCCACTACTGCTACGATTCACCCCCCGGTGCCTTACATGACCGCGTGGCCCGCCGATGGGGGCAGGGCCGCGACGGCATGCCTACAACCCATGACCCGTCCGGGTCCCGTCGATGTCATGATGCATGGCAAAGGTAAGAGGGAAAGAGGGCAAGAGACGAGCGGGAGAATGGCCTTGGTGTCTTAGAGTCGAGTCACGTTCGGCTAGGTTGCCCACCATCGCAGACAACTGATTGGTGCGCACGCCCGGCGGAGGGCCACCACCACCCTACGACGCCAGAGCAAGTCAGGAGACGCGTCTGGGCAGCATGGCGACGGGGCCTGTTTTGCTTTCGCGATGGTCTTTCGGGGGGATGGGCAAACCGTCTAAACGGCGCATGCAGCCACTGGGCATTGTATTTTTAGATGGTGGCCGAATGGTGCGCTTGGGAACGCGCATCACGGCCACGGTGGGCCATGGGGAGAAGAAGGAGTATAAAGAGCAATGCCCCGATCTGATTCGCGCGCAAAAGTGAATGTGATTTCTGCCTCTATCAACATCTCAAGCTGTCTTCTTTACCATTGCGAGTCACGACTCGGTTGCGCAAACCTGGTCTTATCTCTCCAGTTGCCCCTCTACTTACACACCAAGCTCGCCGCAACACTGCGGACTGTGCGCACTCACCTGCTGCTCACCGACACTCGAAGGGTCAAGCCAAAGACAAGCGATCGGAATACAAACCAAACGGCTCCCCAGCTCCCACTCAGCTCTCCAGTCGCATCGCACGCCACCGGCATTGCAGCCCACCAGAACTTGGTTAATCACCGAGCCGAGAAACACGGTACGACTAGTAACCCTCCACCACCACCACCCCTCCCCCCAGCCCCAGGATCCCGCCGGTTCCCCTCCCCTGCAAGGCCCGTCGTAGCGGCAGATGGTTCCCGCTCTTCACTTCTGTTTTGCATCGAACGGCTGCAGGAGGGCTTCTGCTGGATGAGGGGACCAGTTCTGCAAGCGAATCCAAGGTTGCTAATCCTGCCGTCTCGCTGTCTAGCTGCAGCAAACGAAGCGCCAACGTCGCATCGCAAGCCTTTCCCCCCTCCCCCTCCCTTTGTCGAGCTATTTATTTTCCATGTCGCAAATAGCGCAAGCGAAGCAAGAATATCAGCATTATTGCAAATACAGATAAGAACGATCTGTCATTTTGCTGGGCCATTTTGGTAAGCAGTACGGAGTACACAGTACACACAGGCAGACAAGCAAAGCAAAAGGTGCAGCGCGGTAGCCTAACCAGAGGCTCCCCACTCTGGCTACGCCACAGGCAGCGCCTCATGGCGAGTGGCCAGGCGGTCTGAAGTTTCGAGTCTGAGTCTATCAAGTGCTCTGACTTATTACCAAGATGCTTACTTATCGTGGAGAGACCTGGATCGACTTTATTACGCGCCCATGCACCGCTCAGATGGTGGTTGCAACATCGACTGACTTTATTCCTCTAGCTCCCTCATCTATCTCCTCCTGAATCCCAGACAAAGAGAGAGCCTACTTCCCCCGCCACCACCTCTACCTTGCCGCGGCGACTCTGCATCATCTACGACTACTGTGTAAACTTCCAAGTTGTCAGTCACCGAGACATCGAGACATCAAATACCACCACCAACTTCCAAGTTGTCAGTCACCGAGACATCGAGACATCAAGCTACTACGTGCCGCCCGCTGCACCCTTCCAGCCACAGCGACCATTGTGCTAGCGTCTTGCTCCCTTGCGCTACCACAAGCCTTACCTACCTCAGGCTACCAGTCAGTCCAAGGCAGTGACCACACACACTTTTCTCCTCTGACTGTTCAGGTCGCCACCTCCACAATTGCGTCTTTCAGCTGCCTGTGTGGCCGTGCCCTTTGTGAACTCGTCAAGCAGACAGCTACTAGGTAACTATCTGATACTCTGTACTCTCGATTTATTCCATTTTCAAGGTTTGTACTCTTTGAACCAGGTCGTTGCCTGCTCCCCTTGTTTCTATACTTACACGTGCCAGGCCTTCGTGTTCCATCGTTGCTTTATGCCTTTGCCTCCTTCTGCAGGCAAACCCGGCTGTAAGTCTAGGAACTCATATATCAAGCCTCTTCCCGCTGCATGGCGCACGTCGCCATCTCTCGACTCCCACCACATCCACTACCCCAAACCAAGCAGAATCTGGCTTTCTGCACTCTGACTACTGCCCTTGCGCCGGTTCGCCTTTGCTAATCATCCCAGCCTATAATACATATTCCCCGCGTCTGGACACGACGGGACTCTTTGACACCAGACAAACACGTTTTTTCGCATTCATTGCCACAGCGTCATCGCCGCCAGCTGTCAACTACCAGCTGCCAACCACCAGCTGCAAACCACCAGCTGCAAACACAAACACTTGGTAAGTACACCCCGGCCCTCGCCGCGTTTTGCATTTCTTCTCCTCCCTCTTTCCCCTCATTTTCCTCCTCCTCCTCCTTCTCCTCCATCGCCATCATCATCCCCATCTCATCCACCGTCCCATCGTCATCGCTGCCTGCTTGCTCCCGTGCCATACCGTCCTTTGTCCTGGTAGCCCGACTCACGAGTCTCATCTGTCTGGGCTGGATGTTTTCTTTTGCCCTTTCTATGGGGCTCCTTGTTCGCACTGCTGGCGATCCTCAACGCCCTCAACGCCCTCCCTCGCACACTGGTGCGCCTCACTGCAGACTACGCTGCTTTGCTTCTTCCCCTCATTCCGCTTGGCTGACCACACTTTTTTAGCGCCCACCAGCACCACTGAATCCTCCACCCAAACACCCAAAATTCCAAGGCACTTGTAACTTGCAACACTCCTTGTCCGCGAGTCGCATCCCGCCGTCACCGCCTGCCACCTACCCTACCCATTCGTGTTCGTGGCCGAAAAAAGGACCTTGGCGCCCGTCAAACTTGCCGCATCCCAACTGGCTCCGCCCTAACTAGTTACCACTCGCTCTTCTCACACTCTGTCAGAAAAGTAGCCCCTCGCAACAGGTCCCCGACAATTATTTCTAACGTCGCACCTCTTCGTCCTTCCGCATTAACATCCTTTCCGTGCTACCTGACAACTTACAATACCATCCGCTCTTCCGGCGACACATGGCCCCGCGATAGCTCTGCTACCTTACCACTCCTATATCTGCCACTCGTACTAGAGGTGAGTTGCCGACCTTCCCGCACTGCCTCAAACCCTCCGACACTCATACTCGCTCCGCCCTCATCGCCACTCGCCATCCTCTTCCACAGCGCCACGCCGTTCTCTCTCGCGCGTCGTCACTAACAGTTTACATCAGCGCATCGCTCGATCCTCGACCTATTTCTTTCCGACCGCGTGCGCCGCCTGCTGCGCACCAGCTGTCCCTACAACCTTGCCCTTTGGGCATCCACACATTTCCAGACTCGTCGAATCCGCCTTGGCCGACCCATCGCCATGGCTCAGCACAGCTTCGCCCAGTTCGCCTCTACGAACGGCGGCAACATCGACCCCAACGAGCTCGCCATGGGCGGCCCCCCTTTCCCAAACGCCCATAACTACAACACGGGCTCCAACCAACCCAACGGCTTTTCCAGTGGTTCCGCCGTCTTTGGCGATGACGAGTTACTCGATGGTCTCGCCAGCCCAGGCGACAACCAACACCTCAACCAGGACTTTAGTAACATGAACATGGGCTTTTCGCAGTCGAATTTTACCCATCGTGGCTCCCTCCAGATTGACCCTACCAATGGCTATTCCAGCACCCCGGACGGTGACCCTATCCAAAGCCCATACGGGCATGGTTTTAACAATGCACAGTTCCGCCAGATGAGCACCTCGCTGCATTCCCCTATGTCCTACAATGGTTCTCCCCTTACCGGCGATATGGGCTCCGCCCGAGCCAGAATGTCCCAGGAGATGCAAAGGAAGGCTTCCAACAACAGGACTCCCATGACCCCCAAGACCAATAGCATCCACGGAATCCCCATCGGCTCCCAGGAGTCTCCCTCATTTGGTCCCCAGTCCATGCGCAACTCGGGCAGCCATGACAAGTCCCCTGGCCACTGGCTGAATACCCCCACAGGCAGCATCCCGGCTTCGTATAACTCGGGCTTTTCCTCGCCCATGCAGCAAGGTATGGTGCCCATCAACGAGGTCATGATGAAGGGTGGCACTTCCATGCCTACCAAGCTCAGTGGTCCCCCTGGTGGCGCCGTATCGTCTCAGGAGATGAAGCGCAAGCGCCGTCGCGAGTCGCACAACCTCGTTGAGCGTCGTCGCCGCGACAACATCAATGAGAGGATCCAGGATCTCAGCCGTCTTGTTCCTTCGCACCGCCTCGAGGATGAAAAGATTCGCAAGCTTATCCAGAATGGAACCCCCCTCTCCCCTACCTTGACCGGCATCTCCAGCCCCTCTCAGGCCACTTCCGGCCTTGCCGGACCCGGAGCGAGGAGAGCCACAGGTGGTGCCGCTGGTAATATTACCACCGGACTCCCGATCGAGGACAAGGACAAGGGCCCCAACAAGGGAGACATTCTCAATGGTGCTGTCAGCTGGACCCGCGATCTGATGTGGATGCTGCACCTCAAGCTTCAACAGCATGAGCATCTTATGAATACCATTACCGACCTTGGCGGACAATTTCCCTTCGAATTAACTGACGACGAGAAGCGCATGCAGTCTGAGCTCGCCGAAGCCCTCACACGCACCGAGAATGACAGCATGATTTACTCTCGTACTGCTGGTTCTGGTCTTCGCGTTCCCGACCACACTGACTACCGCGGCGAGCCGCTTAACGGTGCTGGTCCCAATCTCGACACAATCGGTATCACCCCCGATGCCTCTGGTGTCATGGGAGACGCCAGCCAATTTTGGCACGAAGACCAGGATGACGGCAGTGGCAACGTCCCGCTCAACTTCAAGCATGAAGACGAGTACGACATGGACCTGAACTGAGCTACTGCCACTCGTTCGTTACTCTATGAATAATGTCTGTGAATCGGCCGCACGCGGGGTTCTTCTTTTGTCAGCATACCTTTGGAGCATGATATATTGGCGCATTGGTGTTTTCTGCCGCGTGCCCGCCACGCTTTCTTACGTCCTCTGCCTTTCTTTGGCAGTGTGGGCTGTGCCGCCACTCTTCTCTCTTTGCGGTCGGCGTTTCGGAAATCAAATTATGGAATGGCGATATGGAGCTGGCTTTACTGTTGCCATCAGTTCCGTGCCCTTTGACGGCAAGACTTGACACACCCGCCGCTCCTGGGCACAGCGAGTCCCTTCGGCCTCCCCGTTTGGGTGTCACTTTCATTTTTCGGTTTGTTCGCTTGTCGCAAGATGATGCCTTTTTTATTTCATTTCACATTCTTCTCGGCCAAGAGTGCTGCGCCTCTTGGCTGTCTTCTCTTCAATATTCCCTTTTATTCCCGTGCGTTATACACTGTTTTTCTACTGAATTATATACAAGGGGTGTGTATCTTTTCCTGTCTTTCAACTCATGCTAGAGAGTTTTATCTGGTGGAACTTTTGTTGTTTATGTTGCTTTAATCTGATATACCTGTGGATGCTTTTGATACACTTCGCGGGGGATCTTTGCTTTTTTTTCTCAGATACCACAGACTACCTCCTTTTTCCCCTTGATGCTTTGTCACTTCCTTGTCGTCTCTCTTTGCAGTTTTATCTATAGTTTAGGAGTTGAAACCTTTTGCTTGACTTCTTTGGTTTCGTTGCGTGATGTTGACGTGTACATTCAAAAGAGACGTGGTATCCGTATCCATGCCAGCCTAACTTCATCACATGCAGGTTAAGCATTATCACATTCCATCAACATTACGTCAACGTTTGAAACAGACGTTTGAAAGAGACGTTGCCTATCCGTATTACTGACAAGCTAGTTGTTGTTACATACAAGGTATCTTTGCTCTATAGCCACATGTGAAGATTTCAGACCTGAACCACTGTATACACATGAAGTTGCAGACCGCCGGCCACTATCCCTTTATTTCACCAATGCCTCGTGCAGATCAAGTACTCGCTCATGGCAGTGAGGAGCGTCCAAGCTTCCTTACGCTTCATCTCCTCCTGCAGGGCGATCCTCTCGAGCGCCGCGTGGCCGTCAAAGTAGCGGCACATGGTGGCCCAGGCCTGGCGCACGCGGTCGTCGCGCAGCCGCGACGATATGGCGGCCAGGTACCGCGACTCGGGCCCCGTCGTCTTCTTGGCGTCGAGGATGATGTGCGGCGCGACGCCGGCGAGGTGCGGGCTGCGGTTGGTCGACGGGTGCGGCGTGGCCTCGGGGACGACGCGGCGGGCGTGCGCGGCGGCCTTGTCGGCGGCCTCGCGGGAGACGCGCTGCGCGATGCGGGCAAGTCGCGCGGCTTCGGCGGCGCGCTCCGTCGTGCTGGGGATCGGCACGGCGCCGGCGGTGGAAGGCAGAGAGCCGCTGGCGGCGGTCGTGGCTTCCGAGGTGGTGCTCGCGATGCTCACCTGGCGCGGCTTGCCTGCTGCGGCGGAGGTGGCGGGGATGGGGGCGGCACCGGTGCTCGTCGGGGAGAGAATGGCGTCCTCGTCGAGGTGAGCGAGCTGGTTGTGCGGACGGGCCAGCGCGCCAGCGCCGGCAGCGGTTGTCAGGGGCGAGATGGACACGGCGGCGGCGGTCCCTCCGGCCGAGTGGGGCGACGTCGAGGGTGTCGGGCCCTCGAGCTCCTCGGCCTCCATCTCGTAGTCGACCTGGTAGACAATCTCGGGCCAGACGACGACGTAGGCAAAGGTGCAGAGCTGGGTGACCCAGCCGCCGCGGAGGAGCCAGGCGAGCATGCGCAGGTAGAGCGGGCGGTGGACCTTGCTCGGGCAAAACGTCTTGTACGGCCGCGGGCACACGGACATGTCGGAGAGCAGGTTGGCGAGGGGCGGCGCGAGCGGAAAGGCGCGCTGCCAGCCGGCCGACGCCGCGGGCAGCCGCGCGAGGTCGCAGTTGGGCGAGACGACGTACGTGTCGCGCGCGTGCAGCGGCGGGACGGCCATGGCGCGCCGCCAGAAGATGAAGTGCTGCGCAAACTTGCGCACCTGCGAGAGGCTGAGGATGTTGCTCTGGCCGACCTGGTAGAAGCTGTGATGAAGAAGTGTCAGCGCGCGGGGGGGAAAGGGGGGAACAGCAAGCATCTTGGCGGTGGGATGAACGGCCTCACCTCATTGTCGGCTTGGACAGACGCACAAACTCCACCATGGGCAGCGCGCTCGGGTCGCCGTCGGCTTGTAGCTCGGCAATGATCTTCTTGTCGTCCTCCATGAGGAGCAGGCCAAAGTGGCGGTCGAGAAAGCCCGGCTCCTCGAGGGTGTCTTGGGTGAGAAAGGCGTTTGCGGTGGTGAGCCAGAGGCCGCGGGCGCGGCGCGCCTCGTCGGGCGGCCCCGGCAGGTCGGCGACGTAGAGCGGCGCGGGGATCTGCACCGACGGGCTCAGCACGCCGGCGGCCGTGTCGAGGTGCAGCGTCGCGATGCGGTTCTGCGAGACGGCCTCGTAGATATCCTGCACCGAGGCGGCGAGGGACGACTGCTGCACGAGGTCCCTCCACAGCTGGCTCATTCGTTTGTCTGGGGGAAAGTTTTTGTGTTAAGATGTGGTTTTTTGGGGGGGGGGGCAAAGGCGGTTGGGGCTTACTGTCTTCGCGTGCGCGGTCTTTGGTGGCTAGAATCTTCTTAGACTCTTTCCACACAAAGTCGCTGTGCTGCTGGCTGTATTTGAAGGCCTTGTTGACTTTTTTTGCAATGTTGGAGTAGAGAGCGTCGACGAGCTCCCTCGTCTGGTCCTTTTTGGGCCGCAGGATGAAGACGAGGTTGAACATGGTCATGGAGCTTCTCTTTTCCTCGTCTTCGTCCCTCTTGTCCTTTTCCTTGTCCTTGTCGGCGGCGCCCTCGGCGTCCACCGGAGTCGGCGGCGCGGACACGGCAATGGACGGCGCGCGCGACGCGGCCGGGGTGTTGTCGGCCTCGTCGACGACGACGACAACGGCGGACGGGGGGCGGCCGGGCTTGCTCTTCTTGGCGCGCTTCCACTTGCCGCTCTCGGGGACGTGGATGGGGTAGGAGACGCAGAGCAGCGGGTCGAGGGAGAGCTGGAAGAGCCGCTTGTGGTACGGGCGGGCCGGGGTCAGGATGCTGGCGAGGTCGCGCGTGGGGAAGCCGGCGACGCTCTCCCAGGGGACGGCGGCGGTGTCGTGCTCGGGCAGGTGGTGGCCGCCGGCGCCGCCGGCGCCGCCGCGGGGCTCGTGGTGGTCCTGGGAGGAGCGAAACAGCGGCCGCGACAGGCGCTCGAGCAGTATGTCCTCGGAGTCGGCGGCATCGTGCGAGGGGGTCTCGGCGTTGACGGGGAGCACGGCGGGCGGGTAGTGGAAGACAAAGGCGGGGCCGTCGCGCGACCGGTTGATGACGAGGGCGACGGCGATGAGGTTGTCCGGGTTGACAAAGGACATGGCGTCTCACATGGCGCGGGGGAGGGGCGAGCACGCGTGGAAGGGGGCGGGGACGACGGCTGCGAGGCGCGGCTGGTGAAGTTGGAGAAGCGACCATCGCGGCCTGGTAGCTTGCTTGGTGGAGATAACTCGATCCGAGTCGATGCGGGGCACCATGCAGGGTGACGATTGGGCCTGGCAATTTTCTATCATTTATTGATCGTACTTTGGTCAGTTAAAATGATCTTTTATTCCTCTTTTTCTTTTTGGTTTTATTCATGTGTAGTCCGGCTAGGGTCATGGTGATGGAGGAGGCTGTTGTCTCTATGTTAGCAACCTTCCACGCTTGTCGGTAATATACATCAGTACCATGCCCAACGTGTTCGCCTTGCACGCGACTTGTGCCATCTTTTTCATCCTTCTTCCCAAGGGCTGTCCTCTATACTCTACGGATCCTTTATCTCCCCAAAGATCTGTCTACTTAGCTCGCTATGGGCTCGGCTCTCGATTGTGGCGCACGGCATAGGGTAGCTGTCCAAGGACCGTTTACGTGGTAGCAACAAGGTGATGGGGTAACTAGCATGTTGGCATCCGAAACGGTACAAAGTAAACAACTGGTGTCTGAGAAGCTATCAATTGTCTGACCGCTGTGCAGTCTTGATGCCATCGCAGTGGAGTAGCCACCTGCCACGTATGTCTGATGCGCAGCAGGGAGTCCACTCCAAAAGAGGCAACCCATGAGACTTAAGCCACCAAAGCCATGCAGAAGCTGAATTTGTGTGACGGACTCAAGTGATGCGAGGAAGCCGTTTGGCCATCAAGGCTGGTGACGAGGTGGCGGCGTGTATGTATGCAACCCCTCTGGCCCCTCTGGATCGGTACAGGGGGAGGGAGGTAGCTTATCGACAAGCATAGTTGGGGGCTGCGGTAGTGTTGGATAGGATGAGGCAAAGCCTTCACCACACCAGAATGTGGCTGAAGATTTTGGAAATAAAACGCAATTATTTGAGCCAGCAAACCAATGTTTCAAAATTATTCAATCGAGTGGTTGTGCAGGGAGGACGTGGTGGGCTGTAGAGTCACGCAGGGAGGCTGTACAGCAGCAGGCAGTACGTACTGGGTACCTCTTCCTTGGCTATCAGTTAGCAGATTGCAGGTACCGGCTCGTTGAGGTGGAAAAAACGCACTGGCCCAGGCACATGCTTTTGGTAGGCCAGGGTCTCGCGACGCTGCGTGGCCAAGTAATTACCTAGGTACCTAGGTAGACAGTACCGATCGTCAGTGTACAGTGCTTGCAGATTGTTGGTACATGTACATACTTGCACGGAGGCAGCCAGGTGTCTGCGTTTGCCATGACGCCATTGCACTCCGAGTTGAATCGACGACCAAGAACGACACAACGCCGTAGCTAGTAGCAAAACAGGATATTTAAAATAAAAAGTTGGTTGAGATTCAACACAGCCTACTGATAGGTGACCAAAAATTCACCCACATCATCTTCAGGGGCAACCAATCTAACATAAATTGCCTGCCCAACAAAACCGACATCCTCGGTACCCCAGCCAGTACAAGCGCCCACGCATGCCGGCCTTGTACCCTCTACCTCCTCCCTGTGCCCCTGTGCCCCCCCCAAGTCAACGCCGCGTTGCGCAAAGAAAAAAGGTGCAAACCACCATTCCAAACAAAACATATCTTGACTGGTCTGCATTCCCAAAAGCCACACAAGCCAGCACACATTATAGCCCGCCTCAACTTGCCACGACAGACCTAGGTACCAGTAACTAGTACCAGTAGACCGACCTCGCTAGTTAGCGCAGCACCACCAGTCCGACCGCTTCTCTGTTTTCCCTCTCAGCCACTGACCCCCTGCAACGGCTCTCACATGGTCCCTGGCCGCCTCATCACTGGCTGCCCTCCCCGCCCTCGGACAACTTTTGCCCAAACTACAAACAGCAACAGGTCTCGTGCTTTCTGCCAACTTCATCCGTCCTGAACCATCGGTGAGATTCACATTGTCCACCCGGATCGCGCCCAAATCTGCCTCGCGACTGACTTTTTCATACCCCAGATTCGTCACCCTTGAATTTCCCCACGCTCCAGACACCGACCTCTGCCTCGTTTTGCCACGCTTGGTTTCGAATTTTCACTTTGCCTCGGCGCCTGTCTCCTGATTTCGCCTCGCCGTCTCCCTCTACGCATCTTCACACCCCAAACAACCATGGCTCCCGCCGCCGTCAGCACCGGCCCCGGCCACGTGCGCTTCATCCCCTTGACCTACGACCCCGCCGACTCCCAGGCGTCTGCCCTCAGGCTCATCCACGCCATTGCGCCGCACTGGGCCGCCCACGACGAACCCGTTGAGTTTGTCCGCTTCACCGACGGCATCACAAACACGCTCCTCAAGGCTGTCCACCGCCGGCCGGGCCTGTCCGCCGAGGAGGTCGACCGCGAAGCCATCCTGCTCCGCGCCTACGGCAACGGCACCGACATCCTCATTGACCGCGAGCGCGAGGCCGCCAACCACGAGCTGCTCTCAAAGTACAACCTCGCCCCCGCCCTGCTCGCCCGCTTCGCCAACGGCATGCTCTACCGCTTCATCCCCGGCGCCGTCGCCCAGCCCAAGGACCTGCCCGACCCCGTCCTCAGCAGGGCCATTGCCCGCCGGCTGGCGCAGTGGCATGCCACGGTGCCCTGCCTGCCCGATGCTAGAAACGCAACGACGAGCATCGACCTGACGGGCACCAGCAGCAAGGCCAAGATTGCCAACGCCGCACCCGGAAAGCCGGTCCCGAACCTATGGTCGACAATACAGAAATGGATCCTCGCTCTGCCCGTCGACACCGAGGCCGAGCGCGAGCGCCAGGGCAAGCTGCAAACAGAGCTGGAACGTCTTGTCAAGCAGCTCAGCCAGCGTCCAGGATTCGGGCAGAACGGAGTACGTATTCTCATGTCCGCATGTAAAACCGCCACGACTAACCCTGGATAAGCTTGTATTCGCGCACTGCGATCTGCTATGCGCCAACGTTATCATGCATAATGACGCCGACAAGCCCTTTTCCGTCAGCTTCATCGACTACGAGTACGGCACGCCCTCGCCCGCCGCCTTTGACATTGCCAACCACTTTGCCGAGTGGGCTGGCTACGACTGCGACTATGCCGTCATTCCCACACGCAGCCAGCGTCTCGCCTTTGTGCGCGAATACATTGAGACCTATGCTGAGCTCTCGGGCGACGATCTCGACATTGAGCGCGAGACGACCAAGATGATGCAAGATGTGGACGACTTTCGCGGCGTGCCTGGCTTCTACTGGGGCATCTGGTCCTCGATCCAGGCCACCATTTCCAAGATTGACTTTGACTATGCCTCATACGCGGAGCTGCGTCTAGGGGAGTACTGGGCGTGCAAGGCCGAGCAGGATGGCTCTCGCGCGGCGGCGGGCGAAGAGGTTCCCTTGCGCGAGGCATCGTGGGGGAGCGAGTAAATGCTCGAGACCTGCCAAAGTCGACGACGACAAAGCAGGATTCCACACCAGCCCACGTCTTGAACACTCAGCCTACATCTACTGTACGAGACGAGGCTATACACTACTAGCATAGCATACATGCCCGGCCACGCTCATCAGTTACACGCCTGCGCATGGTTGGGTGCCTCCCCCTTTCCTTCGTTATAATACCGGCGGCTTCCTTTCTCTCCCTTGTGCTTGCATGGCCGACCTACTCCCGGACCACGTTCATTGGCCAAGCTGAGCGGGTTTTTTATCATCTACACTTTTACACATACACGGGGAGCAACGGCGTAACATGTATATATACACATGCAGAAGATCTTTTTTTTTTTTTTTTCTGTGGCGGCAATCAATATGGGGTCAGCGGAAAACAGGAAGGGGGAAATGATTCATTCAACATGGCAACGATGCAAGTTTGCTTTTTTTTTGTGGCTGCTGTATATATGGTTGCAATTCCACATTGACAGTCTATCATGTCCAATCGTACTACATTTTGCTACTACTGCTTCCGTGACCTTGCTCGTATTTTCCCTTCCCCCAAGCCTCCTTGAGATGAAGTTTTGTTATATCCATTCGAGAAAAAAATGAATATCAAGATACAGAGTAGAAGTGAAGAGAGATGAACTAGTTACATATAAGATTTAGGTTTACTGAAGAGAAAATCTTGATTATATCAAGTATGGCAGTCTGGCTCGGTTACAGTATTCGTCTGATATCAAAAAGCAAAATGAAAGCGAATCATCTTTGATGGGCCGATTCGAGTGGCTGTTGTTTGTCAATACTGTAGTCTCTCGATTATATTGCCTCACGGCGCAAATAGCGAGCGCAACGTAACTCTACGCCCTACAGGCAAGCAACTCTACACGCACGCAACTCTACCTGCGAGCCAACTCTACCAGCAAGCAAACCTCCAAGAAGGCATTTACTTGTACTTGCGCTTCTTTGGGAGCGACTATAATTTCCCTACATTTAGAAAGCCACGAAACTAGAGTGCTCCAAAGCGCTCGTTTGGCTCTTGGCCAGCAGATGGCTCACCGTCGCGCACGTGGTGGAATGCGCGCGCCCGAGCGATGACATCAGGAATGACGACGGAAGCCTGAACGAACAAGCCGGCGAGAGCACACAGATGACGGCGACCAGTCATATTGTATGACGAACAAGCCGGCGCCACGGCCGCAGAGGGTTGCGGTCCTACGACCAGTTGACCAGCCGTGAGGTAGGACAATGACGGGCATTGTTGGGAACAAGCTGAAAGACGGGCTTGGCTTCGGCAGCGACGGAATCAATCAGCCCTCTATATGGCGCTCCTGTCGTTCGGGGGTTTGTCCTGTCAAAATCAGTGTCTAGGCCACATGGCAGGAAAAAAGGTTTACTAGTGCGGACAGCAGTGAGCGGAAGGCAGGCAGAGAGTTTAACTCGCGACCAAGATTGGAGAGGAAGGGTTTTTTTAGCGCGCTCGGTCGATCCGTGGACTGGGTAAAAGACCCGGGGAAGGCTGCATCGATTCTCTTATTGTCCGTTTCTTGCCAAAGAGACAAACGATTGTTGCGGGCGGGGAAAGTAGAGGGTGAGACAAGCACCGTGGGTTCGTCGTGGAATGATTCCCGAGTGAGACTGCCGGATGCGTACGGAGTACAGTGAGGTAGATGGCGTGTGAGATGGGCGGCGCCTGCGTGAGGGACGAGGCCGCATTCTGCCGTATTTGGTACCGCATGAACCGTGACACAGCAGAAGGAATTTATGCAGAGAAGGAAAAAGGCGCGCCACTTGTTGCCGGTTTGCCGTGAAATACAATATCGAGGATGCAATCGGCTGCGAGATGGCAGCAGGTCGGTCGACAGATTGGGATGCAATAGCATGGGCTGGTATGAATGTGGGCCTTGTCTCGAACGTTGCGGCGGGCGGCTTGCGTGGAAGAACAGGCGATTGATAAGGCAGTACATGCGTTAGAGGGAAGCTGACGAAGACGAGAGGCGACTGGGGCGTAAACCCTGGTATCGTGAGCAGTGAGGGCAATAGCTACGAAGTATACGGATACTCGCGCAAAAACTGGCAACACGCGCGGCGACTGGGGTTCGAGAGCCGGGGTCTATCTTTTGCGGGCGAGCCTCAGAGTAAAAGCGGCGCTAGGTGTGACCATGTTGGGGGTCGGTGGGCGTCGTGGACCCCTTGTCTCAGTGCCGGTGCAAGACCAGGGTCTGGCCATCTCACAGTCGCTGAGCGGGCTGAGCGGTCGAGGCACGATGCATGCAGCAGCGAGGTGCCAAGGGGCAAGCCCGCCCAGAGATGAGGAAGTGGATGGTGAGGTGCGACGTGGCGCTGCAGTCACGCGAGCAGTTTCCTTGCGAGGGTTTTCTGTCCGGTGAAGCATTCCCGGAGCATCAGAGAGGTGAAGGCGGCCCGAGCGACGGACGCGGCGGCGGACGCGACGGAGAGGACGACTCTAACTAGCTTGACAGCCTCGTTTCAACGACGCAGATTTCGGTGACTGAATTAAGCATACATGACCGGACGCAATGGCCAGCGCTGAGCGATCGACAGGGTTGAACTGGAAGAGACTCTGCCGCCTTAGCCGGCGACTGCGTGACAATTCGCCTTATGTGAGCCTCCTGTGATGCTGGGTATCCAATGAGCTTGCGTGGGGAAGACACGAGACACGAGGGCCGCGGACATTCGACAACAGCGGGCGAGGCAGGATATCCGTAGTACAGTTGGGTGACTTAATAAAACTAGTGCGTAGAATGTCTTGTTGATTTCCAAGGTTTGCGCTTGGTGGAGGATTGGAAAAGCCGAACGAAAGGGCCGCCGCCGGGCCGCCTGTGGATGATGCGTTTGTAGGGGCGCGGACTTGAAGCGTGAGAAACCCCGACGGCGGTCATGGCTTGGCTGACGATGGCCGGGGGTGCTTCTTGACTCGAGCGAATTGTTTCGTCACTACGGATATTTCTCGCAGTACGGAGTAGTGTCGTGTGCCCTCTGGCATCATAATTGCAGACGGGATGGGCTGAAGTCGTCAAGGACCTGGTGATGTGGACTTGGTGGAGGTTGGGAGGGAGGGGGAGATGGAGTTGGTGGGGCTCGTCATGGACAGCCTGTCATGACCAAGAGATCGAGAGCGTGGGCGATTGGCAGCTTCTGATTGGCTCCTTGCTTCAAGCTTTTTTTTCCCCCGGCTGCGGAAACGAGGGAAGAATCTCTGGCTGCTTTAACTACCTAGTCGTCCTCCAGGTACGTACATGGAGAAGTCGGGATGCCGTCTCTACCAGACTTTGCCATTAGCTGGCTCATTCTTCGGCTCATTATTCATCACCAGAGATCTTGGACCCTTTCTCTTTGTATTCCTTGATTTCTCCCTTTTTTTACTTTTCCTTTCTTTCCCATAGTTTTCCCCCAACATTTAGTGCCATAGTGACAAGCCCCTGCCGTCACTCGGACCGGGATTAGCGCCACTGCTAAAAGCAGCGCCACCTGTAAAAGCGGCGGCGCCACCAAAAAAAAATGAATTGCTTGCATACAGTTTTCCTCACCACCACCGAGTTATACTTCGCGTCCGTCTTCCAACTACTCTAGTCCTGCTAGTAAAGGCAAGGTTTTCTTCCTGATAGTATTCCCTATCTAGTTCCATATTTCCGTGTGGATTCCTCCTTCCAATATGGCTGCCCCAGGGTCCAAGCTTGCCATGCCTAAACTAAATATAACAAATGCCCTTCCGTCTTCCTCACCTTCCTCCCTCCTTCCCTTTCCTCCCAGAGCCTCTCTCATTCCTCCCAAGCACTACCAATTCAACAAGCCTTGTTGCTTTGGTTGTCTTTCTTCCTTTCCATCTTCCTTTCTCTCTTCCTCCTTGCCTCGGGATTCAATTCAACTCTACTTGATACCCTAACCCTCCCTGCTCCCGCTGCCAAGCACGCCCAGGAAACATCAACATCGCCAAGCCCAAGACATTGCCAAGCACAACCACGATTCACTCCCATCGCCATGGCTTCTGATGCCCCCGATCAGGTCGAGCCCACCCCTCGCCCTCATCATGAGCATCACCACCCCGTCATGGGCGAGGTCCCCGTCCCTCACGGCCCTACTGCCAGTGACAGTGGTGATGACTCCATGCTGGGCACAACCCCCGAAGAGCGTCGCATCTTTTCACATGTTGCGCGCCCAGACGACTCGTACACCCCCGAAGGTGTATACTGGGCCGATCTGCCCCTGGGAGAGCGCTTCAAGTTTGTCACGGCCGTCGACCGACAGGCTGCCAAGGAGGAGCTGGCCACCATTGGCCGCATGGCCAAGCAGGATCCCCTCTCTCCCCTTGGCTGGTACTTCCGCCACGCCGTGATCCCTGGTGCTGGTCTCGGTCTCGAGGGCTACGTCCTCTTCTCCATTGGTAACCTCGAGCCTCTCTTCAAACAAGTCTGGCCCGAGTGCTGGAGCAAGCACCAGGTCTGCAGCAAGAACTGGATCGCCTCGGTCACATATCTCGAGATTATCGGAATCATGGTTGGTCAGGTCTTTGTCGGTGTAAGTATCCCCCCCCCCCTCCCTCATCACAACCCCAACTAACCCTAGCTTTCACAGGTTATTGGTGACTGGATTGGTCGTCGCTGGGGTCTCATCCAGGACGCCATCATCATGTTCATCGGTCTGCTCATGCTCACTGCCTCTTGGGGTCTGACCCTCCAGGGCTGGATTATCTGCTACGCCTGGTCCCTCTTCTTCTACTCCCTCGGTGTTGGTGGCGAGTACCCCATCACCGCCACCTCTTCTCTCGAAAACGTCTCCTCCCACGGCCGCCTCTCCACCAGAGAGGACAGACTGCATCGTGGTCGCCGTGTCACCATGGCCTTCCTCATGCAGGGTTGGGGCCAATTCGTTAACCAGGTCCTGCTCATCATCCTCCTTGTCATCTTCAACTCGGGCTCCGGCGCCCCTCCCTACAGCCACAGCGCCGCCCAGTACGCCTTCCGCCTGTCCTTTGCCTTCCCTGCTATTGGCACTCTCTGGCTCGTCTACTACAGAACTTGGAAGATGCCTAACCCTTCCAAGCAGCTCGCCGCTGCCAAGGCTCGCACCTCTGTCACCGGCTACGATGTCACTGCTCTCAAGTATTGCTTCACCGAATTTGGCGGTCGTCTCATCGCCACGGCCGGTGCCTGGTTCTGCAATGACGTATTCTTTTACGGCAACAAGCTGTTCCAGGGTCAGTTCATCAGCGTCATCTCATCTAACCCCTCGAACCTCCTCACCACCTGGAGCTGGAACCTGGTCAATATTGTTGTCTCGCTCGCCGGATACTATGCCGCCTCTTTCCTCATCGACAACAAGATGTACGGCCGCAAGATGATGCAGCAGGTTGGCTTCTTCATGTGCTTCCTCATGTTTGTTATTCCCGCCTTCAAGTACGACTACTACACTAGCCCTGCCGGCATCCATGCTTTCCAGGCCATGTACTTCCTCTCCTCCTTCTTCAACCAGTTTGGCCCCAACTCGGTCACTTTCCTCGTCGCCGGCGAGGTCTTTCCCACCCCCATACGTGCCAGTGCCCACGGCTTCTCCGCCTGCATAGGCAAGGCTGGTGCCCTGCTCGCCTCGGTTCTCTACAACTACATCGACACGCCGACCAAGTTCATGGTCGTTCCCTGGTTCGGTCTCGCCGGTATGCTCCTGACCTACCTCTTCCTGCCCGATACCACTGGTCTCGACCTCAAGGAGCAGGAGCGTCGCTGGCGCTACATCCGCGACAACCGTAGCCACGAGTACCACGGCGTCGCCGTCAATCCCAAGCATCTTTCCGTATGGGAGCGCCTCATGGGCCTCGCCAAGACGTACGACCCCGAAAAGGACTGGAAGGCCAAGGTTGAAGACATGCGCAAGGAGTGGGAGGATGTCCAGGCCGCCCGTGGTCCCAAGGAGATGGAGAACAGCCATGCCGACCACGGCATGGGCGACGATGGCGAGTTCTCCCAGGAGATTCACGAGTACTTCAAGCGCTCTGCCCCTCCTGGCCTCAACAACCGTGGTGTCCTTGGTGAAAAGATCGCTCACGAGTCGGAAAAATAGAAGAGACGACTCTCGAGCGTTCTATTGACCCCCTTTACTTGATTTCGCGCGTTGGCTTTTTTCCCTCATATATGATGGACAAGTCCCCGATATGTTTGGTGCTTGTCTTATTTGTCACGGAGTGCATGAACAGGGTTCGCTTGGCGTTGGGCTGTTTTTAGAAGCGTACAATTATACCAATTCAACAAGACTTGTGCGTAACGACTGTGATTTCTGACTGTATAGTAAAGTATTCGTATCCTCTCTAGGTCGACCCCCAATGAGATCATCGCAGCTACGTGTAAATGGATGTGAAAGGTTGTGTTCAATAAACTTGATTATTCCGTACTATACAGAATACTGTCCCAGGAATCCAAAAAATCCTCAACCCCAAAGTGACACCTGCCACTACAAGCAAATATAGTATATCCCCAAATAAAACTTGGCCAAAAATCCAACTAGGAAAACAATGTTTCCAGGATCCAACTCGTGGTGGAAAAAAACGCCCTGCCCCCTATAAAAATCGCTATGTACAAAAAATAATACTCCACATCTTCCTCATCATCGTCAAGGAGACCATCTCTCATGAATGATACAAAACGCAAAATAGACTGTTATATGTTATACGCGGGCACTGTAACCCCGCTACACCTCCACCCCCCCTCTAGTTGAGATCCGAGTCAAAGGAGCCGCACGCAGACGGCGGTGGCAGAGGCACACCCATCGGCCGAGGCGCGTGCAGCTGCGTGTGCGCGTGCACGTGAATCAGGCCCGATCGACGCCCAGACGAGTCAAAGCTCCGCGCCGACGCCGCGCTGCCCGGCCGGGAGCCGTGGTCCGAGTACGGGCGGTAGCCATATGGCGCAGACGTAGCCGGAGCCGACGGACCGTGGTGCAGACGGCTGCCTTGTGTATTCTGGGAGCGCCCCGAGCCGACCGAGTAAGTTGGCGAGCCTGTGCGCGGGGGTGGTGGCGGCGGCATCGCGGCGTAGGTGCTGCCGCTGCCGCTGCGGCTCAGCTGCGTTTTGGCAAGCGTATCGGGGGCTACAAGTGCCGCAAGCACGCACTCATCGAGATGCTCGTAGAATTCCTGCGCGTACGGGTGGTAGGCGTTGCAGATGGAGCAGCGGCCCTGATTTTGCAGCGTATTGGGGTCCGCCACGGGGCGCGACATCATGGAAGCAGACATTTCGGTCGCGGCCGCCGCCGAGGGGGCGTCTTCGCCGTTTGTCTGAGGGCCGGTGCTCGTCTCGACACTGTGCACTGACGCGAGATGTCTCTTGAAGACGTCTGCGCGGCTAAACACGCTCTCGACATTGTTCTCACCCTTGGTCGGGCACAGAGGGCAAATGAGCGTGCCGCGGTAGTGCGTCAGCGCGTGGCGGTTCTTGTCGTACTTGCGCGCGAAGCCCTTGGTGTGGTACACGCATGAAGGGACGGGGCACTTTTCCGGTCGCTCGGCCTGATGCGTCAGCATGTGTGCGGCGAGGTCACGCAGCACACGTCCGCATTCCGGGTATGGGCACTTTTGCCCACCTGCCGGCTCATCTGGGGAATCGCCCGAGCCCGATCTGTTGGGAGTGCTCGATGCGGGCGCGCTTTCCATGTTGCCGGGGTTGCTGGGTTCCAAACTATCATCTTGGCCGTTGACGTCTTCCATCTCGTCGTCACTGTCCAGATCAACGAGCTGGCCATCAGAGGTAGCCCTTCCTTTGCCCTTGCCTTTGCCCTCGCTTTGCGCATCGGGGGCAACACAAACTTCTTGCATCCACTCCTTCAGGACAGACATAGACGGCCAGTCACTCGCAGACTTGCCATTGCGTGAGGGTGGGAAGTGGGCACGACGTAGATGCGCCGCGGCGTTGTAGTAAGCGCCGTAGCTCTTTTGGGCCATGCACGACTTGCAGGTGTTGAGAGGAACAGATGTCCAAGGCTGGTTAGGGTGCCTCCTGGGCGGTTCTCGGCAAACCCAGCGGCGAACCAATGCCGCGTGGCGTGCGTGCGTGTGGCGTCGCAGCTCGTGCTCGCCACGGAATCCTTCGGGGTAGTCATTGCAGTGAGTGCAGTACACTCGGCGTAGCGGTGGTCTCTGGTACGTGGGCTTAATATTGGGCGGCCCAGACGGAATGGCAACGGGTGCGCTGCTGTCACGGCGGGATGAGGTGACAGAGTGAGATGAGCCAGTGATTGATGGACGACGATCCAGGCGGTCGCCACGGGACGCTAGACCGCCATGAGAGGCGGTGCGGTTATCATGGTGTCTTGAGTATCCGTACCCCGCATCACTTCTGCTTATTTCGCTTCTTGGGCTGAGGGCCCTGCCGGGCGCATGAGGGGATGGGCCAGCTTTGCCAATCAGATTAGCCATGGACATTGGCGACCGGCCGTCGGGAGACACAACGCCGGTTGGCGATAGTGAGTTATGCTCCGTCGGCCCCGGTGATGAACGGCGCGAGGGGCCAGAGTGCTGTACAGAGTGCCATGTATGGTCGTTGATTCGTAATGAGCCGCCTTCGGAGCGGAGATATTCATGAACCTTGTTTGAACCAGCCTCAGAGTGGGCATACTCGCTGCGAACCGAAACTGAGCCATGGTCCCTCGAAAAGACACGCGACTTGAATTCAGAGCCTCCATTGCTGCCGCCGATTCTATAGGCAGAGTCAGTCTGCGAGCGAGAGAGTCCCGGCGTTATTGATTGTCTATGGCGGTCTTGACTATAGTCAGTGTATGTCCGTGAAGGATATTCACCATGATATGATGGTCTTCGCGAGACGTCGGATCGCTGGGGGCCTCTCTTTGGTTCTTCTCGATTCATGCCCATCGTCTTGGTCACTTGTTTTGTAGACTCGATGGAGTCCTCAAATGTAAAGGAGGAGAGTGCGAGCAAGAATTCTTCTGAGTTGGCAATACCCCTGCTCTTCCAGTCGCCATACGCAAGCGCCTTGGCCATCATGTCATATGCCGTGATGTCGTCATCATCCCAATCTTGTGAGACTCGATCAAACAGCATGGGGCCGAGATCGAAGAAGAGGTCAAGCAGAACGTCAAAGGTGCTGCGGATGTTGTCCCAGAATGCGAGGGCAAATGAGTGGTCATCCGCATTGACGGGATTCTCGAGCGAGGCCTTTGCGGCTCCGCCAAGAATTACGCCGGACAGATTAAACATGATGAGGGACGAAAACAGCGCAATCCACTGCTTCGGTGTCTTATCCTTGCCGTCTCTGCAGCTGGCCTCAAAGGCGCGGAGGAAGGTGGCCATACATGTCTCCACAACTTCGGCTTGGTCGTCTCGCACAGCGTCTTCGGGGAATGGTGGTCCGCGTCTCTCTGCGAAAGGTGCGCAGATGAAGGGGGTGTTCCCGGAGAGGCCGTAAAAGGTAACTTCGCGGAGGAGGTGCTTGGCGTGGTAGAGGGCAGGGCTGGTACGCTCCTCATCTCGTCGACTGGTCGAGAATCTACCGCTGGTGCCAATCAGGTGAATGATGTTATAAGGTTGTTGGGTTCTCAGGTTCATGTAGAGAAGTGTGCAAAGAATGGCAGGTGGGGGGGTAAAAATATTCCAAGCGTTGGTGGCAACGATCTGCTCTATAATATTCTTCTCATGGCTCAGATCGCCCATACGCCAAAAGGAGTCATTGAAATCAGTCATGTCGCGAATGCCAATGCGAATGTTGTCAGGGAAGCGCAAAACGGATCGGAGGTAATCATCAACGTCACGACGAAGCTTGCGGACAGCCTCCTGTCGAATGGGGCCAGACAACAGAGTGCCATGTCTAGAAGGTCGCTCGCCAATGGGGGATCCTGGCACCAGGCTTTTGGCGACAGACGCAACAGTGCCTCTGTAGGTGTCGACGCGGTGCCAGTGCGAGTCGTCGTCTCGTAGAGGAGCAATGCACTTGCAAGAACCGGCTTCTTGACCAGTACAGCGAAAGCAGGGCTCCTCAAGATGTTGCTTCGATTCTGACTTGATATGTACGGGCCCGTTGCTGACTTCCTGTTTGAAGACTCTGTCGGATTCGTGGATTGGTTGGAGGCGAGCAGAAATTGCGCTGCCGGTAGGATCCAGAGCGGAAAATGGGGGCAAAGAGTCCTGGCCACTGAACGAGGTTTGAGCGTCAGAGTGACCGCGATCAGAAAGGCCACGTTCCAGGGCACGGATGCGAAGTCGGGGTGATGATGGAGCCTCAGAGTGGAAGGAGGAGCCTGCAAGGGTATCGAGACGGGGTAAGTGGCTGGGTTGGGTTGGTGGCTGTAACTGGGGTGCCGACATGTAGCCGTGGTGCTGAAGGCCCTGATCAGAGGGCAGGTCAAGCTGTCTGATGGGTGGCAAGGCATCGTGATGCGCAGATTCGCGACGCGAGTCTATGTGCATGGACTCGTGCCGAGGCTCTTGTTCCGATGGACGTAACCGTGGGGAGTGGTGAGGTTCTGAAGGCGGAAAGTAGCGGTTGTGGTTGACTTCGCCGTATGCGGTGCCGTCGGGGTTAGGCGAAAGAGTGGTGCCGGTCAAAGTTGGAGACTTGGGGCGCATAAAGGCGTGGGGTTGAATGCCATCGTGGTCCATACCATCGGCGCGTGCGTAGTCTCTCTCGATGGGTTCGCGCTGCTCAGGTGGCGTGCGAGGCTGCTGAACAGGATCCATCTCGGGTTTGCCAGGGTACTGCATAGTGCGGCGGGCATTGATTTCGTCTTGATCCTGGAGTCGCTCTTCACCGGGGACTAAGTGAGTGCGCGTGTGCGCCTGTAGCTCCTCCTTGGTAGCAAAACCATACACATAATGACGACAGCCACGCAGGGGGCACTTGAGGGTTCGCGGAAGTTCGTCGAGGCTCTTGCCGCCAGCAATAATGCTGGCAAAAACGGGATCCTGCTTGGTCAGGTTACGAGAAAGCCACGGTCGGAAGCTGGCAGGGGCACTGGCGGAAGAGGCTCTGAGTTGCTGGTTGGCATCAATGCCTGCGAAGCGTTAGAAATGCAATGGGCAGAGATGGAATTCGCAGTACCTTTGAGCATGCAGGCAGCCTCGAGACACTCGCACATGTATTGCAGCATGCGGCACTCATCTAGAGAAGAAAGAACAGGGACACTGCGAGATATGTCTATAGACAGAGTCAGCAAATTTGGAACTAGTTGGGACGTTAAACAAGTAGTACCATGCGAGTCGACGACAGATTGAAGGACGTCACGTTTGTGCTTGAGCATTTCGGCCTCATACTCTGGATCGAGGAAGGATTTGTGGTTCATGGGAACTGGTTCGAAGAGTTTGGAGAGGTCGAGGCGAGAGAAGTCTTGGCTGGAGTTGTAGATGGGCATCTTGCCGCCTGATTTTTTTACGGGCTCCATGTTGATCGAGTCTGAGCCGTGAGAGCCGTTGATATAACTTGAGCGATGATCGGTGTAATGTCTGTAAGAAGACCACTCGCCGCCGCCAGGAGTATCACTGTAGCGGGCTTTGAGCGGCGGCGAGAAGCTGCGTGGACCGGCGGTCACGGTGTTCATCGTCTCATGAGTTCGATGTGGAAACCGAGAGCATCCTTGGTGGTACGGGCTGGGGAGTATTAAGCGGGCATCAAGACTGTCGACGGTGGATTGCGCCGTCTATTAGAGAAGCAATTCTTTAGGAGCAAAGTTCTGCAAGAATTCGTGGCGGGCAAGAAATGAGGCGTCAAGATGAGGATAGCACTCAAACGGCGGGTTCAGGTTGCGCGACGGCGGGTAGCGAGTGCGGAGCTTTTGGAGGCGGACGAATTGCAGGAGGTGTGATACAACAGGAGCGAGTTGGGAGTACTGAATGGTGCGCCGGCCAGGGGAATCGAGGATTGGGCGATGCGCGGTAGGAAAAGGCGTGGACTTTGGGAGCTGGATGGAGTGAAAAGAAGAGGATGAGGTATTGAGATGTTCACAATAGGAAGCGCCGCCTGCGAGAGATGGAAGGATTTGGGATTTGCTGGGGATGGGGGGTCCTGAAGTTGGGGGGGGGGGGTGGAGGAGGGCATAAAGTGGTCGTTCAGTCCACGGGAGTGCGGGAAGCTGGGGTGGGACAGTGAAAGGGCCAGGCGAGTTAGCGGGAAAAAAGAGTCAGTTACAGGGGGAAGGTGCTCAGGCACTGCGCTATCCGCGCTAGAAGGTGCCTGCACGCTTCTGAGGGAACTGCCTAAAAGGAATGCCCCGTACAGTGCGGAAACGGGACGCCTTCATCTACCCACGATCATCTAGGTATGTACCCACGGTCCATGGAACAATCAATGGAAAGAGTGACAACACTGACAAGTCGAGAGGCAAGTGACGGCACTGACAGGTTTGATTCCAGTCAACGACCACGACAATCGAAGGTCCCTGCCTACCTGCAACAACATCGTATGGCACCGGCAGCATTGCAGACGATAACCCGACCCCCCCTCAACCACAAACTGAGGCGAGCGAGACACGGCCCATCAGCATATCTTGTGTAATGCTCGCTGCCCGCTGCTCGCCGAGCCGGCCAGCCAGCCAGCCCCAGCCAGCCAGCCCCAGCACCCACCGCAGCGCAGTGGACACACAAGTCTCGGCAGCAGCGAACAAGCTGCAAAAGGCCCTGTTTGGTGGGACACCTGGTCGAGGGGGCGGAGAACGGGGCCTTTAGCCCTGGCTGGATAAGAGAGACGCAGTTCCAGCATGAAGCAGTGTGTCTGATTACCAGTACCAGCTGGGTGGTTGGAGCGCGACTGGACAAGACAGTGCAGAGGGGCAACTTGAAAGCGAAATCGTTTGGGTGACACTCAACGAATCACCAGAGAAGACGGAGGCGAGTTATTACGGGGACGTCGACTCGAGTGCCATGGTTGAATGGTAGACTACGAAGAGGCTGACTGTTGTCGCACACAATCTCGTCATCTGCGCACGGCCAGGCCTACTCGTATGTATGTACTCCTTCTCCTCCTCCTGATCGATAACACGGTATCGAATCCGTTCTGACACGCAGAGGCGGTGGTCACCCAGTGTCTGCTGACACAGGCAACGGGCTGGCATGCATGGCTTTTTGGGAGACAAAGGACACTACGGCCAAGCTAGGTAGGAGGCTGCGAGACTGCAGCCAAGTGAAAACCTGCCGACTGTGAGACACACCCAGATGTGCTTGGGTGTGGTCGGCATCTGGGGCTTCCTTCCCTCAGGCCTCCTAGGCCTCGCTCGCTTGCATTGGCCATGACCACAATCCCGACAACCCACGCCGACCAGGGAGCCTCGACCTGCAAGTGGCCAAAGCAGTGACGAGCAACTAACTAACTAACTAACTAACTAACTAACTAACTAACTAACTAACTAACTAACTACCTAACTAACAAGAACGTGCAAAGGGCTGCTACAAAGGCCTAGCTAAATAAGGGGCTCCACCGTCAGCCCTGGCTGGGCATGGGGCATGCTGCTGCTTTGCTGCCGGCACATGGCGCCTTAGCTGAGCGAGTTTTAGTTATTGCCTTCTCTCTTAGGCCTATTGCATCTTCTGGTACGTACAGGGAGGGGGTCCTGTTATTAGGAGGGCGTGCCTCCGGATGGTGCGACTGTGCAAGTTTGCCAGTGCAGCAGAGCATTGGAAGACACGAATTGCAGCGGAATGAAGATGAGTAGACGAAATGCAGTGTCGCACTGTCTCAGCAAGCAATTCCCAATGCCGCTAGCCAACATAACTAGGGCCGCGCCACGAAGTCATCCTCACAATCTGGCCGGGCAGTTCTTGTCAGCGCCATCGTGCCCTGGACTAATCTGGGTGGCCCGGCCGCCATCAGACGGGCTAGTCCACAGATTCTCCAAGACTCCTGACTGGGCAAGTCGCCGCCAAGCTGAAGCCGCCATGATTCGTCTCTTGGTTCTTTTTGGCTAACTAGTTACCAACAGACGACTGGGAGAGGCCGGACTACCAGACTACCGACTACCGACTACCGGACTACCAGACTGCCAGACTGCCAGACTGCCAGACTACCGGACTACCAGACGACCAGACTACCAGACTACCAGACTACCAGACTACCAGACTACCACTAGTTACCAAAATACCAGACTACCAGACGACCAGACTACTAACTATTAACGTAGTTAGCATCGACCACTGCCAGAAAAGGAGCCTGTCTTGCTACTCCCCACATGCTATAGCCTTTTTACCATATCCTTCGGCTTGGGGGCAGAAAGTTGCTGGCCTGGGGACCTGGGGTACAGAAGCCGAACTGTATTGATTTACACCAGGGCCTGGGCGTCCAAATGGGCAATAAAATGAGGAGTCGCTCCCCAGTGCTTCTCCAATGCCGACAAGGCGAGGCACCACCACCACCCTTCCACTTATAAGCTAACTAGCTAGGTAGTTACTTGTCGGCCGATCCTAACCTACATAGTCCTGGTGCTAACGTAACAGAGGGAACATGGTACGGCACTCAACTATGAGCTGATTTTTCTAGTCCCATGGGCAACTAATGAAATGGCAGCGGCAGTCGCAAGCTCGTGTCGTGTACAAATTATCACGCAACGGTTTCGATGTCTCTCATTGCAAATTGCACTGTCCATCTGCTCGGGGCGCCGCACGCCAGGAAATGTTCCCACTCATGCCTCCCTTGAGTCCATTTGCAGCCGTTCTGGCCATGTGCCCAGCCTCGCCTTGTCGGCCGCCTCGCTTCCTCAGAAGCAATGTATGTCGTGTGTGGCACACCCAGACGGGCGCCTGTGCGACCTGGATCCGAGGCGGTCCAGCTGGGCTGCAACTCTGAGTGGGCAGTGAGAGCCTCGCCTGACAAGCACGCTGTAACACCAAGACGCCATCCCAATTCTGCTGGTTTATGCACTGTACGAGTACCACATGGCAGCAAGTCTTTCTTTCCTTCGCACGGCCGTTGTGGTGTGGCAATTGCAACGTGGCTGCGGCCCGACTCAGCAAGACCTCGTTCTATACACGTCTCGTACAAATGACATTTTATACTCTTCAATATCGCATACATATGGTATAG
Organism: Cordyceps militaris CM01; assembly: GCF_000225605.1. Lineage (NCBI taxonomy): Eukaryota > Fungi > Ascomycota > Sordariomycetes > Hypocreales > Cordycipitaceae > Cordyceps > Cordyceps militaris. Next base: position 3,485,347 of record NW_006271969.1, read on the forward strand.
GGTACGCTGGTACTGATACTGTGTTACGGGAACCCTTGAGCCCCAGATCTTGGCTGGGCTGGTCGTTTCCGGCCGAGGCGTCAAACAGGTCAGTTCGGCCGACGCAAGCCTCACGGTGCAACAAAGGAAGAGGGAGGGGGAGAGCATCCAGCAGGGTCCGGTGCGCGGAGACGAAGGTGGTGGCTCGATTTGGACATTCGTGAATCGAGACTGCATCGCCGCTCTCGCATCGTTTCCGCCCTGCTGAAACTAAGGACAGCCTCAGACGACGGATAGGGCTAACTAGATGCAACGGCGATTGAATGCGAGAGAGGATGTTTGGAGAAGCGCCGCCCGCTTCAGCTGAGCCAGCCTTGGTCAGCGCGGCCCCCTTGGCAAGGAGTTGGGGACATTGGACATTGGCTACGGGCGGCCAGGACGGATTGTTGGGGATTTCGCAGAATGATAAGGGATTTGAGGGATGAGGGAATGCGTGTTCGTTAACAGGTCAAACTACTGTATGAACGGGCAGTGCACAGGGCCCGAGCAGTGATTGAACAACGGAAGATGCCGAGTCGCAGCAAACGGTCGAGGGTAAGACAAGCCGCAAAACAGAGACAGAACAAGAAGGACTGGCCCGAGCTTCTGAGTACCTTGATGGACACTTCTTGGCTGCAGGCATGCAAGCTCAAACGACGATATTTACCGACTAGTGGTATTGAATCGCGATCTGTAACAACCTATCCGTCGTCAGCCTGGTCAAGGTGTGCTGTACCCAGCAGGCTACAGTACCTACATACATAGGTATGTATCAGTGGCAGCACATCTTTGAACAAGATTCAGCCTCTCGTGGACGCAGAGATCTCATGGAGGCTTTAGGCCTTGGTCTGCAAGTCTCTGTGTTGGTGTCTCACATCCCATTGCTTCGGTTGCATTGCAAGCGGGTTCGCCCTACCACTGCAACCACAAACGGCCAGAGCGCCCAAAAGCGGAGGGCGAGACGGAGAGGGCCCGGGGGGTGTGGCGAGCCGGCGAGGTGTAGGAATTGCAATACAAGTGTGTTCCGCCGGGGCTCCGTCCCGCCCCGTTGCGCTGGCCGACTCGTATCTTTTGAAGTTGATGAAGGGCCTGGTATGTATTGCAAGTAATTTGTACATACTCCGTACTGTAGCGATGCTTTCTCATTGCTGTTGAAGAAATGGCAGCCCTGCGCAGATGAAGGAGCACATCTACAGAGGACTAGCAATCAATCCCTTGAAGCTGCAAAAGTACGAACGTTCTCTTCTGGTACGGAAAAGAGACGGATATGCACTTTGCTGTCGTCTCGGTAGTTGATGGGATAAAAATAAAACACTGGGCGGGAAAAACGTGGGCATTCCCCCACACGAACTAGGTGATGATGGTAGTTAATAATAACATTGGATGTTATGGATTTTTTATTTGATCATGATAGCTGCAGGAGAGCAGCGCATGAGGACTTGTCGAGTGGGCGGCGCTTCAGAGTGCTTCAGCGGTCCCCGGCCGCTCATGCACACCCCTAAAACCGGCAGGGCTGCCAGCTAGGGGGGGGAGGGCTTTTGCAGCATGCATCAACGAGACGCTGTCCATCTTGGCTCTATTTTCTATTATGAAGTAATTGCCGAGTGTATTACAGGTTGGCTAGTTCTTGTTGACGATTCTTGGTGATGAATTGATTGGCCATGGAGCAACGACTCGCGTCTACGGATATTCGTTTTGCAATGCATGTAGTTTATGTTTTGAAACGACGCCTTCTACTTGCCCTGTCTTGGCAAGGCAAATGATAGAATGTGATGAAAAGAAAGACGAATGATATAAAATACAACTCGCACGTTTTTTCTTACGACTATCTGTTTTCCATCTCGGCTTAATAAGAAACATGCCAGTATCCCCCCTCAGCTTTGTGCGCGCAAGGCAAAACACCCCCTCCAGTAGAACCCAAATCATTTCCACAAGTGAGCAAAAATACAAGACATGAAAAATACAATAAAAACACAAAAAAAAAAAAATAAAAAAAAAAGGGGAGAGGGTGGGTGTCAGCCCCATGAAACGGCGCTCGCCTCGCTCTTTTGGTTCACAAAGTGGCTGCCTGGAATTTGATGACTGGCAAGGGAAAAGAAGAAGAAAAAAAAAAAAAGGAATACCCGTAATCTATTCCTGCGGTTATACCAAGCCACGATGTAACTCGCCCCAATGGACCTTGACCCCCCGCTTCTTCCTCTTTTCCAGTCTGGAACACATGGCGGCAGTCGCACGTTGTCAAATCTATGCAGTTGTGTAATGCCGGGTTGACCCCCCCCCCTCCCTCTCCTCCCCTTTTGACAGATGGGCAGATATTCATTCAACTACTGGTGCAGGGAACATGGCTGTAACTTTTTTGTCTTGTTCGCGCGGGGGAAACTCGATCCGTTTTCCCACCTGATACAAGATTGCCCGCCCCGTACCAGGCGCAAGTTCCTTGTCTCCCAGAAGCTTGGAACAAGTGTTCAGTGCCACAAGTTGTCGCTATGTACTTCTTGGGGGATGGGGGGGGGGGGCGTACAACTCGCCTCACGCTAGCCAAGGGGGGGGGGGCGTGTCTGCATACGGCCACAGTGCCAATCTACTTTTTTCCACACTGCGTCAGCTTCCCACTTGCGACGAGGCGAAAGCTCTCTCTCTCGGGGCGAGTCAACTCACCGAGTCTCACTTCTCTCTCTCTCTCTGGTACTTTGAGGTACGGCCACTGTATCCAACGATGCAAAGACCCAGTTTGATAGATGCACATGGGGCTTACTCGGACTTTGTTTCACTGCGCAACACACGCCGCACGCACCACCTCGCACGTTGCTTGTCTCTCCCCATTTTCAGGCTTCTCCAAGGACGGACGACTTGAGGGCAAACAAGACCCCTTCTTGTTCAACGACTACTTGCCACTGGAAAGAGAAAGAAAAAAAACCACTCTGCATCTCAACAGCGGGAAAGCCGCTCCCCCCGTCCCCCCGCTTCCTTTCCCTGATGGCGGTGGGTACAAGACTGCACAATCGCCCGGCAAGGCGATGGGCGGATAGCGGTCTACCGGTGGGAAAAGCCACTATTCACAATCAACACGATAAGTGAAAAAAAAAATGGCCCCTATTTGGCTGCTGGCTCCTCGCAGCTGCGCCTCCTCCTGATTCTCTTCTTATTGCATATTTCTTTTATAGTTTTGCGCAGCCACTGCCATCACATGGGCCTCGCACCCATCAATGGCAACGTGCCCACGACCACCCATACCAGTATGAATTAAGTAGTTACCCTACAAGCAGCCCCATCTGACACCGGGGTTGCAGTCTTTCAACACAAAGAGCAACAAGACGCAAAACCGTCCAGTGATGGCGCAGTACCGCAAGGTGTGGCGCACCTTCTCCATCTCTCTACCTGCCTAATTCAGCCAAGGTTGGTGGCCCTTTACCACGCAGCCTGGTCTCACGAATGCCCACGAGGTTGCAGGCGTAGCAGCCCAGAATAGTTATATACTACATAGATGAAAGCACTGTCGATACCCTTGACATACCTAGGTAGTCAGAGGGGAACCAAGGACAGGCCGGTAATATGCTTCTCTGCCCAGCTCCTGCATGTGTTCTGTGGTGGAGCAAAGCGTCCATAGGCCCATTTTTTCAGGGACCAGTTCTTCTCTCCTCCATCACTCTGACATTGTTCGTCTTCCATCTTCCTGCTTCGCGCTTCCTGTCATCTACAAACGTGCTCATCCAATGTGTTATCCAATGTGCTCATCTAGCGTCCAGAAGTGGCCGTCAGGGGGCTAGAATCGTCGGAAGCGCCTCCCCTTAAAACAGTCGCGAGAGCCTCGTTTTGCGCTCGCCCACTTCGCTTCCTCGTCCGCCATCGGGTCCATCCTCACACGCTCATCTCTGTTGGAAGAATCGCACGTTTCCATCATGACAATCTTTGAGCGTCTCCAGACGGAAAATGCTCTCTCTAGACCATGTCCCACGTAATCACTTCCTCACGCACCCGACGAGCTACTGCAAGCCTTATTCAAGAAAAGCCACGCCGCGCTTCTTCAAGGATTTATTGCACAAGAGGCAGAAATTCGAGCTGCGAAGCAGCCATGGAAGCTCTCGGCTAAGCAGCATGCCGCTTACAGAGCACAACTAAGCAACGTCTGCTTTATCAAACCAACATACTCTCATAGAACGGAGATCAGTATAAGCGGGCATCTTTGGAAAGTGGAAGAGGTGAGCACAGCTGTCGTGCAGTGGATACAATATAAAATATCTTGAAATTCTTCAGAGGCTCATGTTAATATATTCTGGTGACTTGGCAGATACTGCGAAGACGTCAAAGTCGAAAACTGACAATCTGGTTGAAGATGACCTCGTGTGCAACAGAGGATTGAGGTCATCGACTTGATGGTCTCGCTTTGCGATAAGAAAGAGACAGTCAAACGCGATGGCATCCAGCACAGTGTCAAAATTTGCCCGCCAGTCAAGAACCGAGTTACCGCAGTCGAACGCTGAGCACAGCTCTGATCCTTTCCCTCTGCTCATGCACGGCGCACAACGCCCAGCACTTGCCAAGCCCGGACAACTCTTCTAGAATGCCAGCCACAAAACGCCAAACAGTTCTCATCTTACCCTGATAGGAAGCTCATCTGTGTGCTCTCGTCATTCGTTTGCCAAAGGAATTTATCCACATCCCCCACCAAGCGCTCGGCCAAGCTGGTCGGCGGAGGACCGACATCATACCTCAAACATGGGTTGGCGCTCCGGTGTTGGTTGCCGTCCACGACAATGGATAGGGTTTGGTGCTTGGACATGTGAGAGCCCGCAAGAGCCATCCTATACTCGAACCCTTGTCCCCTCCACCACCAGCCCTAGTCCTGCGGCTGAATTTCCAGAATATTGCCATCTGGATCCTGCGCATAGATGAAGCGCCGATTCATCTCATTCAGCACGGCCTCAATCGCCCTCTGCTCCCCAGGCGGCACCTGCCTGTACACGTCGGGCGCGAAGCCCTGGGAGATGGCCAGCGGTCCCGTGGTCGGGGTGTCCTCGCCGACGCGCTTAAGGAGGCGGACGCCTTGTTCCTCGAGGCGGGCCTGGGCGGCGACGACGTCGGGCACGACGACGCCGAGGTGGCCGACGGCGTTGGTGTGCTCGCTGGGGGACGCGATGCCGCGGCGCGGCACGTCGAGGAAGAGCATCTCGACGAGTGCCCTGCGCGTTGTTCTTGTCGCGCAGCAGCTCGCGCGCCCGTCTGGTAGCCGCGTGCCGTTGCGCCCGCCGTGCGCGTGGCCCAGGTACGCCACCGACAGCCGCGGCGTGGCGCGCACCGTGATTATGTGCCGCAGCCCGAGCGCTGCCTGGTAAAAGGCGAGGCTCGCCGTCAGGTTGCGCACGTTGAGCGACACGTGGTTGATGAAGTAGCCCGTCGTCGCGGCGTCGGCAGCCGCGTCGCTGCCAAGGTCAATTGGCGGCGCGCCTTGCCGCGGGATGTGCGTGGCGCAGCCGAGGACGAAGGGGAGCTGGGCTAAGGTGAAGAGACTGTTGAACTTCATTGTGAAGGTGTAGGCGTGAGTGTAAGTGTGAGTATAAGTGTGAGTGTCAGTGCGGTGCAGGTTTCCCTCGTTTTGCCTGTCTTGCAGGGCTGTTGACTTGATCCAGATTCTCCAAAAGACGAGATGCCTGTAGTTTATATATCCATCACTTTCATACCATCTGCCGAAAGTCTTTCCTCACTCCGTCGGGCTGGGCTGTCACGGCCCAAGAGACCCTCGTCGCTTCGCGCTGTTCCTGTCCAGCGCGCGAGGCTCGTGGTTGACGCAACTCCCCCAAGGCGAGCAACGGCCATTCCCCGAAGCGATGGGTAAATGTGCCGATCCGCCTCGCCCATGTTGTCGTCGTCAGGTATTGGCGCCGCAGCCTTGTTTGGCGGCGGGGCGGCCAGAGTCCATTTGGCTCAAGTCCGAAATATCGCTGACTAGCCCGCCTCGGCTTGTTTTTCTTTCTCGCAGCGCGAGAGCGAGGCGAGCGCGAAGGCGAGAGGGAACATGGACGAAGCGAGCCTAGGAATCTTGTGGCTATGGCGGTCAAGTCAGCCTGGCAACCAGCTTTGTCGTCACGTTGGAGGAGGGGGTCTGTCTGTCTCAGGATGCCAGGGCCTCGCACTAGCCAGTTACTACTTTCTAGTTATTGATTCTTTGCAAGTTGCCAGCCGACCCAGCATGGCTTGAGATGCGGCGCAAGTCTCTCCGAGCTTTACAGCTATAGAACCAGTCGTAAGCTTGTAAGCACACTTCCTCGCGCTGGACCAAGGGGTAAAGCAACTCGAGTCTTGGGGTCATTGCACTGGGCATGTAAAAAAATAAATTAGAAAAACATGTATTAAGAAATGTGAGCTATCAAAAAATCCCACGATAGTGAGGAAAAAAACTAGCTACAATGTATGTTGCTCAAGATTACGTATTCAACGACATGTTTCTAGCTCAGAATAGGATTCGGGTTTCTGGCCTCTCTCCACTCGCCATCGACGCTGGCGTAGGCGGCGGCAAAGTCGTTGCCAAACTGCTTGTGCTGGCAGTAGCGGGCCTTGACCTCGAAAAAGATTTGCGCCTCAAACTCGCCCTGGCGGGCATCCACGTCTCGGCGCGCGCAGATGATGGCCTCGTCAAAGAAGCGCAGGTGCGCAAAGCTGGCCTCGGAGCACAGACAGCTGCGCACGTCGTCGTCGCACAGAGCCAGGCAGTCGTTCTTGGTCTTGTCCGATTTGGTGCAGATTTCCTTGGCATCCGGGGTGGCGGGAGCCGTGCTGGTCGCCGGGCAAACGCAGGCCGGGGCGTCGGATGGACCGACGGAGCTGCCGGGACGGCTGCTCGAGTTCTGAGCAGGGTTGGCAGAGTTCTGGGCAGGGTTGGCAGCATCCTGGGAAGGCTTGCCAGCGTTCTGAGCAGGCTTGCCAGCGTTCTGAGCAGGCTTGCTGGAGTCCTGAGCAGGCTTGCCGAAGTCCTGAGCAGGACTGCTGGAGTCCTGAGCAGGCTTGCCGGAGTCCTGGGCAGGGTTGGCAGAGTTCTGGGCAGGGTTGGCAGAGTTCTGAGCAGGGTTGCCAGCGTTCTGAGCAGGGTTGCCAGCGTTCTGAGCAGGGTTGCTGGAGTCCTGGGCAGGCTTGCTGGAGTCCTGAGCAAGGTTGGCAGCAATCGGCTTGATAGTACCAACAGGGGCGGAAGCACCAGCCTCCGAGCCGCCGCTAGGGCCCTTGATAATCTCAGTACCGTCGGGGCAGATGATCTCATTGGAAGAGGGGCCCTTGCTACCGCCGGTGCTCTGCTTCGCAGGAAGCAGCTCCTTGTTGCTGGCGTTATCGGGAGCGGCGACGACGGGGGCGGCGGTATCAACACGCTGCTTGGCCTGCTCTGCCAGCATCTCGTTCTTGCCGGCATCGGCCATGGCGTCCTTGACCTTGTCAAACTGGGCGCCATTCTCGAGCTTCATGACGGGCTCGGTCTTGTCGATGCCGGTATTCTCAAAGTCAATGGCAAAGTTGCCGCCGGCATCCACCTTGGGCGAGCAGTCCACAATGATCCACATGATGAGCACGACGCAGCGCTGGCCGTCAATGACAACCGTGTGCTCTTCCACGGGGCCGCTGACGGTGCCGGGCGCGGCAACGACAGAGGTGGCGGGCAGGACATTGATCGAGGTCGTGGTGGACGAGGTGGAGCTGGAAGTCGTCGTGATGGTGAGGAAGGTAGAGGTCGGTTGGGTAGTGTTGCGGAAGGGAGCAGACGTGCTGACAGGAGTGGTTGGTCTAATGGACGCGGTGTTGGTCTCATTTGCGGAAGGCAGGTTCACGACGACAATAAAGACGGGCACTTTGACTTGGCCGGCCAGAGGATCCGTGACGGCGACGGGGGCGGTGTCGTTGTGTCCGACCTCGGTGGGTGCTGGCGTGAACTTGCCAGCCCCTTGCGTCTTGGGCACAGGGAGATGGGCCGACTCATAGTATATCCTGGGGTCAACAACACCCACATGCTGGTTCAAGTTCTGGCCGCCCTCGGGCACGGGCATCCTGTTGTTGAGCTCCTCGGTGAAAGCCTCAAAGCTCAGGGGCACCTCGGAGCGCTTGCAGTACTTGTCGCCGACCTCGTTGTAGTACTGGGTCCAATGCTCCCGCTGCGTCGCAGGCTGCAGGCCGTTTTGCACCTTGCACTCGGAGCAGGCGACGGCGTCGACGAGAAACGAGCTGCCGACGCCGCAGAGACAGTCGCGCTGGGCGATGCGCTGGGCGGCCGTGGTGGCGACCTGGGGGCAGAACTTGACGCGCGTCCGGAGCTGCGAGGCGCACGGCCATATGAGGCCGTCGACGGCCGAGTCGACCTTGTGGCAGGCGTCAAACTTCCACTGGCCGTCAATGTCGGCAATCTCTTTGATGACGGGAATGCCGACAATGTTGAGCGGTGCTTCGGCCAGGACGTGGCTGCCGAGTGAGACGGCGCCGATGGCGGCGACAGAAACTCTCATGGTAGCTGATTTGATTATGCAAGAGGGCGAGAAGAATAACTAGACGAGGCGAAGTGCTTCGGAAGTAGCAAAACAGGATATGATGGACTGTAAGCGAGCGTGTGATGATTTGATAGCAAAGGATTAAAGTAAAGGGGAGTAAAGGAGAGTAAAGAGGGAAGAGTTATTAGTCCATGTCGACAAGAAACAAGAGAAATGGCTACAAGAGTCATCTTGAGGTCTTTATAGGATAGTAGTCGAGCAGTTTGGTAGTGTCGGGTGTCTTCAACCTCTTACTCGGACCAGCCGCGATGCACGACTCGTAAGGCCCGCACACAACGCGTACTGCCGGTGTATATGAATGACCCGGGGCAATGCAGACTTGGCACGCCTTGAGCTAGTCAGGTACAGTGCCCGTTCTTGAGGATTCCATCATGCAATTTGTGACAAGCACAGCCGCCTGTTGGACCGGCGGTTTGTAATTGTGGAAAATAGGCTCCGCCGTTCCAATCTCTTGCTTCAAAGCAAACGACGACACTCTCTCGAACAGCTGCCAGACTGAAACCCTGCCTGAAGAAAAAGACCAGTGGCTAGCGGCTGATCGGAGACTGCCGCAAACACGTTACATCGGCCGCCCACCGGGTGGGAGGCCGAAACACATAGGGCGCAGTCTGTCGGGCGGTCGCGAACTCAGGGTTGAGTTGAGTACGTAGGCGCTGTGCAGGGAGAGGATGCTTTTTGAACACGTCGAGAAATACTGGAATACAATTGTCGAGGACCCGAGAGCCTGGTTCCTGTGCTTTGACTGTACCGCTGCAACGTGATGCAGGCGACCAGATAGTGAAAGGGGATGATGATATCTTGGTAATTTTAACAAGGCGTCGTTTTGAAAATCCACACGTGGCAGGACCCGCTCAATCCCCATTGATGCACAGCCAGGCTGAGGCATAATAGAACAGTGACAATGTCCATTCTTTTAAATTTCTGCAATAAAACGAAACTCGAGCGAAAAAGAGTAGAACAATAACGACAACCTTGATGGTATGACAGTACGGCTTATTGTTGTGGCAGTCCAGCTTAGTGATGTTGCATAGCCAGCTTATTGATATTAATATATCCACTATGTACACAAAAACCGGCATCTTGCAAACTAATATCGTGATTATCATAATGGACACAAAGGACATCCCAGTCCTATTGCGGCCTGCTATTACCCTGGAAGGATGGGTAGAGTCGGAACACCGGCCGTTTATTCCGTATTTCCGCAACGCCATGATGCCGACCAACGCCAGACCAACGCCGTTTGCTCATCTACAGATACCGCAGCATTGATCAAGGTGCAGGGAAGGGCTGGACTCGTCCAGTCTCATTTTTGCACCATTCAACATGGAATCCAACAGAACCACCCGAAGTTCCTGTCCCTTCAGTGCAAAGAAGCATTGTTCCTTCCCTCGTGCGCACAATCGATGCCGACTGTGACGACAGGCAACAGCCTAGAGCCACCGCAAACATGAGACTCACACTATTCAACAACATCACCACTGCCGTATCCCCCGGCAGACATCGAGTATTCATTCAAGCTACCCCCTCGGACCTGGCCACCCCCTCGGACCTGGTCCCTTCCATCTGCTTTACTCGCAACCCTGACCAAGATCCCGTTCTGCAGAGCTACATTGGTGCCGCCATCAGCCATGTCTGACGATATCCGGGATTTCCCCCTATTTGAGCTGTTGCCACGGTCACCCAGTGCGATTGAGATGCACAACCGGGCCCACTGCCATGTACCGGAAGGTCTCAACTCCTTTATCGTCATGGCCAAACAGACATCAAGACGGCGAAAAGGCATGATTACGTTTGGGGCTCATGTGGACTGCGACGTTTGCTACGAACTGGTACCATACGACAGGTACGTCGGCCGGCACAATGGCACACTGCCGTCTGATGCTCCCATGGCACATGTCCTGACAAGCTCATCGGTAGACACATATGCACCTTTACCCTGACCAGCAGTGGCGACCTCGTCTTGGTCGACGAAGCTGCCATCAATAAACCTCTGATGTCTTCTCACCCCGTGACCAGAGCCGACTCCCAGAACCAACCGCGTGCCCTCGAAAAGTCCTCGATGAGCAATGATGCTAATCTTGGCCCGTGCGCGGGGCAGCGCCGCGTCATCCCCATGTCCGATGTCGACCGGTGCGTCGAGGTTGGCCCTGGTTGTATCTTTGCCTTCAGGTGGCGCGTGCCGCTCGCGGGACCCGCCATCATCGCGAGCGCCCGTGAACAACTCGCCCGGATCTACGCCGCCTGCCCGCAACAGTACAACATCGAAGACCCCCTCCTCGACAAGCTCGCCCGCGAGGCCCTGAACCACCCGCTTGACGCCCGGCCGCTGCCGGAAATGCACTGCTACGGCTCCTTGCGCCGCCGCGACATGGGCGGGTGCGTGCGCGAGCTGGTCGAGTTGCGCAGCGGCAAGGTCTACGCGGTCAAGAGGCTTTTCGGTCCGCACAAGGGCCCCAAGGTTGAGGAAAGAGTCGCGAAGTGGAAGAGTCTGGCCAAACTCCAAAGCGAGAGATTCGATTCCTTAGACTATCATGTAAGTCGTCGTATACCAGCGTCGAATTCCGTATACTCACTTGCCAGAGCAATATCCACCTGCCACAACTCGTGTACGGCTTGGCAGGAAACGAACCCTGGCTCGACTGGTACTACGACCTCTACCAGGGCAACGCGCGTGACTACTTTGCTCCTTTGATATTGCCCCCGAAGAAAGCCCGGCTGTTCGACGTATACAGCGCCGTCGTCGACCAACGCATGCGGCTGTTCGTAGAGCAGACACTCCCAGCACTGGCGTACCTCGAGGTGCATGGCATGGTGCACGGCAACATCAAGCCGGAAAACGTGCTCTACACGACGACACTTGTCCACTATCCGCACCAGCCACCCGGGAAGAGTGTGCGCTTCGTCCTGGTGGATTTTGCGTTTGGCGCCATCGGAACGTGGTTTGGCACGTTGGGGTACATGGCGCCTGAGACGCTGGAAACCTACAAGGTCTCGCACAAGGCGGACCTGTACGCGCTCGGCGTCACTATGCTTGAGCTTTTAGGCGTGTTTGAGGTCTCCAAGCTCTGCGGCGGCATCAAGTACTGGAACAGCAGGATGAAAGCGCTCACGGGCAAGACGGTGTGTCCCGACGCTGAGGAAAGATATGACGATACATGGAGGTACGGGCACAGGCAGGTGCAGGAGCTGTGCGAGCACAGAATGCTGAGCGTCCCGCTACTGGGCATGTTGCAGCTGGAGTAGGAGCAGCGGCAGGATGTCCAAGGTGCGATGCAAGCCTTTGCGCAATGTCGTGACAATGCGTTCCGCGTAGGTCATGCGCTCAAAAGCGTCGGATTGAGTTGACGGCAACTCATGCATCGAGGGCAGGCATAAAATAGTTATGTGCAACGTTATTCATTAGCGTCGGGGAGGGGGGCACCATTCCACCTGGACATGGGCATGTATAGGGATATGCACCTATAGAAATAAAGAAGAAGAGTTACAAAAGAGAAGGCAAAAACCACCGCCCAGACCCCAAATGCAACACGTAACGTCAACCGACAGAACCTGCCTCGCGCCCCCAGGTCTCCCCCATGTGTGCTAGTTTCCCTGAAACGCCGGCGCTGCAAAATCTCCCCGGTGGCTAGGAGATGGATAAACCGAGAAAGCGATATGTGAAACAACAAGTGAACAAGACGTAAGAAAGGGATCAAGGAGGATAAAGAAACAATACGAATAACATTTCAAGCTAGGTAGCACAGAGTCGTGATTGCGCTACAATAACCTGCGGGCAAATCTCTACGTCAAGAGCGGGTTACTTTCCAATCGGACGCGGCGTCGGCTCGTCATCATCGAGGACAGCGGTCGGCGGCGGCCGCGGGGTGGCGTCGACCTCGTCGGTCGGCTCGCCCTCGGTCGGCGGTGTCGTGGTGGTGCCTTGCTCTCCTGCTGCTGCTGGGCTGTGCAAGTCGGGAGGCACCTCTTGCGATGGCGTTGTGGCCACCTGCGTCACCGTCTCGGGCGTGCTGTCGGAGGCTCCCATCATGCTATCGTGACTGTTGGCGCGCATCATCTCGATGCCGAGCTTGGAGCTCGGGAGGGGAGTCTTTCCCGACAGGGCTTTGCTGCCGCGTCGTGCGTGGTGCTTGTCCTTGTGCACCGCCTCCTCGTCCTCGTCGTCGGCCGAGTCGGTGCCGTCGGAGCTTCGTCGCTCAGACGCCTCGCGCTTCGACTTGAACTTGTCCAGGGAACGCACCGCTTGCTCCATCTGGCCGGGGGCCGATTGTTGTGTCACGAGGAGGGGAGGCGGCGCCGGGGCGTCTTGAGAGTTGAGAATGTCGGATTCCGCAATGCCGAGCCCGCCTTCCTCCCAGTCACCGGTCGTCTTGCGACTACTGACAAACGGAATGTCTTCCGTCGTGACGGATTCCGAGTCCCCAAATACACTGGACATGGAATCTTCGCGACTAGACATCATTGCAGAGCCCTGTCTGCAGACAAAGGCTGAGATGCTCGATGTAGGGCTATCGTCAGATCTGGGGTTGAGTTTGCGGAGGTTAATGGGCACGGGAGCTGCTGTTACCGAGCCGGAGCTTGAGCGCTGGGGCGACTCGGGACGCCACTGGCAAAGTCCGCGGAGCACTTCGCCCAACTTTGAGGAGCTAATAGGCTTCTCGATCAGCGAATCAAAGTAGTGAGGAGCCTGCAGCTCCTTCAAGTAAGACGTGATGGCAACAATGGGGGTATGCGCGTTGGTGTTCTTGGTCTCGCGGATCATCCTGGCGACGTCGGCGCCATTAATCTGGGGTAACCTATACTCCAGGAAAATAACGTCAAACTTGATTTCGCTCATGGAATATCGCACAGCTTCGGAGCCGTTGGAGACGGAAATGGTACGGCAGCGGAGCTTCTCAAGCAGCTTCTCCATGACCATCCTGGATACGGGATGGTCTTCGCAGATGAGCACATCTAGTGGTCTAAACGTGGGCGTGCCACCATCAAACGCGATTTGGGAAAGGCGGCGGGAGCTTTGTCGGCGTCTCTGCACGCGCAGCAGGGCATTGTGCCTGTCTCCTTCATTGTCGGAGGAAGAGGGCGACATGTCAAAGACCTGGCTTCGGCGATTGCGATGGTGCTGGTGGAGCATGTCGGTAGCCACGGGGCTTGATTCGGCAGAGCCAACTGTAAGTGAGCGAGATCGCCCAGCGCTGCGTGGCGTGGAGAGCTTCTGGGGCGAAATGGCTAGCTGCTGAGGTGTCGGCTTGCCCTTGACAGGTGATACGCCAATAGTCGTGATCGCCTTTTGTAGGGTGGGTGGCCCTTTCGGAATGTCAATGGGTGGCGCATGCGGCTGCAAGTTGGACGATTGGTGGGAGAGGCTGGACCCGTTGCTCGAAGCTTTCCGGCGGCCCTCTGCACCGCCAGCTACAAATGACACGAGTAGTGGCGAGGAGGGCTGCGATGCCCGGCTGGGGGACGAGGTCGCGTGGCTATATCCAGACGGGGATTGCGGGCGGTTGCTGCCCTTGGCGTTGGACAGCGTTCTCTGCAAGTGGTTTGCGAGGACTGGGCTGCCCTCCAACGAGGGTGCTGGAGATCCGATTCCCGCAGAACTACTGCTCGAGGACTGCTTGTTTTGGGCCGCCAACGCCTCGGCGCGCAGCTTTTGGATAACATCCTTGTTGGCCTTTTCGAGCACTGGTAAATTCTTGAAGGAAAAGTTGCCAAAGTCGTCGGAAACCACTGGCTCGCTGAGACGTCTAGACTTCATATCTCGCACATGAGGCGGAATGTGTAGAGGCACCAGTTTGCGGTTCATCGAGTTAACTTGGGACCTGACACGCGACAGAGCATCATGTGGTCGGTCTGGGTAGTCGGATCCAGAGGCTGACTGGGGCGACATCTGGTCTTCCATCTCTTCGGCAAAAGACTGTAGGACAGCTCCTCGAGCGTCAAAATATTCGGTATCTTCGGGGTTTTCGGGCTGGGGCACAAACTGCGCCTCATCTTCGAGAAGGGTATCCCAAGTGAGGCCTGTAAAGAAGGCATGTTGGCAAATTTCATCGCCTCCGCACGCATACTTTTCCTCGCGGTTGGAGCCTAGACGCTGGTGAGGATCGATGCAAAGCAGCTTGTTGATGAGATCTTTGGCCTCCTCCGATACAGTCTCCAAGACTGATTCATCGGGCCATTGAATTTTACGCGCCAGGATATTTTCAAACACCTGCTCGGCCTCGCTAGCATGGAAAGGGGGAACTCCAAAGAGAAACTCGAACAGGATGCAGCCGACGGACCACCAATCTGACGTTTCGTCCTGTTTGTCACCGTTGATGGTCTCTGGTGCAAGGTAGTCGGGCGTACCAACGAATCGTCTGTTCGTATCTTGGGGGTCGAAAAGCGCCATGGGCGGTGGCATCATGGTCTGTGGGAGCGACGGATTCCGGATGTGGGTGTCAAGGCTGGCTCTAGTACTAGGCAGACTACCTGGTATATCGGGCGACCCGTGATACATGGCGTCGTCGTCGACGGGTGACTTGGACGCCATCAGGTGCAGTGCCCCAGGATCCGAGTCGTTGAGCGAAAAGTTGGATAACATCTGCGAAAGGGATTCACTACCACCGCTATCGCTTCGTCGTCCGCCTGAAGTTCGTCGAGGCTCAGTCAGCTGACCTAGGCTAAAATATGACGGCTGGGACATGCTGCCAACATCTGGGGTCATCTGAGGAGTCATAGCCGGGGAATGAGCATGGCCCTGAAGGTCCAGCGACGTGGAGCGTGAGGAAGCCATAGATGTAGATCGAACAAAAGGTCCTTGTTTGAGGAGATCGGGCGTGGCCTCACTTGTTTCGCTGTTCAACGCTCGTTTCTGACGGCCAACCAGGCCCATTCGGGAGAGACCGAAATCGGTGAGTTTTAAATGACCTTTTTGGTCAATGAGCAAGTTGTCCGGCTTCAGGTCACGGTGAATAATACCACGCTCGTGAAGGTGCTTGACACCGAGAATGACTTCGGCGAGATACTTTTGTACCCATTCCTCTGGAAGACCGCCTAGCACCTTGATCAGCGCGGCACAGTCACCGCCGTTGAGGTACTCCATGACAAGATAGAGGTAGTCTTTGCTAGAAAAAGTCCAGTAGAGCTTTGCGACGAATTCGCTCTGACCCTGCCACATCATAATGGCTCTCTCCGCCTTGACGTTGCCAACCTGATTCTTGGCAACCATGTCTGCCTTTTTGAGCACCTTGATAGCAAAGTACTCTCCGGTAGACTTTTTCTTGGAGAGGTAAACACTTCCGAACGCGCCCTTGCTGATGGGCTTGATGATTTCAAAATCTTTGATGGAAGGTTGATTGGATCGTGCTTGGGGCGGTGCCTGGCTAGCACCCAGGCGCGGAGACGGCGGTGGTCGCATGACGAAGTCGGAAATAGCAGCCGAAGATTGTCGCCTATGGTGTCGTGTAGGGTGACCAATGGGGGAACTAAACTCGCTGCTGGGAAACATAGGTGACGCTTCCGGAGAGACCATGACATCGTGTGAGCCGGGAATGATGCGGGGCCTGATCCTCAGCGGCGAGGAAGGCTGAGTGGCACCACGGGATGGCGATTCTTGGCGGCGAGGAGATGTAGCGCCGGGAATGACGAGGCTTCGTCTCTGGTGTTGGCGGGCACTGGCAGCACGTCTAAGATCGCCGAATTCAGACATCGGTGAGTCGGTTCTCGGCATGTTTCTCGATACAGAGAGCGATCGAAAGTTATCATCGGGGTCACCGGGGTCACTTTCCAGCCAAAGAGACGAGCCCCGTCGGCCATCTCGAGAATAGGCCGAAGCTCCGACGTATGATCTCGGCGTGAGGCACTCCTTCGGGCTGGCAGAGCCGGTGGACCCAACGACAGAGCTTGGCCTGGAACCGCCGTGTATAGCAGCCGATAAGTTCACTTGACGTAAGGCGGCTGCGAGTGCTGATGGACTAGTGACGAGATGGCCGGAAGAGCCGGCCTCGGATCGGCCTCGAGACCGTGAGTCTGAAATGACGCTTTTACTTTCAGACTCGATGGGTTCCCGTTCTTCAACTACATCGGGCTGCTGCTGGTCATCAGTGTCGTCGATACTGGAGTCTGTAAGCTGGCCCGCGGCAATACGGGCGGCCTTTCTCATGGCCTCCTCGACGCAGTCTTGAACAAGGCAGGAAAGTTCAATGCGGATACGTTCAGAGTACTCGAGGATTTTGCGATGGCGGAAGATGGCGTCAACCTTGGCGCGGGCAGCCTTTTCCGTGTCAGCACACAAGAGAGCGAGGCCCTGCTCTTGATCGAGAGTATTGGTACTCGGAGACTGCCATTGCAGTACTTGTGATATTCGAGACTCGGATTGGGGGGATTGCGTTCGAATTTCGCCGTCGTTGAGGTGCGTCGAGTGTTCTTTGATGGTGGGGTTGCTAATTTCGAGAGCAGTGTCGCACAGGTCCATCAAAAGCTCGACAATTCTTGCCTGAGGTCGTCGAATGGCAAAGGAGCGTCCTCTAGAGTGTCCAAAGCCACTGGTGCGATCTCGAGAGCGAGCGAGTGAGGTGCTTGGCGATGATTGTGTGGACGGGGGCGGTCCAATGGGGAGTCCCTTGTAATTTGCAAGCGGTGTTAATTGTGGTTCGAGCAGTCGGCTCTGACGAGTCTCGAGAGCATCTAGCACTTTGACAATAGCATGACGGTGCTCATTGAGGCTCTCTTGCGCCAGCTGCACATCCATCTCGGCCCGGTGCTCTTGGAGACAGAGATCGGTATGCTTTTCAAACCACCATGGAGGGATTTGACGCTCGCAGATTCGACAGAGGACGGGCGGAGGGGGCTCGAGGGGCTCCGAGTCCTCTTCGACCGACTCGGCGAGCTTGGTAAGGTAGCCAGCCAGCACCTCGGCACCTGAGCCGAGGGAGTCTACAATGACGTCGGGCAGGTCGATTTGGATTTCTTGCGGCGGCGTCCACGGACGTATCATCCACATAGTCTGGGCTGGTTAGTTGTTAACAGGTACGGGGGGGCGGTATGCTTACGTGACTCTCGCCTCCAGAAGCACTGTCATAGACCATAATGCCTTGGGCTTCAAGTTGGGCAAATTCATCCGGTTCTTCGGTGGGTGCTGGTTCTTGTTGGCGTAATTCCTGGTCGGGTTCGTCTGGCGTGGCATGCTCGGCGGGTTGGTTGAGACGTAGCTTGGACAGAGGACCCAAACGCATGGCAAATCTGACACGGTGGCTCTTTGAGTCGTCCCCTTTCATGGACTCGACAATATCGGTAAAGGCAGTCTTGTTGTCGCTGACGATGAGGTCGGAGAGGGGGGTGCTCTCGAGGGAGTCGTAGGGTGTACCGACCACGTCGTTCCACGAGGGACTCACCCACTTGATGGTGCCGTCGAGATTGAGGTCGACAATGACATTGAGGGTCTGGGCAGCGGCTTCTTCCAGTTCCTCTCTCTCGTTTCGAATGTCCTGGCTCAGGGATCGGCTCATGAGGGTGGAGTCGAGTGTGCGAAGCGTCGTGAGTGCTGGCGGCGCCAGCGACTGCGACGGGGGGTCCATGGCTATATTTTCTTCAATCGGGAGGAGTATTTGTATCGAAGTATCGAGAGGTCATGTGGCGGCGCCGAAACAGGGCCAAACTCTCTTTCCGAGGGCCTTGCCGCCACGGCGTCGGTTATTGTTGGGTGTATTTGACTTGGTTGGTGTTTGCAGCTGTCGTTCGCCGGGGGAGGGAACTGGCAAAGGGCGCCAGGACTAGAGCCGCGGGAGACCTGGATACATGGCTGGCAAAGGGACGCTTGGAAGCAGACGAGTTGCTCCCGTGGGGGGGGTCTTTTGTTGGTAGGACCAAAAGTTTGGATATTGGGCAGGGCAAAAGGCGCGGGAAGCGTGACGATGGGCGGGACTGGCGTTGTCTTGATTGGCGACGGCGGCCCGGTTAGAGGGTGGGCGATGAGGATTCTTGGGGGGGGATGCCACAGGGAAGGTTGTTGACAAAACAATGCAAGGCAGCAAGAAAACAAACCAAATATTAGCAGGGAAGAGTTCGGTATGAAGGAGACGAAGCCGTGCGTCGAGAGGGAACAAAAAAAATCGAAACAAAAAAACGGGCGATGCAGCAGGATGGATTACCCAGGCCCTCCTCTGTGCTCGCTGGCTTCACGATGGGCTGGCTGTAGCGGCGCAACTTAACTCGTAACTACTAACAGGAGGTATTAAACTCCAGCTTCCCAGCTCGCGTTTGCTCGTCCTCCCCCATGACACATTAAGCGGGGGAGAAGTGAAGGTTGAGCCAATGGGAATGGGGTGACTCGGAGCTAGCAGCAGCTCCCGGATCAGTATGTACATTGGACAACATACCTACCGTACTGCTATTTCATAACTAATAGAGGGTTGGTAGGTTTCGGTCTAGTTAGGAATCCAAGAGCTTCTCAATGGGTGGTGGCCATATTGTGCTTGCCTATTCCATAGAGGCAGCTTGATGCAGCACAAGACGGAACATGCATGCTCTTATATGCTATAATATCTACATACACAGGTCCCGAATGTGGTCTAGCGTGGGTTATGTAAATCAGGAGCTTTATTAATTACGACCAGCTTACTCAAAGTCTTTCCGTGTATTCGATACGGAATACTCGGGTGAGAAGATTGAGCAAATAGAATGAAAAATGACAAACTATGATCCTTAGTAGCACCACAAGCAGACGCACAAAGACTTGACCCAGCCAGCCAGCCAGCTTGAGTTTGTTAGCGTGGCGGCGGCCAAGCAAGCCACTGGCACTGGCACACTAACGTTAGGTTCAGCGGCTCGTCGATGGTCGCCGGCGTCCGCCACTTGTAGAATATTCTGGCTCAAGATTGTGCCACAGTCCATCAAAACATAATCGAGGGCATTCATACGGTGTTTGGGTGTGAGCGCACAAACGAGACCCTGTAGTTACTGCAGCATGGCATTTTGATTATTCGCTGATGCCTGCTGCGGGCGCTCGTCATGATACTGCGCCAGCAGCTTGGACGAGCCCATCATCGTACGGCCTTTGTCTAAATGCGGCCGTCATGCTTTTTTTTTTTGACAACTCGTGCACACAACACACCAACCCAACGCAAGCAATAACCATCTGCAAAAGACGGCAAGACGGATACAACAAATGATACAAATGACACGCTGCGCCAGTGCGACCATGCTCCCCCCTTATCAACCCGCGCTACCATCTGCTCATCATGCATGCGCTGGCAAACGCCCCAAGCCTGCCCACCCACAGCAAGGACCAAAAACAAGGGATGCAGCCAGCAATGGCTCAGCTTTTTGTTTAATAAGGGCAAGAAAAAAAAAAAAAAAAAAGAGACCATGGCAAAGGAAATGTGCGCCACCAGGGTCATGGCAATTCATTCTCACACAAGCATCCAAGGCTGGTCCTCATGCGTTTCGCATATACTGACATCTCCACCGACCCAAGGCACAAGTAACCGAATCCAGCCGATTTACGTAGGAGGTAGTTATCTGGGCTGCTAACATTTTCCTCTTTCCAAAATCCTTCTAAACATTTCTCCAAAATAATACCTCTGGCTCTGCACATCCTCCCCCCTCCCATCCACACCCATCGACCACGCCCAGAACGCCGGGGCGACGCCCGTTTGCATGCCTGGGTCCAAGGCTTCGGAGGGGGGGGGGAATATAATGCCATCCACGAAGCAAAGCCGGCTACAATGGCCGTGCGTGCCAGCGTGCCAGCGTGCCAGCGTGCCAGCGTGCCTTGCGATTTCGGCAGTTTAGCATGCACGCTGTGCAAAGTTGTTTCATGCTGCCAAACCGAATGCATCTGCACGCCGGGCCTAAACAAGCCAGGGCTGGATATCACAACGTCGCCGAGAAATTGAGCGGCGAGACCCCACCGGGAATAGAGTAATATTAACTAGTTGTAACTATGTAGATATAACTAACTTGGAGATGTAGATGAATTCCAACACTTGGAGGCTTGCGTCACGCACCAATGACGCAAAATGCCCATCCTGCCTCCGCACCAGCTCCTCGGGCACACCCGCCTCCACCAACCGGCCGCCGCCCTCCTTGACCACGACGAAGTCGAACCGACGGATAAGTCGAACCCGGGGCAGATGGTGTCGACGTCATGAGCCGTCCGGCACCACGGTGCACCTGCAAACACGTCACGCAGCACCACCCGTAGCACCACCCGTCCGTCGCCCCATCGACGGCTCGTCCAGCAGCACCGCACAGCGACGCCGTCGTCAGCTCCATGTCCAGGCCGCCGCTCTCCAACCCGTTCCAGAGGCCGACTCGGCGCAGCACAGCCTCCACGGCCGCCTCGCCGTGTTGCCCGCCGGCGTCCACAGTGTGCCTATCAGCACGGGGGCCCGCGTCTTCCGCCACCGCTCTGAGCCGCTTGCGAATCACGTCGCGTCGGAGGGTTGCCCAGGTTGTATCCGACAATCTTGATGAACTCCTCTTCCATCTCGAGCAGCTGTGTCAATGTAGCCACGAGCCCCGAGCTCTTGTCACTCTATCCGCAACATGAGTAATGAAGCGACCGCATGGAAGCAAATCGATGCCGACTGGCCTTCCGGTGCCGTGCGCAGACGCCAATCTTGAGACCTGCTGCAATATCAAGACTGATATTGCTCATGCCGACCGAGCCAGGGCTGCCCGCCAGTTAGCGGGAACGTGCGATTTTTGAAAGCGATGCAGCGGCGTCGAAACCTGTGTGACGCGGCCAACGCCACGCATCTCTCTTATTCCCCCTCGAACCGGCCATGGCGCCGGTGGCTCGCACACACCTCCTTCGGCCGGTTTTCCGGCTTGACGTCTTGCTCAAAGGACCGAAGTTCACGCAATGGCACCCAGCGACTTCTCCAACAGCGTCCAGCCGCCACAATGACGGGACGCCAGACTTGCATTAAAAGCTGCGGGGATTACATCATCAGCAGTTGCACTTTTGCCAAGAGTTTCTGGCAAGCACTTACACAGAATATTGTTCAGGGATACACCTAGAAGAGCGGGGTTGGTGCAGGACCGCAACAGCAGCGCCAGCAGCACCACAGTCGTGGCCTCGGCAGCAACGAGGAGGTCGAGCATGAGCACCGTGCTCAACCACGTCTGTACGCACATGAACAGGTACTTTGGCCTCTGCCATCGGGCTAGAAGCGCCTGGCCATACGTCTTGCAGTGCAGCTCCCAACCAAAGGCACGCAGTCATCGACGCCGAATTCAGCGTCCCGAGAACGTTGGCATACAAGGGCCTGTGCCTTGAGCTTTAGCACTCGGAGCTGCTGCGACGTCTGGAAATGGAAATTTTCCAGCACGTACATGGCCGCGATGAGGAGCGGAACGGTAGCCGCCATGTACGGAGACCCCGTTGCGGTTAGAGGTGCCTCGGCAGCGGCAGCGGCACCCAGGAGGCTGTCCACGGTGCTTTCTTCCGCATAAACCTGGGGTGGTTTTTTTTTCCCCAAGGTTTTTCTGTGACCTACTTGTGACTGTTACCAGCGTCCTGGTAGCTATCTGTGTTTCAACAAGGGACATGTTCTGACTGAAATGGTTCAGTGTACTGAGGTGCGCTACCAAACGAGTCAGACAAAAAAAAGGTAGCTATAAAACCCCATGCTATACTTGCTGCATGAATGTTTTTTTATCTAATAAAAATATAGTGAAAGTGTCGCGCCTCGGACGGTGCGATATTTGTGTCAACATTGGCCTTGTCTTGCCCAGCTGTGACTCATGCATGCCTGTAGGATGCATAATACCACGCATAACCGGCGATGCCGACAACATTGAGTATCCCGGGTAGCAGGTATATGACAAGCAAAGAGCGTTGCCCACGTGCCATGTCCATTGATGCACCCATTCTACCAGAGGACTGGCACCATTCGCTGATGCTGTAGAGAAATGTTTAGAAATGTACAGGCAAAAGTCGCTGCAAACACGTGCACAACGGTAAAGCCGACAAAGGTCCACGACTTGAACCAGCCATTGGACTGCATGTAATAACGATAGACGTCCAAGTCCAACTTGCCGACGCAAATCTTCCTTTTCGTTTGATTCGGCCACTTTTCCCGACACGGCAACTCGGCGTCCTTGGCCTCTTCCTTGCTCTCATCGCCATCCTCCGCTGCTTCTGGCACGTCTTGAAACGCGCCCGCGCGAGGAAAATCGACGGTAGGTCCCGTCTTGCTCCAGTCGACCCTTGGAAAACATCGGTATTTGTCCGCGGGCGGTCGAAAACGATGTGGCGAGCGTCGCGGAAATGGTGGTGAGCCAGGCTTCTGGACCAGAGCATCCGTCGATGGCACTGACAAAGTCGTCGAGCAGAAGAGTCTTGGGACAGGAATACAGTGCTCGGGCTAGGAACACTCTTTGTGTCTGCCCACCGCTGAGGATGCCGCCGCCGCCACTGCTCCCCATCTTGGTATTGTCTCCTTTGTGCAGCTGCGCAAGATCATGCTTGAGGACGGCCACATCCAGAACTTCATCGTACAGGTTCGTGTCGGTCAAGGAGTCAACTTGAAACTGTCCACATATTGCCTTTTTGATAGTCGTGCCAGGTAGCCACGGTGACTGTTGGCAATAGGCGACTAATTGTTCTTACAGAGACGATTCCCCGCTCCAGCTATGCTTCACCGAGGGTCCGTTTTAACAGCGTAGATTTATCCAAGCGATACTGCCAACCACATCAGTTTTTGAATCAGATGTGGTCGAAAAGCCCACATGTGCTGAACAGTCTGGCCGCGCAAAAACGTCGTTGACCTGCACAGCAAGCGTTTCTGGTCAGCTTCGCCAGCATGGTCAGTTCAAGAGCCACCACCTCCTCAATGGCACATAGCACTCGTTGAGCTTCGTCAGGCACTCGGCGATTCGATCGACGTCGGTGCTCATGAGTGTGAGAGCCGCAAAATCGACGTCGCGATTCTGCAGAGCCTTGTTGTAGATGAGACGGACGGAAGCGCCGCAAAACATGACCTTGAAGCGATTGGCTTTTTGGTTGTAGTGCAAATGTAGAACACTCAGGCCAAGATAGACGATTCCTGCGGCTACCACCACGCAGTAACAGCCTGTCGGGGTTAGGGCTATGGCTTCGTTGGTCAGAAGCGACAGAATTGTATGGGAGAGACAGGGCTACGCGAATATGAAGCCAATCAGAGAAACTCGGGGAGGGGCAATGGCAAGAAAATCATACAAGACGGCGCGAGACACTGCGATAGGGAACTCGAGCCGACGCGCAGGCCGTCTTCGAGATGCCTAGGCGCGAGCAATTCCTTGATCGAGACCGTCTGACAGCAGCGCGTCATCCAAGGTATACAAGTCCTCAATGGCGAGAGAGTATCGAGAGCTGCGACGAAAGGTGTCATTCAGCCACCACAAGAAGCACCGATTGACCTGGCCGCTCGTGGCCTTGGGAGGCAACGTCTGGTGTACCGAGAGAAGACGCGTCCGGTTACCTGTATTCTCTACTGGGCGAAACAGGGTATTGGAGACCACTGCAGCAGTATAAATGATGGCAGCAGCGTCGCCCCCGCCCAGCCAGAGTGTTGGCGCCTGTGGCAGGTCCAGCAGCAGAGTGATTACGAGGTACAAGCTGAGTATGAGCGAGGGCCGGACAGAACAGGCGTCCTCGATCCAGGACAGGACAATCCTCTGAAAAGCGACCAACAAACTGATTATCGCTGCGCCATATTGACACTGGTGTCCTTGGTGTTCTCATCCAGGCTCCGTAAGGCGACAAGCACAGTCGCAGATCGCTTGGCATTGATCGACTTGTACACCAGGGCGCGGCTGATGATGACAGTTGCCAAGATGGAAACATGGTGAAGAAGATACATACATTGTATCATGGCCAACAGAGCGGGGACAACAGAAACACAGCAGCTCGCCTAATAATACAGTCGAGTTATTCCCGTTGTTCTGCTGCTCGCACTCCCATACCCATGCACCCATACGCACATGGACATATGATTCGGCTCGTCGGCATGCAGTCTGCAGCCAATCGTGTTGAGTTGGGTATTCAGCTGAAGCTCGTGTATGCCGAGTTGAAGATCCTCTGGGGTAACTAGTACGGTGATGACCGTGCCCGATACCCGGGCACAAGTATAAATCTACGCCCGTGCCCTGCTTAAGCAACCTCCTCGCAGGTATGCCATATGCTTGAACACAACAAGTCACGTCAACGACATGAAATACATCTACATTGTTTCCGTTTTTGCTGTGCCGTCGCTGGCAAATGTTGTTCAGAGCCAGAAAGGTAAGCGTCTCGTCGAGTGCATAATGGGAAGCTTCTAACACGCCTGGGCAAAGGGAAAGGTGCTTGCATAATTTGTCCACCATGTCCCTCTGGTCACTGCTGCATCACCGGAGTGAGCTGTGCGCCAATTCCGGGCCTTGGCCAGCCTTGCACTGGTACGTCGATCATCTCATGTTGGCAGACTGATTCAGGGCTGATTCTAGAAGATAGCACTACAGCACCATTCCCTGGTGTGTGCCCATGCTTTGGGGATATGAAATGCGTCGGAGGAATCTGTGTGCAGAATTGAGCACTATTGTAACCAATGGCGGCTATCTGTGACCTTGCCGGTTTCCTCGAGTTGAAAACAGAGTCGTAGATGAAGTCTCAATAACAAGCTTTCGAGGCTACGCTGATCCATTGTCGTATCGGAGATGAGAGACAGCATTTGTTACAATACTTGGTTGGCACTCTGGAATTTGTCACGAATGATTAAGGTTGAATTTGGGCGTCCATCTGTAGTCAGCTGTGGCAGGGCAGGGCGAGTGAGGAGGCATAGTTAGGCATTGCGCCCGTGATACGCTCCTCTACCCTCTGCCCCATGTGTACCCGAAAAGCGGCATGCAGCAGGGCTGCTTTTCCGCAAAGCTTTATTACCTATTAACTGGGGTGGAGGGGCGAGAGCAGCATCAACATCACATCAACGGGGGGACCACTTGGCTGGGGTTGGCCAAGTGCGGAAGGGAGGGCGGCTTTGACTGAGAATGACGGGGCCATTCACTATTTTCCGTAGTTATTATCAACGGCCCGCCAGAGACCGGGCCATTTTTTGTCGGTGCTTTTTGTTCGTGAATACCTGATAACTGACCCAGATTTCCACGGATCCGCTGCAGCCCTGCAGGGTCTAGTTAGCGAACAGCCTTGGGACAGGACGGAGTGCCATTCCGCGCGGCCAAGTCTCAGGGTGTTGGAAGCTGTCTCAGAAGAAGACGCACGCCAAGAGTTACGACAAAAGTTGTGGTGTGGCCGAGGTGCGGAAATGGATTGTGCCAATGATGGAGTAGATGGAGGACCAACGTGGTGCTGTTGAAGGATGGGAGGGTTGAGTGAGGGTTGAGGGTTGTTTGAAGGAAGAGGGAGGGAGGGCTGAGGGCTGCAACGGGCTGTAGCAGGTGTCGAGGCCTGTACCCAGTATTTCATGCAGTCCTGCAGTAACAAGAACAGAGAGAGCCGGGCCAACAGAGTGCCGGTTGCTGGTGCAGTTAAAGCAGCGGCCATTTTTTGCCTGCCGACCCCCCAGAAGCCCCAGAAGCAGCCACAAACCCGCCAACATCTTGCTGCTCAATCCGCTGCTTCGGCGTCCAGATGCGACCCACCCCTCTCCACCCCCCATCGCATCGCCGCTTTTCTGCTTTTCTCGCAGGCACCACATTTCACATCGATTCATACCCGTCATCATAACCTCGTTCGCATCGGCGAATAAAGACCATTGGCAGCGCCCTCCTTGTCTTCGCTTGTTCACCCATCACACAAACCCTGACAGACGACCCTGCCACTGTTTTTTTTCACTCGCTGTCCCTCCCATCGCCTCCAACCCCTTATTATCCCCTCCCAATTCCCTCAGCCCTTCCTACCCCGCCCACTCTTTCTTAACGCCGATACACTTGTACACTTGGGACTTCCCCAACCGCCAACGCGACTGCCGCAAATCTACCTGGTGAGCCACCCCACGGATTCCGAAACGTCCCTACTTGAGACGACTATCTCGACTTCCCGGTTTCAATCTGCGCCGCCAAGCAGACCGCCCGGCCTGGCCCATTCGCCAAAATGCAATCACCTGTTGGCCCCAGCATTGCTCCTACCTACCTACCGAGCCACTGCTAGCTTGCCACCTGCTACCAACCGACCATACAGCTAACACTTCACCGTCGCAGCGTCTGGCCCGAGGCCCTCACTCTCCAGCACACAATAGCACTTTGCCAATCCGTCCGACGCCATGTCCGCCTCGCTCTCGCCCGAGCAGTATAGCTCTCACCAGTCGCAGAGCCCTGGCGACCACCACTCCGAGGGCAAGAGTCCCTCGGGAATGAACCTCGACTTTTTAAAAAATCTAAACGACAAGCGTTCCAACCGGGGTATGCACCGCACCTTGTGTCATGATTCTAGTTACAATTTTGATGTTGACTTCAACGCCAGATGGTCAAGCCCCGAAGCGCCGAGGCCCTAAGCCCGACAGCAAGCCAGCTTTGACTCGCCGACAGGAACTCAACCGCCAGGCTCAACGGTACGCTTCCCGCAGCCTGCTCCAGACTCGACCATCTCTGATTGACGTGACAGTACCCATCGCGAGCGCAAAGAACTATACATCAAGGCCCTCGAGGACGAGCTTCTCCGACTAAAAGAAGTCTACAGCTCCGTCTCGCGCGATCGCGAGAAGCTCGCTGAGGAAAACCGCCTGCTCAAGGACACACTGGTTCGGAATGGCATCAACGTACCCGGCCCTAGTAACGGACGTGATGACAACAACAACAATCCTAGCGCCGGCTCAACAGGCTTCGGTGGCGGCTCCCAAGGCCCATTCTCGCCGCGGCAAACTCCACCGCACGGCTCGGCTCCATCCGCTGGAGGCAACTACAACACTCCATCACAATTTCGCGGTAATCAATTCAGCTCATCTCCCCCACAACACATCCCAGCGACTCGCCTGGACGTTGAACAGGCCGGGATCGACTTTGTCTTGGCGTAAGCTCGACCAGACGCCGATCCATGACTCTTGACTGACATTCT
This sequence comes from Cordyceps militaris CM01, assembly GCF_000225605.1. Taxonomy (NCBI): domain Eukaryota; kingdom Fungi; phylum Ascomycota; class Sordariomycetes; order Hypocreales; family Cordycipitaceae; genus Cordyceps; species Cordyceps militaris. The sequence goes on from NW_006271969.1 coordinate 3,512,896, forward strand.
TGCTACAGTTTAGAGAAGCCTTGCATGGCTCACTTGCCGTTCCTCATGGATAGAGCAGATGGTCCAGAAGGAGAACCATGTGGCCACGCTCTAATGGCAACATGCCCCCCGGCCCCGTTCAAGGACATTCCGCAATCGACGCCCTTTGCCAGCACGGATGGTACCATCATCAAGACGGAGGACGTTCCAAGCCAGGGAACATGGCAGGTAACCAAGGCCGATCTATCCACTCTCATGAACTTGAGTAAGCGCCTTGATCTCGATGGCGAGATCACGCCCGTCATGGCCTGGGGCATGCTTATGAGCCACCCCCAGTTTGCGGCGCTTTCGGCGGTTAATATCCAGCGCATCGCCGAGGACCTTGGCCGCAAGGTCAGATGCTATGGGTAAGGCTTTTTCCTTATGCCCTTGTTCTCCAGTAAGCTAACTGGTCCAGATTTGGCGCCGTCATGGAAGATTTCGAGTTGCGAGACGCTTTTGAGAGCGTGTGCTCCAACCAGTTGGAGCAAATGGCGTTCTAAGGTGAAGATGTCATGAGAAACGATACCAGTCTCTGTTTAATTCTAGACTTGATTTGATTAATTGCTTTGCATTCTTTCGGAGCCGTCGAATTTTGCGTTTCGATTGTGGTTAGGGCCCAGTCATGGACAACGCTATGAGATGGCAGTATTTTATTGTAGCAAATTCCAGCAATACAAAACCAAAATATATAGTACAACTACTGCTCTCATTTCCTGTATGAAAATATCGTCTTGTCCACCACATCTACACCCTCAGCGGCTCTTGGTGGGGGCTCAGCAGGCAGCCAGTCACGGGGCGGCATTCCAAGTTTTATGCCCCACACCCCACCACAAATTCGACTCAACTTCAAATTCAAAGTGTGTGGGACAAGCGAAGTGCAGAACGGCGGACGACCACGACCTCTTTCGTTTTATTCTCACGCAGCCCCGACGATAGCTTACCAACTGGACGAGCTATACATCATGGCCGTCTCAACCGACTACGTGAATATTTGCGGCAGCTGCCCCTCGGGCGATGGCTGGGGCCCCTCCGTCACCACCGAGACGACGCTCGACGGCGTGCCCTATGCGCCCTTCTCCAAGGGTGACAAGCTCGGCCGCATGGCCGACTGGACCGCCGAGGGCAAGGACCGCGAGCGCGGCGGACGCAACCAGTACAACCGCAACTTCAGAGGTGGGTGAAATTTTTGTCGTGATACCAGGAACTCCAGAATTGCTGACGTGCTTTCTCTCCCCCGCCCCAGATCAACAAGTCTACGGATCCAGCCACGCCGTCACCTTCAACGCTCCTCCCGCCGAGGACGAGTCGACCTTTTCCGTCGTCAGCAACGCTCGCGACTCGACCAAGTCGAGATACGGCCGCGGCGCCGTCTTCACCCGCGGCGGCCGGGGAGCCCGCGGGGGTGCCCGTGGCGACACCCGTGGCGGACGCGGCGGTCAGGCCGGCGGTCGCCAAGCTGGTGGCGGTCGCGGTGGCTACGGCGGTTACGACCGTGGCGGCCGTGGCGGCAACCAGCGCGGCGGCGGTGGCCGCCGCTTCGGCTGGCGCGACTACGACAAGCCGCAGCGCAACCGCGACGCGAGCATCAACATCAAGGCCGACTGGGCGCTGCTCGAGGAGATTGACTACAACCGCCTGGGCAAGCTGAACCTGGAAACGGACGCGGGCGAGGACCTCGAGGACTACGGCTTCCTGTACCACTACGACCGCACCTACGACAAGCAGCCGGTCAAGGGCGCCGAGAAGAAGCTGACGGCGCTCGACCGCGCCGCGTACAACGTGACCACGTCGTCGGACCCCATCATCCAGAAGCTCGCCGACAAGGACGAGGCCACCATCTTCGCCACCGACACCATCCTGTCCATGCTCATGTGCTCGACGCGCTCCATCTACCCCTGGGACATTGTCATCACCCGGCAGGGCCGCAAGCTGTTCCTCGACAAGCGCGACAACGCGTCCCTCGACATGGTGACGGTGAATGAGAACGCCATTGACGCGCCGCTCGATGCCGCCGACGGCGGCCGCGAGGTCATGAACCAGCCGCCCGCGCTCGCCGAGGAGGCCACGTACATCAACCACAACTTTGTCAACCAGGTCGTGACGGAGAGCGAGACGGCGCGCGTGGCCATGGCCCACGAGAACCCGTTCTACAACGCCTCCGAGGACACGGACCCGCCCGCATCCCGCGCCTACAAGTACCGCCGCTTCGACCTGTCCACCAACGACGAGGAGCCCGTCTACCTCGTCGTCCGTACCGAGGTCGACGCCGTCCAGAAGAACGCCATCAGCGGCGAGGACCAGCACATGACAATCCGCGCGCTCAACGAGTTTGACAGCCGCGCCCAGGGCAGCGGTGGCGCGCTCGACTGGCGCGCCAAGCTCGTCTCGCAGCGCGGTGCCGTCGTTGCCACTGAGATGAAGAACAACTCGTGCAAGCTGGCGCGCTGGACGGTGCAGAGCATTCTGTCCAAGTCGGATATTATGAAGATTGGGTATGTTTTTTTCTTCTCTTTTGGTTGCTCAACATCTTGGTTTTTATTTGTTGGTGAATGCTAACATCTGTTTTTTTTCTAGCTTCGTCTCGCGTGTCAACCCCCGCGCCAACGACAAGCACGTCATTCTCGGCGTCATTGGCTGGAAGCCCCGTGACTTTGCCGCGCAGATGAACCTGTCCCTGTCCAACGGCTGGGGCATCGTCCGCACCATTGCCGACATGTGCCTGAAGCACGAGGGCGGCGACGGCAAGTTTGTCCTGCTCAAGGACCCCAACAAGTCCATCCTGCGCCTGTACGACGTCCCGGCCGGCAGCCTGGACGAGGACGAGGAAGACGAGGAGGAAGAGGCCGGCGAGGACGCCGAGGAGAATGACGAGTAAGGGGAAATGAGGAAAGTGGAAAGACCAAAAAAAAAAGCGCATATAAAGTATGAAAGGAATTCAGCCGTCGCATTATGATTATGCCCTGCCCATGTATTCTTTGTCTTTTTTTTTGTCAGCTAGAGGGAGTCGGGTTATTACATTGCTTTTGATGTCTACATGAGAAATCCCCCGGGCTTTAAAATGCCATTGACCACGTAGAGCGAATGTCTTCCCCCGCAAAGAGCCTCTGTATTGTCTTCTGGGGAAAGGTCGCGGAGGGTTGGTCGGGTCCGCCCGCCATCGCATCACAGCATCCATCCACAGAATGAAGTTGACCAGCTCGAAAATATAATAAATGAGGCTTCATTGAAGAATGAGACCATTTCAACTACACACATACTAGAAAACAGCTCATTCAACCCCGAATACCCCGCGGTCATCTCCGCTATCGGTCCGTCGGGGCATCGGCCGGCGATCCGGGCGCTGCACGTGAAATGGTGTGCGAATGGAGCAAAGCGCCCCAAAGAAGCCCGTTGTCCAACGGCCAAAGCCATCCCATGACAAATCAACCCTTTTTACCTCTCTCCTCTCCTCTCCTTCAGATTCCAATCGCCATTCCTCCCCAACTATTCCGTCTATTTTTTTTTCTCCCCCTCCCTCTCCGCAAGCTTCCGTTTACAGACACACTGCGCGCTCCCATGAGGTCTCATCGGCAGCTCGCCGCGGCCGCTCGGCACCTGCGCCGCCGGCCTGCGCTCCCATCACCAGTACCGCACCGCCTCGCCTCCCGTCCGCTACAAACATCCGCAGCCGCGCGCTCCGGCGCCGCCTCCAACCCAGCCATGGCGTTTCCCTGCCTCGACGCCATGGAGACGCGCTCCGCGCGCCTCGAGAGCGGCAGCAACAGCAACTCGTCCAGCGCTCCGAGCGACGGCCCCCCCGACGAGCCCTCGTACACGTCGGGCGTCACGCAGGTGCACCACGACCGCGACCCGCTGCACCTGGACTGGGGCGGGGTGCTGCCGTCGTTTGACGTGGCGTACGAGACCTGGGGCACGCTCAACGCGGCGCGGTCCAACGCCATCCTGCTGCACACGGGGCTGTCGGCGTCGTCGCACGCGCGGTCCACGCCCGAGAACCCGTCGCCCGGGTGGTGGGAGCGGTTCATCGGGCCCGGCGCGCCGCTGGACACGGACCGCTTCTTCGTCGTGTGCACCAACGTGATTGGCGGGTGCTTCGGGTCGACAGGGCCGGCGAGCGTGGACCCGGGCCACGGCGAGCGGTACGCGACGCACTTCCCCATCCTGACGCTGCAGGACATGGTGCGCGCGCAGTTCCGGCTGCTGGACGCGCTGGGCATCGGCGCGCTGCACGCCAGCGTCGGCGCCAGCATGGGCGGCATGCAGTCGCTCGCCGCGGGCGTGCTGTTCCCGGCGCGCGTCGGCCGCATCGTGTCCATTAGCGGGTGCGCGCGCTCGCACCCGTACAGCATCGCCATGCGCCACACGCAGCGCCAGGTGCTGATGATGGACCCGCACTGGCGCCGCGGCTTCTACTACGGCCGCGTGCCGCCGCACGCCGGCATGAAGCTCGCGCGCGAAATCGCCACCGTCACGTACCGGTCCGGCCCGGAGTGGGAGCGCCGCTTTGGCCGCCGCCGCGCGGACCCGGACCGCCCGCCCGCGCTGTGCCCGGACTTCTTGGTCGAGACGTACCTGGACCACGCCGGCGAGAAGTGGTGTCTGAGCTACGACCCCAACTCGCTGCTCTACGTCACAAAGGCCATGGACCTGTTCGATCTCGGCCTGCGGAACCAGCAGGCCACGCAGCGCCGTCGCGCCGCGTACCGCGCCGACGACGCCGCGAGCACCACCACCACCACCACCAAAGCCTCGTGCAGCTTGACCCTGCCCGAGACGCCGTACGAGGAGCAGCCGGGGTCGCAGGTCGACATGGACGCCGGAGCCGTCGAGGCCGGCTCGTCGCGCCCGCCCGAGGACCTGGTGCAGGGACTGGCGCCGCTGCGGGACACACCCGCGCTCGTCTTGGGCGTCGCCAGCGACATCTTGTTCCCGGCGTGGCAGCAGCGCGAGATCGCCGAGTCGCTGCGCCTCGCCGGCAACCGCAACGTCACCCACGTGGAGCTGAGCGAGGAGATGAGCCTGTTTGGGCACGACACCTTCTTACTCGATTTCAAGCACGTTGGCGGCAACTTGAAAAACTTTTTGCGTTGACCAACAAGCGGACCTTGTAAAAATGATATATGAAAAAGAGGCACGGGGTGGGGGGATGTTAAAAGTACGGATATCAGACAATTGTCACTGCATAGGTACTGGCGTTTCGGTATCAATCAGCTTGCGCAGATTAAATTCAAAACACTCTGCAACCAAATAATTCCACTGGTATCTCAATCATGTTAAACATCCCCAAATACTTCCCTGGAGCTGTTCTAGTCCATATTCATGCCAGTAGAGCCTCCAGGTAGAACAAAATATGTAGTACAGATGGCTATACTTTGTAGCCTCGATTTGCGTCAATTATCTCATCAAGAGACAAAAAATTTACAGTAAAACATTAAAGCAGCTTCCTATATCTGAGAGAATAAAGTCAAGTAGAACGCCAGGGCACCTGTACTTTGAAACAAATGAAAACAGTCGAGTCCCGATCTCAATATGGAACCAGCTGAAAAAGCTCCGATTATTATATAAAAGTAGTGCCAAATTCGCTTTGTTTTGGCGCGGGCGATCGTGGTTCCGTGCTCTTCTTGGGAGATGGTGGGAGTGTGACGGGAGCCGGACGCGGTGGTGCCTTTTTGGCTTCGACTCTGCTCGTCGTGCCTGTAGGGCTTGTGCAGCTTGTATCAACGGCAAAGAAGTCACCAACCAGACCCGGAGAAAGTGATGTTTTTTCGAGTGCGTCTTCAAACGCTTGTGTGAGACTTTCGCCCGAGTTGGAAATGGACAACTCAAGGGATGCAAAGGAAGGACTTGGAAGGCCTGCGTCAGTAGCAGAAGAGATCGAAGGCCGTGATTGCCCGCTGGTCACCAGGGGAGATGGCATTGCCGAATGTCTTGGTGCAATCGGATCAACTAGGCCCCAATCTGGCAAGGAAAAGTCAGGCCGCTCAGGTGAAGGGGCTTCGTCGGATCGCGGGGGTCTCCTCGGTGGCTGGCGTCCTCTTGGGAGACCATTCGTCACTGGAAAGTCACCTTCCAACGCGGAATTGCTTTGCGGGCTCTTGGGTGACCAGGCATCAAGGCTTCGTTCTGATTCCTCGCCCCGAGGCAATCGATTGGCGCTGTTGGATAGTAGTGGCACGAATTTTGGGCTTGGCTCATCGTATTGTCCCAAGGCTGCAACGCTCTTCTGTAGCAGACTAGGTTGCGAAGCACTTGTCTTCAAGGGCTGGGGAGGCTTGTTCTTGCGCCGGCTACTAGCATCAGAGCCAAGTCTGGCACGGAATCCCAAGCGAGGTGGAGGATCGAATGTGGCCACAGGGCTATTACCAGGGTGCGCACCGGCAGCAGCGGCTGGCGCTCCCCCAATTCGGCCGTAAATTGTTGTAGGTCGGGCAGCAGTGGTGTTGGGAGCCTCTACAGGCGCTGGTGGAGGAAGTTGAAAGGGGTTCGGACAAAGTTCCGGTGAGTTGTTCATGTTTCTCATTGCCCATGTGTCCGATTGAGAGTTTCTCAGGCTGTGCTCAGGTCTGTTGGACGTAACATAGGTTGAGCTTATGAGAGTATTGTCCAATTTGCTTGCTGGTTTTTGCTCCCCAGGGAAACTGGGAAACGGCTCGGCTTTGGGGCTGGCATTCAGGCCGGCTGAAGGCGGCTCTGGGAATTGCTCAATCGATGCCTGCTTTGTGATAATCTCACCAAAGTCGAAGTCGGCGAAGCTACCGGCAAATCCTTCTGTCTGTCTCTGCTTCCGCATTTTCTCGAGTTCCTGCTGTTCTACATCCATGGTGAAGCTGCGCCGGCGAGGTGAGTGAAAGGTAGCCGTGTCTCGCTTCGCATGCACATTGCGAATAACAGGTGCTTCCCAGCGTTCTTCGCTAACGCATGAAGCAGATGTTGCCGGGGACGGTAGAGAAGCCGCGGCGCCATTAGGCTTGCCAGTCATGGGGAGGTCAGATGCTGTAGGCGAGAGTGTTTGGTCAGAGTTGTTGACAGATTGCGGTGGCGACGGGTAGCTGTTGTCGAGAGTCGTTTCCTTAACCAACAGTGTCTTATCTGTGGCAGGGCTTGATGGCTTCTCTGCAGTGTCGTCGTCGTCGACGCCAAATTGCAGCGCAAGCGGACTCTTGAGCTGCCCACCAGTAGTACAAGACAGTGGCGCGGGTGCCTCGGTAGACTTTTTGCAAAAGTGAACATCGAGAGGATTCACCCACTCCTTGGTCCGCCCTCCAGCTGTAGAGGGCCGCTCCGGGGTACCGACTCGTGGGCCACTTCCGCCGAGAGCAGATGAGAGAGAAAGATTTGCAGTGCTGTTGTTTAAGAACGGATTGCGATAATTGGCGTCAGAAGACTCATAGCGTAGGCTGCTGACACTTTCTTTGCGTACGGGTCTCGATAAGTCAACCATGGACGAGTTGGCACCGAACCCCTTGAAAGTTTGGCGCCAGTTGGCAGGGCCTTTTGTTGAGTACGAGGTTCCGGGACGAGCAAGGTGTTCAGCAGGCTGAGATGTTTCGCAAAATTTGTCTTGAGCCAGCCCTGTTTGCTCCATTGCCTTGGGGCCATCTCGGCCCTTCTTCTCACCAGACTTGGTTCTATAGGTCTGTTAGTGGGATGTCGTTTCTGCCATTCGCGAAGGCTTGACTTACTGGCCCTTTTTCTTGTCGCCACCAAACTTGAGGCCGAAAAAGGAGACCATGTTGTGGGCTGTATCATGTTATTCAATGGGGTACATTGTAAGAAGAAGACGGTCATGTATACCTGTTGTGTCAATGGCAACGAGTTGCGGTCTGACGTTGTTGGCGGCCGAATAGAAGGATGCTCTGGGAACCTCGCACTCGGGGCTCGCACGGGTGAGGTTCAAGCGCAAGCGGGGTCGCAATGACGATGAAACCACGGGAATAGAGGTGTTGGTAAGCAAGACTGAGGAAAATGCAGGACGGCAGCAAAAGTGCGCAATTGAAGTCGAAATGTTGTTCTCGGAATCTCTGCAAGGGCGCAAACGGGGTCGTTGTCGTTGTGAGCGGCTAGAACCGCTGGCAAGGTTATTGGAGATAGGCGGGGTATCAAGCGAGAAATATCAAACAAACGTTGAAGATAAAGGGGACGAAGAGAGCGTAAGCGCCAACGAGGGCATGCGACGAAGAAAGAGCGGCGAGCAGAGGCGAATGCGAAAGGGAAAGGATGGCGGACGAGCTGGGGGGGAAGGGGAGGGGAGGCCAGGGTCCTGGCAGGGGTCTGCTGGACTAGCACCTCGGCGGCTACAGTAATTTCAACCATGATATTACAGATTACATATGTAGGTACCTGGCAATGGGAATCTATTAGCTTATTTGTTAGTAGAGTAAATAACGTACCAACTACAAGTATCTGTAGTGAAAGCGGGGAAGCTTAAACCTGTAGTATATCCCATCTCTCACTCGAGCGACAAATTATCACGTCTTTTGAAGGTGCCCGAGTCTCAGACTTGCATGTGTTCGTTACCTACTCCGTACTCCCTACCATGTACTGCGACATTCCCACTAGCCGCCTCTTACTACGCCCGGTTCAGACAAACGAGGAGGGCTCCATTGATCTAGAGAGATTTCACACGCTCTGGAGCAATGAGCAAGCTACAAAGTGGAGGTCCGTCCACCACCTCGCATCCAATTCGTACTTGCTGGCCTTTTCACTGACATTTCCGGGCAGCAAACGTGGACCATGCCGAACTCTGGCGGAGAGCAAGGCTTGGATGGCCAACATCGTTCCCATGCCGATGCCCACAAATAACCTTTGCGTTTCATACTTTGTGCTCTACGCGGAAGGCGACGGCGGCTTTGTTCACCCTGTAAATGTCGACGAGAAGGATTGGAAGATGGCAGGCATCGTGACGCTGCTGCCCACCGACTGCAAGCTCGCGGACGAGAGCCTCACCTACGCGCGTGGCGCCGAAGGGGACCCGTACAAGGTGCTCGAACTGGGCTTCCTCTTTATGCCCGAGGTCTGGGGCAACGGGTTCGCAACGGAGAGCGTGCGCGCCGTCATCCATGTTTACAGGCGCGACGTCCAGCCGACGAACGCGCTGTTCCCGCGCGAAATTCTGGCCTTGGTGCACGAGAAGAACGCCGGCAGCCGGCGGGTGCTCCAGAAGGCGGGCTTCAATGAGGTCCACCAATCTGAGGCCATAGAGTGGCTGCCGCTGGTTGACGACTCAAAGACACAGAAGCACACCGTGGTGCACTTTCGCATGGCTGATTGAACGAGACCTGCCAGACCCTCCGACTGCCTCTCGTTTCCAGAATAGGTTAGTCTTGATATCTAGCACTTGAGAACTAGTACATCTATTCTTAGGTAACTATTGAATTATAGATATATTTAAAATAACATTAATGGGCTGGCCTGGAGGGCTCCAGCGGCAACTAGCGCTGCTGCCACCATCGGCCACCGTCCGCAATACTGCCCGTATTGTTGCTTCTCACAGGACTTAGCAGGTGGCAATATTGAGAAATGGAATTTACAGCTTGGTTATAGTTATAGATACCAACATAGGCCTTCTAGTGCAGAAAGAGGAGAATTATAACTCTATCAAATAGGAAATAGGGAAATAACAATAAACGTTACTGTAACGATATCATATTCGCCAACAAAATGTATATGTAATTTGCATCCCAAGCACCAAGACGCCATAAATAATCTAACTCCAAATTGTAATCCCAGGGATATTTTCCAGCATCACAGCTGCTCCAGTAGCTTTCGCCGCCGGCGATCAATCAGCTCCTCCTGCACCTCTTCCAGCGATGGCAAGCTCACGACATGCCCATCCCCCGAATCGCCTGGCAGCGGCTCCCAGTCTTCCGGCGGTTCCAGCACACCATTTCCCAGCAGATTCTCCATGGCCTGCCGCTCCTTTTCCGCCTCGTACCGCAGCAGCCCCTCGTCCTCCTCGTCCGGCGCGTAGCCATAGTACGCCGCGTCCACCAGCCGTCGCAGGTCCTTGCTCGTCTCCAGCGGCTTCCCGCTACTCTCGGCACTCTTGGCCGCCGCCGCCTCAAACAGCTCCTTGACGCCCGGCAGGTCCTTGGCGCGGCCAAAGTAGCGGTACCCCTTGCCGCCGCCCGGCACCTCGCGCCCCTGTTCGTCATACACCTTGCCGCCGCCGCGCATGTAGTTGGGCCCCCCCAGGTTCCGTATCTGCACCTCCCACATGTGCTTCTCGCGCATCAGCTTGTTGATCTCGTCGTTGAGGTCGCGGACCTGGTAGTCGCTCAGCACCGGCTCGTGGATCCGCGAGACCTTGCGCGAAATCTCCTTGAGCACCTGCCCGCGCCACTTCTCGCACACGGGGATCGACTCGACCTCGGTGATGACGCGCGGGCGCCGCGCGCGGCCCGTGTCGACGATGCCCAGGTCGGCGGCCTGCGCCTCGCGGAAGCGAAACAGCATCGACTGCGCCTTTTCCGAATTTCGCGCCTGCGGTAAAGGTTAGAAAGCATGTTTGAGGGGGGTACAGTCACGTATGGTACGTGCCATGATGTGTATTTGCTCTGCGCCGGCTGCAGGCGTCTGTTGAGGAATGGGTAGTCGTGAAGAGAATGTGAAAATCCGTCTTGATAGCACGGCGATGTTGATTTGGACGGCCCCAGCGTGCCCCACATGACCAGATGGTACAAATTACATAGCTCCTACTACAAACGCGCTTGTTGCACCACCTCTTCAATATTACAACTGCTCAGTTATTTTCGTTTGCACGATATTTTCCGGCGAGCAAATTTTTCATAATATGCCCCCGATCCAACCTTTTCTTATTCGCCATCTGCGTGCAAAGCCTCGTATTAGGTCACGTGGCCGCCAACGCTACCACTCAGGCAGAAATTCACTGCAACTGACATGGTTCCCCTTTCTCTGTTTGCTGCCACGCCATGGACTGCTCGTCGCGGCAGACTTTTCTCCTGTGATGCAAACTTGACTTCTCCCTTCTATCACAACGGTTTTTGAATTGCTGAAGCGAGCTCTCCGGGCACGAGCTCTTCGACGGCCAGCTGGTCTTTGCCTGTCTAGATGCGCGACGGAGAAGCACCTTCATTCCGTTACAATCTTCACACGTCCCTATGGATTAATACGTGATCATTTGGAGGGAAATATTCCCTATAGGTAAGTATGCAACATTCTACCGCATCCGGTGCCGTTTTCCTTTGTCATACCTTCATTACCCAACCACAACGTTCCGTGGCTCGCGTGGTCAGAAGCCTGACTGGCATGAACACCATGGAACCGCCAATCTGCAGTGAGGATAGACAATCACACACTTTCCCGAGATCTTGTGTGTCCTGTTGCTACGCCAGAGTCGCTTCCGAAAGGACGTCTTTGGAAAGCGCCAGTGTCGCCACCATGACCGCTTCCAATGAAGAACAGAAATCTGAGCAGACCTTCTCCAAACTGTCTCCCCCCGTTCCAGCATCACACAAAGGGACGCGGACGGCCCAATCTCCGGAGCTCCTACGAGCAGTAGGGGGCCAAACCCGTCTTCATGAGCCTGCTCTCAGGCAGGGGGCCCGACCCGTTCACGTCTCTCAACTCGAAAAAAAGAGGAATTTGACATGGCCGCAATGACCGACAACCTTTGTACCCCCAAGCAAGAAAGTAATAGCCGAGTGCTGTTCTACATGTTTTGAAACAATATAGTTTTCAATCGGAGCAGGCTGATAATACCTTTTTTTCTTGACGCGAGAGGAATGAGCAAACTGCGGTTCTTTTTGATTCGACACCTTGGTTCAGGCTCGGGAGACGCCAACCGGGAGTCTGGGTTACCTGTGCGGTACTGGAGGGGACGAGATGATCGGGCCGGGGAAGGAGGCTTTTGGAAAATACACAAAACCAAGCAAGATACGCTTCCTGTGTCGGAGACGATGCAAGGAAGTTTTAGTGTTTTCGACCCGGTGATGACCCAGAGTCCAACAAGCCAAATTTGCAGCTTAACCACAGCATCGACAACGCGAGAGGAAGAAACGTGAAGGGGGGCAGAGGAGGAATAGTACAACGATGCGTTTTGGCCACTGGTTTGGCGGCGTTTGCATGGGACATTTTGCCGATGCGGCGGATGGGTTGATTGGAGAGGTATTTGACGGGGTAAGAGCCGAGGGGGGAACGTTGAGACATCAACAGCCAAAGGGCGCTTTTGTGCCTTTTTGGTTTTGCTGTTTTGCTGTTTTTCCTTCTTTTGGTTCTTGCGTCGCGGTACTTGTCCTTTTTGTCCCTTCCACCACCCCCCGCTCGCGCGCCGTCGTCGTGTTGATTGCTGCTCTGCTACGCCTCAACCTCTTGTTTGTCTTCTTCTTCTGCCGTCGTGACCGTTTCAGCTCCTTTCGCTGCGTCCCAGCAGACCGCGCCGTGCTTTCGAGTCGGCTGGTGCTGGTTGTCCTGTGTGTTCCCAATGAGAACTTGAGAGAGCTAATCTGAGGGTCCTTTGCTTTTGTGTGTAAATCCCTTTTTTTGTCGGGATTCATGTTTTTGGTTCCATGTATCTTTGGTTAGTTGTGAAGGAAGAGTTGGGTATTTTATGTCTGGACAGCAATCTTCCCCAACTTGGAAAAGTGTTTGCCAAGCCAGCTTTACAATATAGATATAAATAAATTCAAATTAATAGGGTACTAGACAAGCCGGCAAAAGTTCTTTCCAGGAGTGCAAAGAGCATCTTTGTTTGGAATGTGACATCCTTAATCGTCCCCTTATTCATGTCCTCCATGGGGCTTCTTATGACTACATAGATCAGGCTGCCAGGGCGGAAAGTAAGGTACATCTCTCTCAAGGCAAACATTTCATGAGCAGAGATGAGCCCGCCACGGGGCCGGGGCTCTTTATGAGGGGGGGCGTACTCCGTACTTTCGCATCTATCCGTTTTATCAAATGTACAAACATGCAAGCCGTGTCTCCGTCAAAATGGCACATGATCCTGTACGAAAAAGAAAAGCCAATGGCATTACACATTTTCCCCTCTACTTTGCAGAATAATTCCCATGTAATTCATTTTATACATTCTTCTTCTTCTACTGCTTCTTTTTTGTCGCATCCGTCGGCTTGCTGTACATCCAGAGCGCGGAAAAGGCGACAAAGCCGGACACGGTGGCGGCGATGCCGGCGATCCAGGGCCAGGCGCCCGAGATGACGTAGCTGCGCGGCCACTCGTCGTGGGCCATGTGGCGGACGCTGACGGTGCGCTTCTCCTCGATGCTGGTGAGGAAGGGCCGCTTGTAGTTGACGAGGAAGTTGAAGATGCCGTGCTGGTCGGGCGTCGTGAACTGCACGCCGTACGTGGCGGCGTCGGCCGTCTGGCCGAAGGGCGCCAGGTTGAGACGGTGAAAAGGCGACAGCATGGAGAACTCGAGCTGCAGCGCGTCCTGCTCGGGCAGGGCAAATGGCACCCATTTGTCCCAGCTGTACTCGGACAGCGAGATGGAGTATGTCTGGTCGCGGTATTAGTTCACCATCCGAAAAGCGCTTGTTTCGCAGTGTGCGCAACGTACCACGTCATTCTTGATTCTGTAGAGGCTCGGGTTGGGCTCGTCGCTTCCGACTAGGCGGTGCTCGACCTCGTTGACGCGCAGCACGCCAATTTCCTGAAACGTCCACCCCGAGAGGCGGCGCGCAAACTCCTTGTTCTGCGTCTTGGTCTTGGCACCGTCGACCTTGGCGACGGTGGCATCGAGCCACTTGTCCTGGAGCATCTCGGCGCCGACGACGGACAGGCGGGCCGAGTTGCGGGCCTGGAGGGCCGAGACGAGCGCGAGCTGCCGGCCGGCGGCAAAGAGCTCGTCCGGTTCCACGGTGGAGGCCTGCTCCTTCGGGTTGTAGCTGTACGCCGTGTCGGGCGCGCGGAGGATGGGCGTCAGCAGGTGGCTGTTACCAAGGACGTGGCCGGCCGTGTGCGGAACCGCGAGGACGGCGTCGTCGCCGCCGAGCGCAAAGTAGGCCTTGATTCCGGCGCGGGTGTTGAGGGCCGGCGTGTCGAGCACGAGCACGTCGTGCGTCTCGGGGGCGGACAGGGTGTCGTAGTGGAAATGGTCGACGACGGTGCCGGTGCGCTCGACCGGCAGGGACACGTCGAGCTCGGCGAGAAGGGACACGAGGGAGCTCGTCGTGGGCGTCGTCGAGGACAGGCCCACCATGATGTTGCCTTGGGCATTGATAAAGTCGACGAGCAGGTTCGGGGTCAGGTTGGGGCCGAGGGCTGCGGTACAGGTGGCGGGGGTTAGCATGATGGCTAGGCGGGAAGCGGGTTCGAGAAGCGGGAGGTTTGTTTGGTTTGGTACCTTTGACCTTTGTGGGTAGGAAGATGAGGTGGTCGTATTTGCGCTCGCCAAGATCAAACAGACTCAGCTTCTCGCTTCTGGGTGTCTCGTAGTTGATGTCGAAGCCGCGGGCTAGTGACGACGAAAGCCAATGCGTTAGCAATAAACCAATGTTCGCGTTGCATCATCTTGGATAGTTTCAGAGGTCTAGACTCACCGGCCAGGTCACCAAAGAATTGCCCATAGGCCGCCTTATCAGCCACGTCGTCTAGAACGACGAGCAGTCGGGGACCTGTGGTGCTCAGCGCCGACGTGGCCGCCGCAAGGGCGGAAATGACCACGCTGAACGACAGCCGCATGGTCCTCTGATTCTTGCAGTTATGTTTAAAGATAAAAAGAACGACAAGAAACAACAGAAGACGCCGTGGTAGGTGGACGTGGGGGGGAAGAGAGCCGTGTTAATGAGAGAAGCTTCAAGGAGCTCTGGATTGGATACGTCGCCTTGGCTGGTTGGTGGGTCCCATCTCGGTTTAGCGTCGTTTTGGCCGTTCGCCGCGCGGTGGCCTGGGGTGGAGTGACGACGTGAAGCGATGAAGCATTCGTTGTCATACAGACTTTGTTTTTCATTTCTTGGGTTTATATGGTTCAATTCACTACGTAATGAACGTGGTATACTCAATTATCATGCTTGATTCTCAGTGAAACGTCGTCAGCAGGTAGATCACGGCTGCCGGGCACTTACCGTGCTCGGCCTTCCGTTTGAGACCTCAATTGAAAATGTACGAGCCTCTTGAACCAAGTTATCTAAGTCGAAATCCCTTTCAATCTGTTGTCAGTCCCTAATTATTAATGCAGGTATGCTGCCCTCACAGCTCACCCATCCTTCAATCCAGAAAACTGTGGGTCTAACCCCAAGTAGCCAATCACAAGCCAGCTAAATCCGCCTTCCAGCACTGCGCCGTTTTCCCGGAGCTTCAACACCACCTCTCACCATCCCCATCCTCCCATCGCCAGCTCTTCTCCTTCCTCGCGTCTACCTCTCTACGCCGAGTCCACGTACGTACTCTTACCCCGCCAATACATCGCCACAAGCGCCCGTTCCCGCCCAACCCCCCCGCGCGCCGAATCGCAACGAAAACGAGAACCTTGGCAACTAATTTACTCGACCTGCAGCAACACCATGTCTTCGCCGCTCTTCTGGTCGACCCCCCTCAAGTACTGCCGCTGGGCCGCCCGCGAGAAGCCCGCGCTCTTCTGGTCCGTCGTCATCGGCGCCGCCGGTCCCCTCGCCATGCCCATTGGCCCGCCCATCCGCCGCTGGCTCGGCGACGTGGACCCGGCCCCGATTCCCGTCACGTATCCCGGTACGTCGCCGTTCCTTTCAATCCCCATGCGCGCCTTCTCTTTCACCAGATTCTCTACCTTGAGAAGTGGATTTTGAGAAAGACAAGAAAAGCCCAGGGTTTCTTGAGCTCGAGTCTCGCTAACATGCTCGCAGTCCCCACTGGCCCCCGTAAACAATTGACGGGCTACGACGACGAGTAATGCCGGAAAACGAACTCTCAAAAAGCACATACACATCACAAGAACGGAAATCATTTCTTAGCGAATGCCGGAGAGCAGCGGCCGGATAGAATGCGGATGGTCTATATTCCTCCAGTGGTGGGAACCGGCGGAGGAAGCCCCTGTACAATACAACATCCGCGCCACGACGGGACCCAAGGATGTATCATTACATCCTCGAAAGTTGACCTCTCGCAGCTTTCTCTCTCGAATTCTTATATACAGTTCTGGCGAGGCTGAAAGAATAACAACTTCAATTGAAAGTAATACTGTTTCCTTTGTCCAAAACATCTTCTCATGCTCATAAGCGAATCGCCTGGGAAATGCAAGACGACAAACAAACGGCGCTATGCACGCAGCATCCTTCTTGTTCTGGGGAAGTGCTAACCAATCTATAAGAATTCAAAAAATCTCCCCACTCTAGTTACCATAGTCAGTCTTCCCCCTGGCCTCTATCGTCTACCCTCTAACGACGACGACCATGTAAAACCCTTCTGCAGGAACCTATCTATCGATCTCTGCCCACAAAGTTCCATTCAAACTAATACAAGCAACGTTAGTTTCTACACACCAGTGGGAGACGGATGGTTCCTTACAACTCTGCCGTCTTCGTCGCCCGTGTACACGCAGTTAGGCATCGGGCTAATGCAGGTGATGCCCGCGCTGACATTTTCGCGCCTCTCCGTCTTGTAATCGACGTGGTCCAGCCGCCGGAGGTGCTCCAGGGACCACCGGCCCCTGGCATGGCTCTTGCGCCAGACGTTGACGACGCCGCGGCTGTGGCCCGTAAAGATGAGCTGGTTCTCTAGCCACTCGTTGCCGGCACCCTCGTAAAAGGCACACGCGTGCACGTAGTCGTCCGGGTCCGTGCACACGTTTTGGTCGAGGATGACGGACCCGTTAAGCGTGTAGAGGATGACGCTCGGCCCGGCGCAGAGCAGAATCTCGCCCGACACGTCGTTGATGCGCGCGCACTCGACAGGCCGCACGAGCGGGAGCTTTCGGATAAACGTCAGCTGGTTCAGGTCCCAGAGCAGACCCTGACCGTCTGCCGAGACGCTGACAAAGGTACTAAACGACTTGCTGACGGCAATAGCCGTGATCGGTGTCTTGTGTCCAAACAGGCTCGACTTGGCGACAAGCTCGACAGGCTTGCCCGGGCTCGTGATAACAGTGTACACCGAGACGACGCAATCTTCACCAGCTGTGATGAGAGTTCTAGAGTCGGCAAAGCAGGCACAAGAAATTTGTCCAATATGCAGGTTTTCGAACAGACCAGCCGGCTAAGACGTATTAGCTAAAATCTTCGTTCCCGGAGCACGGCATCGTACCTTTCGATTGTCACTGAAGAAGAAGCGTACTGTGTTGTCGGCATAACCCCACTCGAGAAACTTGTCATACGGGGGCAAGTTCAGGCGAAATGGGGAGGCACACAGCAGTCGGTCCAGTTTCGAGGCGTAAATCAAAGAGGCAACTCGTTCATGCGATTCTATGAATTGTGAGCAACAAGTCATTGACGGTCAGAATCACAAACATACCTATCAGTGGGTTTGGAAGACACATGAGCGCCTGCACCGACGAGTCAAGCCGCTTTACCGGGCACCTTGAATTCTCGCGGGCCGGGTGCGGTTTGGAGAACACCTGGTGCGGCGTTTGTCCAAAGTTGTGAATCACACCCGCCGTGATTGCCCGCTCATTCGCGTCCGTGATGCGATCGAGGTCGCTGGCGCCAGCATACGAGAGATGATGAAATACGTTGAGGTTTTCCACAGCCGCCTCGCCTCGTTGCTTGAATCCAAAGACCAAATCGATCCAGCGATGGAGATTTTCGCTCACGTATCGGCTCTCCAGAGCTTCGCGGTGCTTGGCAATAAAAATCTTGGGATCACCCTTGGCCCACGGAGGCAGGACCACATGATCGACCTTGACGCCGTTGCTCTGTCGCCGGCCAAAGTCGTAGCCGTTGACGTTTGTCAGAAACTCGGGCAGGCAGAAGAATTCAGGAATGAGTTCTCGGACGTCGGTCTTGTTGCGGCAGGACGCCGACTTCCAGGCATCAGGGATGGACTGGAACAGTCGGTCGGCGTGATCGAAGCTGTCACCTTGCAGCAAGAGATACGACTGCACAAACGGAGGCAGGCGTATGAGGTAGGATGAAACAATCATGGCAGATGAATAGTGTGTTCCGTAATGAAAGGGTGCTTGTTCAATCTCCTTGAGCGCATTGTAAGTCTCTACAAAACCCTGCACTCGTTCTTGAGTCTGAGCACCCATAGGCTTGGACAAATCACGAAAGGTAGCAGGGTTGTTGAGGTCCAGCTCTTCGCTCGTAAAGTCGGCAAGAACCCAGGGGAATACTGGATACTGCGTCAGGTCGTTGAATGTTCTGCCTGCCATGGTGTTGACCATCATGAGATAGTGGAAGTTGGACATTTCGCCCTTTTGCCAACGCTTCATCAGCGGGTTCCAAGGTGACGTGTTGAACAGGGTCCCGAGCTTGGATCCGATGCCTTGTTGCGATTCCTCAAAATTCTTCAAGGCCTCCAGCCTCCACGCATCTTCCGGGTTGGGCAAAGCATGGGCTGCGCTGGTGTGTGGCGCCTTGGAGAGCATTTTGGCAAACATTTCGTCCCGGACAGTGGTGTTGATCGCAGTGAGGAGGTAACTACGGCCATCTGTGAAAAATATCTCGATAGCGACATCGCGGAACAGGAAGCGGCGCTTTGAGATACTGATAGTATCTTGCCATTTCCAGTTTCTAGACTCTTGATCCCGATTGCCGGCTGTCTGTCGCTTCTCTAGAGTCTTGGTTCCAGTGACAATCCGAGTAAAGGGATCACGTTCTTCCATGGGAGCTTGCCAAACGTTGACAATATCTCCGGTGGACGTTTGAAACACATTGTCCATCATGTACAGCGCATCTTTTCCGATGATGAGTATTCCTTCGCAAGCTTCGAGCCCAGTTACGCGAGAAACGTTGTACGCAGCTTGAACTTGATCACCCTGCTCCAGCCTGCGCATAACTTTCCGGTTTTTGTCCTCAAAGTTCTCATCCATGTCGTGAGCATCATTCGGATCCTCGATAAGTTCAAAGTCGTCTTCTGGCGCGAACCCAGCATCCTCTTGTTCCAGAGCCAGCTCACTGTCGGCTTCGGCCGGGGCTCCGACCGTAGCCGTCGCTGGCGTTGTGGCTAGTGTTGGAGTAGCAGGCCCTGTGCTTGGCGAGTTGCCCGTTGCTGTATTAACTCGCAAGGCTGCCGCTGCGACCCCCTTCTCTTTGGACCGGTATTTTTCCATGTCTGTAGAGAAATCTGGCAGCAATCGTAGACGCATGCGGTTCCGGCCCTCAGTCCGGTCAAGCTTCCATTTAATGGGCCGAGGGTCGCTGAAAACAGCGCCAGGTCGTCTAAGGTCCATTTCCATTTTCTTGTAGGCCGAAATAAGGTAGGAAAGATCGTCTTGTTGATCTTGCAGGATACGTTGGTATTTGAAGTGCTCGGAATTATAGATGCTCTTCATCCAACCGCTGTTTCCAATTTCGTGATTGGCCAGAAGCTTGTCTTTCGAAATACCTTCGACGTACCACTGCTTCAGTTTGTCTTTTCGTTTGGAGAGGCGCGTCTTGGCCGTCTCCTGCGTGCGCATGTTCTCGATGCTTACAAAATTCTCCCATGTCTTGGCCATGCCTCCAAAGAACAGCGAATCTAGTGATGGCCGGTTCTGGTCCACCCATGCGATAAACACGTCGTCATCTAGTTCCGTGATTTTGACAAAATCATGGATGATTTGCCTCTGGCCGGGGACCATGAAAGAGCGAATGAGAGCAGCCGACTCCTCAGGTTTCGCAACTAGCAAGATACGAAGAAAATGGGCGGCGGACCGCCGGATGGGAGCTCTTTCGTCAACGAGCTTGGTGTAAAGTTGGTACCAGAAGAGTTTTAGGTACTCATCTTCGGCCACAAAGCAGCCCAAAATTGACATTTGCCAATAAGCCAGCTTGCTCATAAATTCCATGGCGGCTGCTTCTGTTGTTTCCGGCCTATCGAGGTCGGAAAGCTTCAGCAGAATTACACGCAGCAGGCAGGTACGAATGAGTGTGACTGATTGGCTACACAGCCTGACGCTCTTCAAGCTGGCGACATCTGGCCGCTGCAGGTATTCTAATAGCATCCCTGCGAATTCGATGAGCACCTCGGCGCCATCGATGAACCATCCTTCGAAAACGGCCTCTGTTAAATGTAGACAAAGCCGCGCCATGTTGGTGATCAACTTAGGCTCGCACAACATGGCTTGGTTGGACATGAAGAGTTCTGTTGAATTTGTGACGATTTTCTTTAGGACAAAGGATTCAAAATACGCTTGATGCTCTTGGAACCCAGGCGGCACCTTTGTGAAGAGCCCAAACCCTGAGAATTCCTTGCGCTTGAAGATTTGGTCCATGAATACGCCGATCGGAAGCCCGAGTACGCTTTCAATAAGGGCATCGGATTGACCGTTACTGCTCAGTGGACGCGACATGGAGTCGTTCTTTTTTTCATCTTCTGGAGCACTTTGTGTAGTGAGGAGAACGAAGGAAGATGCTCGTTTGAGAAGAGTTCCTTTGGGAGGCGTTGACTGGGGTGTTACACTCAAATCGACACTGGTGGTTCGTACGATTGGCGCGGGCCGTCCGGAGGCTAATCCTATTGGCCGAATGATGACATCACAGCCTTCAAAGTTCAAAGTCGAGTCTCGAGAGTGCAATTCGACATCTGGCGTCACCGCATCGCTGCTGACAACAACCGGGTAAAGCATAGAGAGAATGAGCCTAACCCAGTCCGATGTCAAGGCAAAGTCTCTGAAATCAGCTGATTTTTCGTAGAGCTCATGGAATAGCTGGACCATCTTTTTCAAGAGAATGGGGTCTGCATGTTGTCTTAAAGTCATTCGAGTTTGGAAAGATCCTGTCATCTCGTCTGTATCCGTTTTTGCGGACTCGGCCGATAGTGTCGGTCGAGGTTCGCGGCCGAGACTGGATTCTGATACACCATTGTCTTGCTTGAGAACATCGTTCAGACCATGCTGGAGCATAGATATGATGATAACAGAGGCATCAGGATAGACCACCTTGCGGCCACCAAAGATGCTCAACAGATAGCCCGTATCGAGCCATCGATCCGTGTCAAGGTCGGCCACATCGACACCAAACAAGAGGCTTAGAACAACGGGCCAAAGTGCAGCGCTGTACCAAAAGCGCTTTAATCGGTTCGCCATGATTGCGAATCCTGCAGACTTGTTGGCGAATTTTGAAGTGTACGCCGAGCCATGACCAACCAGGAGCCTGGAGAGGATAGTCGCCCCCTGCAGAAGAATGTCCTTATCGTTTTCAGCAAGCAAATAGAGGAGCCACTTGTTTGTGACTGTCTTGGCAAATTTGCGAATGTAGTTGAGATTTCCTTTCTCACAAAGGATGCGGGAGTAAATACCGAGCACTCCGGCACCGAGTTGTTTCTTGGTGAGATATTTGACTCCAGGAAGTGGACTACTGGCACCACTACCATCGCCAGTTTGCCGCCTCATCAAGTTTGGTGTTGTTGGTCTGGAAATCGAGGAAAGTGGGCGCGGTGTCCTAGACATTGAGGGGCTCGGGACATGGAACGCGTATGTGATGAAGAGTGAGAGCGACCGCATGACCTCAGGGCTCAGGTTTGACTTGACCAGCACTTCAAACGTTTGCATGAAATGGGGTAGAACCTCTTCTGGAATAGCTTCACCCTTCATTGCGTCTAGAAGACGTTTTACAATCCGCACCCGTATCAGTCTCCTGCTGTTAAATTCATGATGCTTGCTATTAACAGCAAACGTGACGAATTGTTTGTAGTATAATTCTTGGATGCGAGGTGCAGATTTTCGCCAGAGGTCCAGATCGATGAGCAATATGCGATAGGCAAGTGCGTTGATAATCAGCGAGTCCAGGGGATTCTCGTGGTTGTAGCCCACGAATCCAAGTACCAGGCTCAAAACTCTAAATGCCAGGCTGTCGCGTTCCTCGGGGGAAAGATGCAGCTTGATAGCAAAGTTTTCAGTAATCAATCCAGCAGTATATCCCATTTTGTATCGTAGCAGCATGGCAAGGATATTGTAGCCCTTACCACGCTCCATTGCATCGCTGTTTCTCCAGCTTGTACGAATACAGTGAAACATTATTTCCAGCGATCGCACGGTCTCATCGACCGACGTGGCCCTTTCTAACAACTTCAACGCCAACGAGGTAAATCCAGCAAGGCGCCAAAGATTCTCGTCCAGGTACGATGGGAGTGCGATTGTCGGACTGCCCCGGAAGGACGCAATGCCTTGGGGCTTGAACAGGGCATCGGCGATGTTGGGAACGGCAGAATTGATGGCTAAAGGAGCACCATCTTTATTGGAAGCCATGAAAAGAGCACGGGCAGCGGAGCGTGGCAGCGAGCGCAGGAGACCTGTGTCCTGAAATTGAACGTTTTCTGGAAGAGTTGCAGACGGAAGGATGCTAAGCAAGACTTTCGATTCTGGCAGTATTACACTCGCCTTGTCTCGGACAGCTTTAAGGATGTCGGAGCTTTCGTCTTTTCCAGGATGGGCAATCTCGTTGCGGAGACCCAGTTGAGCGGATGCCTCGTAGGTCTGAAACTCGCCCAACGCGTCTTGGAAGTTGCCGTGATAATGAGGACCGAGGCCATAATGAACAGCCAGGAAGTCGTCACCGAGTACATCTTCAAACAGATGTGCAGATGCCAACGACCATCGGGATGACACAACGCCTGTGCCAAGTTGGCCCGAGAGCTCCCTCGGTGTTCCGATGAAAGCTTGTACGGGATTGGTTTTGTTCTGCCCAGAATTAAAAGAGGCAAAACTTTCGTTGGTGTTGTTGGAAAGTGGCGGCGTCAGGGGGTAGTTGCATCGCATTTGCTCGCAGAATTCGCCATTGACGTACAAGGCAGCGCGGCTAGCTGTCATGGTCTTTGGCCGCTTGTGGACAATGGCTATATGATACCATTTCTTCTCCCGAAATTCGGTAGATTTGAAGCGGATGCTAGGTTTATTGGAGAATACAGACGTCTGTAGGATAAAGTTGTGCGTATCCCTCTCCAGATACATGAGCACGAAGCACGTTTGAGAAGCATCAAAGGCACCGAATAGAGTAGTATGGGTGGACGGGTCGAAATGATCAATACATATCCATGCCGTAAATGTGTAGCCAGGGGATGATTGTGGCGGGAAGGGGCGTCCAAGACTTGGAAGTTCGAGGGATGAATGACCATGCAGCGAAAGGTCGAAATTGAAAAAGGCAGGGCCGTGGTATTTGCCCATCATTTCGAGGCAGAATTCCGAAGCTTCGGATCCAGGCACAGAGAGAAGAAATTGCGTGTCAGCAGGCTTGTCAACACCAAAGAACATGAGCCGGCGGCAAATGTCCAGTATCTTTTTGCGTTCAGAATCGGAAAGGGGCGTGTTCGGGGAGAAGGCAACACGTAGAAATTGGGACATGACACCAGTGGAGTGAATCGCGGCACAGTTATACGTCAGCACCTCGGCAGCACGGAGAATGGTTTCGAGGACCAGGAGGGACGCCGGAGTGGCGGCGGCATCGTCGTCCCGGGGGAGAGAGGACCAAAAGCTCACAATGGCACGGAGCATCTCTGGATATTGGACCCGGGTCGTACTTTGCACCAATTCGCGGACCTTGGGACCTATAGACTCCATGGACTTGGCGAGCACAAGATCCCACTGTTCATCAGGTTCCGCCTCGTCGGCATTGTCGGCGGTTCGTTCGTTATCATGGCGCAGGGTTTCGGCAATGGATTGGAAGAGGAGATCGATGGCATCGTCGCCGAGGGAAAAGGCGAAGAGCTTGCCAAAAACATGGCAGCTGACCCAGGGGTTGGGCTCGATGCCGCCAAGGCCGATACTGGCAATGGCTTGCTCTAGGGCCTCCCATCCACCGCCCTCGACACGGAACTTGAAGAAGCGCTTGTTGCCAGAGTGGCTGAGAAGGGCGGCGGCGAAGACGTCGAGCGTAGCGCCGAGCAATTGAAATAGCGTGACCATTTCTTTGTTGGAGCGTTTCTCGGGGTCGTAAAATCCGGAGAAGCTCCGCAAGATATTCAGGACGGCCTCGAAGCCGCCGGCAAGCCGGAAGGCATCCTGTTGGGAAATGGTGTTTGAAGCCGAGATGTAGTCTGCGACCTCTCGGAGGCTGATGGTAAGCTTGAGTATTTCGGGGTACCCATTGCCTGCAGACGCATTGGTCTGACTGGCTAAGCCGTCGAGGAGGACTCGCAGGATTTGGATGGATTTTTGGTTGGCCGCTGCCGGGGTAGACGCGGAGGTCGAGGAGCGGTATCGTCTTGTACTCGTCGACATGATGGCGGGAGTCTGCAGGTCTGTCTCAGTGCCTCCCAGATCATACGTCCCATGACCCCCTCACGGGCCTAGGAAATGCGGTGGCGATGGCTGCATGGAGCTGCCCGGGACGAGAGAGGAAGGGAATTGGTGTCGTGGTCGCGTTAGCTTGGTGGCGCGGGGCACAATTGAGTTCTTTTGATATGGGAGGTTGCCAAGATTGGCGGCACCGAGAGATTTTTTGGCTTGTCGAATGGGAGGTACCAGTGCGTTTGACAATCTAAATTGCGGCATCAAAAGACCTCTGGGAAAAGCAGGATTGCCGCGTACCATGGATTTTGCAGCTTTGCAGGGCAGCACGATTCGAGGCCGATGGAGCTAGTTACTACCTACATAGGTACCTACCTACCTGACGTAGTGTCGTGGCACCACACGGCCAGGACAAGGCCTATCATCTGTCAGCAGTGTCCAGTTGCCTGCTAGGTATGTAGGCCAGCCCACAATGAGGCTGAGCGCTGAGCAGAGTTCAGGGTGAAACAGTTCAAGGAGCGAGAACTAAAAAGTGCACAAGATGTGGCATGGTGTTTTGGACTGGAAGAGGCCTTCGCTTGATTTTTGTCGGTCCGTGGTTCACGATATGGACGGCGTTTGTAGGAGATGTTCTCTGAGAAGCTATACAGGGTAGCTAGGTACGTAGTTGTGCTGGCTAGGACAACAGCTCTGGAGTCAGCTGAAGCCTCACCTCTGTCAATTTTCAAGAAAAACATGGTGGGTTTCTGTGATGTGATAGGCATGCACCTGTTGTTATTTTTTTCGCCTGCGCGATTATCTCCTGTGGTCTACTCTTGGAGATATATGACTCGGTACCAGGGACAGGTAGATACAGTTATATCCTCTATCGTCACTATGTAATGCCAGTTGGGGCCACAACTTGAGTTCTATTTCCGCCACCATAAGTGACTATAAAAAGCCGAGGAAATTTCGCGACTACCTGTTTCACTAACATATAATTGATTTAATGAGCCTTTTTTGAAGTGTTGCTATGTGGCGCGGAAGTTAATCAAGTAACTAGGTACGGGATTGTAAGGTAACTACCTCCATCTCACCTATAACAATATTGTATATCAATAATAATAATAATAATGCTCAGCGGTCACGTGGACAGTCCGGCTAGCAAGTCTCCCAATCAATGCAAGACAGTCGGATCAGACTGACTGAGAGTGTGCCAGCGGCACGTGCCCAGGGGCAGTGTTGTGACATAATTCACGAGAGGCAGGGAACTTGGTGACCGGCTAAAAATACGCTGGGGATCGCCTGGCTGCCACATGGGAATGCTACGTAGCAGTGGAAAAAAAGAGATGAATGCTTCATGAAATAGTACAGAATAGGATGAGAGTCTTGTTGGAAATGATGATAATAATGGCTGAAAGCAGAATGTTGAGCAAACAAGGGCGCAAGAGGCTGACATGCAGTCATCATCACTAGCCAGCGGCCACCAGCCTCCTAGGGCTGTGCTACAAGAGCGCATAGTGAAACTCGGCGTAGTCCTCGTCACAGGCGACGGACAGCACAGCCGCAACTACAGCTACAACTAGCAGGCGAGATAAGAAACTAGAAATCCATACTGCCTTTGCGATGACTGTACGTTGATGGCTGTAAATAAGTGTGAGCCTGCGTCGTGTGCGCTGTCGTCCGCTCGGCACCAGAATCGAAGAGCAGACCGACCACCTAGCCCTGGGAAGCAATTGTCTGCTCCAAACAGGTAACTTATATGTGCGCTGATGCCAGATGTAAACAGACCAAGTCGGCAATACCATGACATATAAGAGATATATATGCACTCTCTCACACATGCTGCTGCCATTTGACTGGGCGTATTCTGCATGGAAAGGTATAGGCAGTAACGGATACATGAAAGTTCATTTCTAGCATCTAAAACAATAGCATAAAGTTAAACGCCATGACGCCGTGACCCCTGGTATCATATGCCTCGAACACAATCGTACAACTACATGCTGGTCTATCGGTCTAAGCTGCCCGCCTTGACGAATCGGTTGATTTGCTCCCTCGTTAGCTTTTCATTGTACTTTTCATAGCACTCGTAAAACGAGATAATTTCCTGCGTGGCGTCCACCATGGATGAAATGTCGACCGTGCTCTCGGCCAGCCACGCCGCAAAGTGCTGAACGCGCGTGATACGCGCCTCCTGCTGCTTCTCGCGTGCTTCGAGTCCCGAGACCGCCGACGACAACGGCAGTGGCAGCCCGGCCATGGAACCAGCTGGTGTAAAGAGGCCACCCTGCGCGTGGCTGAGCGCGGCCTGCGCGGCCGCTAGTCCCGCCGCGGCGGCCGCACCGGCGCCCTGCTGGCCGGGGGTCACCGAATTGGGCCGCAGGACGAGGGCGAGCAGGACGGCGACGAGGGCGATGATGTGCGGGGGGAACAGCACCGGCAGGTCGGTCATGTAGTGATCGTTGATGACCGACTTGGCGAGCTGGACGTCCTCGTCGACGAGGGCCAGCTCACTGCGGAGCGAGGTGAGGGAGCGGTAGGGCTGGTGGACGATGAGCTGGGAGCTCATCTCGGAGATGAGGAAGAACTCGCACTCGCCGATGCGCGAGGTGTCGAGGCCGATAAAGTCCTGCCACAGCTGCCGCGCTTCCGTCACGATAAGACGGATATGCTGCGGCGACTCCTCCATCTTGCAGGCGAGGTAGATGGCCGTGGTGATGACGAGGTATGGGTTCGTGCGGCGGATCTCGACGTGTGAGTAGAAGCGCTTGAGGTAGACCTGGGCCGTGGCCATGGCCTGCTGGCGGATCGTGAGGCGCTTGCCGAGGCGGATGAGCTCTGGGAAGGGGTCAGCAAGGGTGGGGGCGGTTCGAGCAAGTGGGAGGGAAGAAGCGCACGCTGGTTGAAGAAGATGGCGAGGTGCCTGGGTTGGGACAGGGGAAACATGCGCACGAGGTCAATGTTGTCTTGCTCGAGCTTGGTGCGCATCGTGTTCAATTGGTCCTTGGTGAAGAGCCAGTACCGCCGCTGCGTCGAGTCCCAGTAGTTGGCCGACATGCTGAGCAAGCGCCGGCCAGCTGGCCGGATGAAAGGTCAGGATGGCGTAGTTTGAGTCGGCATGTACGGGGTCGGCTGGAAATGTATGACACTGCCGATAGGCGCCTGTCGTGATCGAGGATGTCGCCCTATCGCATGGCTGGGCGCTCGTTTGCTCTGTCGTTGTTGTCGGTACGCCAGGAACACGCCACCGATGATTGGGACAAAGCGATTCTCCAGGGCAACAAATTGCAAGGTACCCAGGTCTACACTAACTCGATACCGTGGGATTCAGTATGGCATTCTGTTAGGCGGCCTACGAGGAAGTACAGTGCTGCGATAGTCACTCCATCTGATTAGTCCCGTCGCTGCTATAACCTGGCCTCGAGCTCCCTTTGTTCCGACCACTGGTGCCTTGCGGGCAGAAGCATCATGTCATGCAGATCTGGCATGATAATAAACCAGGGTGGTGGGTGGAAAATAATTTTACGTATGTAACTATAACTAATAAGAATATACCTTTTTAATAAAAATACGACGCCTGATGATTCAGACGGGCCGCAGAAGACAGGACCGCCCGCGAGCCGAGACCGGACACTCAAAGTTTCAGGCGTGAGCATGTTGCCACATTGCACATTGGGTGCGCAGCGCCGGCGTCAAAGTGACATCCGAGCCAGCCTTGAGTAGTGGCGCGGATGTCTTTGAAAAGGAAAGGCTTATTTTATTGTTAGTTACTTTTTATTCGATACTCTCTGCGGCTAGTGATCCTGTTGTTTCAATCGCTTTTACGCCATAATTAAAAGTACATTGTCATGCAGCGCCTCACTGCCTTCCATGTTGCCGTGTGACCTGCGGGTAGCACTCCCGGCCAAGCCCTGTTAAAGCGGCGTCACGGCTGGGGTACCTGCACCAGGCCTTGTCTCACTGTGGCCAGGTGACGGGCCTGAGTGCACGCTTGCGGCTGAATCATGTAATATCTACCTCGGGAGCACCACCAAATCATGCGGAGCTAAAGGTATCAAGTACCAGGCACTACCATATCGCATCGCCCCAGGAACGGGCTGGACTTCCGTGACAAGGTGCGGGGGAGGGAGCCCTTGTGAGTCTGCTTCCAGGCGCTAGCAGCACCATAATCGGCCCAAAAGGTCCCCAAACTTGCAAACCTACTAGAGGTGCTAACTACGGCTGGGGCCTGCGTCACGCGCGCAGCCAGCGCTGCCTGGGGCTCCATTGTACCCAGGCCGGGAACTTTATCTTACTACCATTCGTACACCAAAGCTCAGGTACCGCCCTACCCAGCCGTACCATCAAGCTCCGCCCTTATCAACTCCTCGGAGCACCGCGCTCGTCATCGTCCTCCGCTTCTTCCTCATCATTCCTCTTCCTCCATCATCTCTCTCCTCTGCTCTTCATCTTGCTGGCTTCCCCCAACCTCCAGCATCCTCCTTCGTCATCTTTCTTTGCTTCTTTAGATTTTCTGATAATCTCAAGACATCACCTTTCGCAGGCAGGCCCGCGTCATCCACTCTACACTTTAGCGCACCGCACCCTTCGCCATGAAGTCCGCTGTCGCCGCCCTCTCCGTGGCTGCCATCGCCCAGGCCTCGTCCTTCAAGATTGGTACCATTCACCACGATTCTGCCCCGATCCTCGATGCCACCCATGCCAACACCATTCCTGGTGCCTACATCATCAAGTTCAAGGAGCACGTTGATGAGCCCAAGGTCAAGTCTCACCACGCCTGGGTCTCGGATATACACGGTGATGGCCAACAGCAGCGCCTTGAGCTCCGCAAGCGTGGCATCTTTGACTCGGCCGAGGATGCCTTCGCCGGCGTGAAGCACAGCTTCGATCTCGGCTCTGCCTTCCGCGGTTACTCTGGTCACTTTGACGACGCCGTCATTGAGCAGATCCGCAACCACCCCGACGTACGTATTTCCCCCATCTCCATCAAGAGTCATCGTCTGACACTGCATCTAGGTCGAGGCCATCGAGCGTGACTCCATCGTCCACACCATGGTTCCCATTACCGTCAAGGACACTGTCACTCAGGACACTTGCAGCCCCGAGACAGAAAAGCAGGCTCCTTGGGGTCTTGCCCGTATCTCCCACCGCCAGACTCTGGGCTTCGGCACCTTCAACAAGTACCTTTACGCCGAGGATGGTGGTGAGGGTGTTGATGCCTACGTTATTGATACTGGTACCAACACCGAACACGTCGACTTTGAGGGTCGTGCCCAGTGGGGTTACACTGCTCCCGAAGGTGACGCTGACGAGGATGGCAACGGTCACGGCACTCACTGCTCCGGTACCATCGCTGGTAAGAAGTATGGTGTTGCCAAGAAGGCCAACGTCTATGCCGTCAAGGTTCTCCGCTCTAACGGCTCGGGCACTATGTCGGATGTCATCAAGGGCGTCGACTGGGCTGCCAGTTCGCACGCGGAGCAGGTCAAGAAGGCCAAGGATGGCAAGCGCAAGGGCTTCAAGGGCTCCGTCGCCAACATGTCCCTCGGCGGTGGCAAGACTACTCTCCTTGACCAGGCTGTCGATGCTGCCGTCTCCAAGGGCCTTCACTTTGCCGTTGCTGCTGGTAACGATAACGCCGATGCCTGTAACTACTCTCCTGCCGCTGCTAAGAAGGCCGTCACTGTCGGTGCCTCCGCCATCGACGACAGCCGTGCCTACTTCTCCAACTACGGCAAGTGCACCGACATCTT
Organism: Cordyceps militaris CM01; assembly: GCF_000225605.1. Taxonomy (NCBI): domain Eukaryota; kingdom Fungi; phylum Ascomycota; class Sordariomycetes; order Hypocreales; family Cordycipitaceae; genus Cordyceps; species Cordyceps militaris. The sequence goes on from NW_006271969.1 coordinate 3,542,903, forward strand.
TGCCCCTGGCCTGAACATTCAGTCCACCTGGATCGGCTCCAAGTATGCCATCAACACCATCTCTGGTACCTCGATGGCCTCTCCCCACATCTGCGGTCTCCTCGCCTATTACCTCTCCCTTCAGCCTGCTTCCGACTCTGAGTACGCTGTTGCTTCCATCACCCCCGCTGAGCTCAAGGATAACCTCATCAGCATTGGTACCAAGAACATCCTGAGCGACATTGACAATGACACCCCCAACGTCCTTGCCTGGAACGGTGCCGGCTGCAGCGACTACAAGAAGATTGTCGAGGCTGGCGCGTACGACGCCAAGCGCACCTCGTCCAAGACAGAGAACATTCACACCAAGATCCAGCACGAGTTTGACGTTGTCTCTGGCGAGATCACCAAGTCTGCCAAGTCTTTCGGCGGCAAGGCTGAGAAGTTTGCCAAGAAGATTCAGCATATTGTGGATGCTGAGGTCAAGGACTTCCTCTCCCACATGGAGTAAACTCGTCTGATTATGCGAACATATTCCTCTTCCGGGTCGCTGTACAACGTTGTGGCCTCGGGGGTATTTCCTACTGTTATTGTGATTGAAATGTAAACTGCTAAATCATATGGTGTTTCGCTGTTTTGTTTTTGTTTTTGTTCTTGTTTTCGGTTGGATTGACTTTACTTCTGGGAAGACTACACCAGTGAGCACAATGCATGGATGAGGACACTAGCTCAGATGATATACATTTATTTTAAACTTGTCCTCGACTCATTTTGCAGTGACTGGTGACCATGTTGACTCGACCTCTATCCGTTGCCGGTTGACTTGGGGTTGCCTTGGATCGGATCCAGTACGCACCTTCCTTATTCACCAGCCAGCTGTCGACAAGACGCTCCTTGCTGTGCCCAATGCTTCCTACACTGTTGCAATGCTCATCTCCAATCCGTGAGGCGTGATATTCATGATTCAAGGGGCGCTGTACCATCTAATTTTATTGCTGGGTTATAATTGTCGCTCGTTTGATATCGGCCGTCCATCTCCGCCGTCTGTTTGAAGCCCCGGACAATCATATTCTATTACATGCGGGGTCATCGCCATGTTCCGACGAAATAATTACAGACTTGAACATCGTGCATCTCTACGCAGGAGCAAGTCGACAGGCTCGGTTGCTACAAATCATCACCGCGGCCTTGTCCGGCTCGAACCGCACACGGGCAATCGAGATGCGCACATCGCAGCACGAGTATCCTTTACAAAAGCGCGAGAAGAATCTGAAAAATCCAACTCCATAGGCATACCTGGGTCCGCCTCTGGGTATGGATTAACGAGAAGCGCTAGTTTCCTGCATGGGCCTGATGTCATATCTTACAACGGTTTCAAGAGCGCGGTCCCGACGGAAAAGGCAGACAGCAGCCTGTATCGACAGAGAAGCGTACGGTTCACTGGTCCGACTGCAAGGAAGAAGAGAGATATCGCAATACGTGCCAATGAAAGCTGGACCGATCATTCCGATATATCTGGGCGGATACACTCGCGCGCGTTGGGTGGGCGCCTGCCCAGGAGCTCACCTCTGGCTGACGGCACATATGACGACTTTTGGCTCGATCGTTCACTAGACCTCGATCCCAGACAGGAAGCGACTATATGCGAATCGGAATCCTCATTTTACCCAGTTCGGCGACAGAAGCTACGAAAATCGCGATCCATGTTCACTGGCTCATTCATGTCGTCTGAATGCCATTCAGAGAGTGCAGCGACTACGAGGAGCGGCTGGACCTCGCATGGTCCAGTCAAACATACAAGTATCGGAACGGCCAAAAACTCATTGAGAAGCCCGAAGTCCACGAGCTTCTTGAGAAGAGGCCCATCGATGCGCCGACAAGAAGAAAGCACTACCTCGACATCCCCCAGCAAACTGTCCCTACGAGGTAGCCTGCGTCTGAAAAGTCGTCCGTCGATGTTTTTCAAGTCAAAGAATAAACGAAATGCGAGTTTGACGGATATAAAAACATCCATGAGAAACAGTAGCAATAATAGCATGCCTATCTCTGCAACAGTTTCCTCTACCGCCTCATCGTTGTCCAAGGCTTCCGGTTTTCGTAACGCCGCCAGGAAAGTTTCCAAAAGTGTCAAGAGTACGTTTCGAGGTATTTTTACTCGACCAAAGAAAATGGATGGGACCGAAGCGTCCAATACTACGGAATCGAGCAGTGTTCACCGCTCAAAACTGTCGCTTCAAGAGGAGACTTGCGTGTCGAGAGTCAAATCATACGTTCCATCGCTGCGGTCTGTTGCGTCTGAGCACTGTCTACAAGCTCGACAGGGAAGTCTTGAGGTGGTGGAAGACGGAACGCAGCAAACGGATGGAGAAAGATCACGAGTCACCAGTTGGACAAACTCCAGCACGCACACAGTGGTGAGCGGCACAATGGATGCTGATTGGGAGCCGCAGAGGCTTTCTGTCATTGACGAAGGTGGGTATGCTGTATCAAATCTGGAACGATGGCGCTCGTCTGCAGATGAGGAACGTGCCTACTCTGCACTTGTACAGAGACTCGATGACATGCAAAAGCAGCAGAGTCGGGAAGCATCACTTCGTGAAGGAGGTTTGACGGATGCTTGTAGCAGTGGAATTGTTCAACCTATTGTCAGCATTGATACCGCCATATATGCCGGATCATCAACTGAAATGGCCCAAGAGGACGACACGGAGGGAGTGCGATTTTCCAGTGCAACAAACAGTGGCCTCACAAGCCCCGCAAGTCACTTATTCAGAACACAGAGCCCGTATCGTAAGGCTCTTCGCAAGAGTATGAGAGTACAAGAGCGCTCATCAAGCATCAAACCAGCCAACCTGCGATACCTGAGCTCGTTGTCCGCGCTGAGCCTTCCCACTCGTCGATCGAGCCCGAACGGATCAGAGCGGGACGCTCGCCTGTCTTCGGCGGAAAGCGTCTACTCCAACTTTTCAGACAGTCCGGAAAGAGGCAAGAATATAGAGACTCGATATGACGTGGGCGTATTTGATAGGATTATGCCAAGTTCACCGCAAACTCAGGAGCGAGTACGTACGGTTGCCGACGATGCGGAGCAGACGCATGAGCGACAAGTGTCTACTGCGAGCTCTGTCGAATGGAAGACTTGGCTGAGCGCCAAGGTGTCAAAGCTGGAAGACTGCGGTCAATCTTCCAAGGCTCTCAGCGACGAGCAGACATGGAACCCCTGGTTCACCATGGGCCATGTTCGCGAGGATACAGAGATTGAACCAAACAGTATTCCTTCAGATGCAAGCGACTTGGACAAGGAAAGCATTCAGCATAGTCGGGCTGGGGCTCCTGATACGCTTGCTCTACCCGCAACACAGAGCATTGTCATTGAAGACGGCGCCACGTATCACGGCCACCCGCTGCTCACGCATGATGAAAATGCACCACCGGAATACCATACTAAGAAGACGGAAAAGATTGAAAACAAGACGGGAATGACGATTCGAAGCGTTTCATCGCTTCCCAATGTCAGAGCGAAGGAGGGGTATGAGACAGCATGCAAAGCGAGCATGACACCGCAAAAGCAAAAGGCCAGCCCATCTGCTTTGACAGAGTCTCCTAGCAGAGCCAAAAAGGCGTACTTTAATTCGGGAGCGGCGTCGTCGCTCAAGTCGAGCCCCGGCCTGAGTGCGGCGGTCAGACGACAGTTTGGAACAGTGGCCACAGGATCACCTCGACGTCGCAGCATCCGCGGTGGAGAAGACTCGGTGCCGAGCAAGACGGTACGAGAGGCGACATCATTTGATGACTGCCACTTTAGGAGAGGGCTGGATGCTCAAGCCTTGGGCAGCCAGAGAATGGTGGAGTTGTTTCTGAATAGTCGAAAGACTAAGCGAACACCAGACGCAGGCACACCGGAATGGTCTGCGGCGTTTGTTTAATGTCAGTTTGGCGACTTGTAGCATGTGATGTGATGGGGTGATGCGTGGTAGTTGATAGATTGTGGTGAAACTGCTCATGTATAGTATATAAGGTCAATGAAAGTATTTTGTATGAAGATGGAATCGCGACTGCATTGGAATACCTAGCCATGCAACTAGGAAGTGATGAATCAAGTTAGCTGTTCTTGTGAGCTATGGTGCATGATGGGCTAGCTCAAGGTATCAAGTATGACAAGTCTCGCGTGAGGCATGATTGAGTCTGACATGCCAGAAGTTTGAATGCGGGTGTACTAGACAGGAGTTTGAATATCTGTGTAGATAGGTCAAAACATGTCTGACGCCTGGTGACTTGTGTGGATGATTCTTATTCCAATGCCGACCTATTGCCTGTTTGCCTCAGCACGTAGTCTCTGCTCCCATCAAGCAAACATGGCTTCCGTCAGCGACTCAAGTCGGAAAATTGTCTCGAAGTGACAGGCCGCGAGTTCTCGCCTCGTACTGTGCCTGTCCCACAGATTCATCTCGCAGGGCTTTTGTCAGTCCTCTGAGCTTCCTTGTCGCTGCCTTGGACTTCGTCCAGCAAGCGTCTGGAAGCGACTGCGACATCACCTCCGGCGGCCGCCACGCGCTGATGGTATGCCTTTATGTTTTCGCTTACCAAGAGGCTGTCGCTCGTAAACAAGAGACTCATCTCCTCGAGGGACCGTTTCGCGACCTCGGGATACAGGTACCACACGATTGGCATTGCCGCAATATTCATGACGCCAAAGAAGAGGTAGGTCTTGTAGCCGAGCTTCAGGAGCATGATGAGAATCACAAACTGCGTCATGCCGCACCCAGCGGCCCAGCCAAATATGGTGAAGCTGTACCCTGTGGCGCGCATCTCCTGAGGCCAAATCTCGGTACCATAGATCCAGCATGGCACGATGTTGAACATGGTGAAGAACCTGCAAATCAGGTCAGCCAAACAGAAGCAACATGGCTTTCTCACCAACGTACCAAATGTACACAAACACAAACGACGCCGCAGCGGTGCCAAGCTGTACAGACGTGGCCGGGTCCGTGGCCACGGCGTCCTGGGATGTCTTGACAAAGGCGGCCACCAGAAACGGGGCGATACCCTGCGTGATGAATGAGACCATGAGGGACCCGACCCGTCCCATGCGGTCAATGACGAGAGCGGCCGCTGCCGTTCCGGGAACTCCAAGCGTGTTGACGAGGCCGGCGAGCCAGAGCGACTTGTAGGCGTCGAACCCGGCGAGGCGGAACAGCTCGCCCGTCCAGCCGACAATGGCGAGGATGCCCGTCCACTGCTGCATCCACTGGAGCGCGCAGCCCATGACCGCCCGCCGCCCGAGGTGCAGCCTGCCCGAGCGCCCGCCGCCGAGCAGCAGATTGAGAAACGCGCCCGGTTGACGGCCATGGGCAAATGTGGCGTCCAGGTGGGCAAGCTCCGTCACGATGGCGGGATCGGCCGGCGACAGGTCTCGTCTGATTTTGCAGAGAATCTCTACCGCTTCTCGGCGTCGTCCGTTGGACATGAGCCACCCGAAGAAGCAAAGTCAGCACACCAAGTCTTGTTGACCAAGATATCAATCACTGGGGAAAATAATTGCGCCTTACCTCGGCGACTCGGGCAAGAAGAACAGCGCAGCGGCGACAAGGAGCAGCGGGCTCGCCATAAACGCCAAGGGGAAGCGCCAGCGAAACGCGCGGCCCGTGTCGCGCACGCCAAAGTTGAGCCAGCTCGCCGCGGCGATGCCGGCAAAGTTGGCGGTAAAGACGAGCGAGAAGGCGGCGCCGCGGTCGTGCGCGGCCGAGAGCTCGCTGACCCACGGCAGCACGGTGACGCTGACGAAGCCGACGCCCAGGCCGGCGACGACGCGCGCGCAGAGAAACATGCTCGCGCTGCTGCTGCCGGCCATGAGGCCCGCGCCCGTGATTCCGAGGAGCACGCCGACGAGCGTGCCGCGCTTACGGCCGATCCTGTCACCGATCCATCCTGCCAAAGTGATGAGCACATAAGGTGGAAAACGAAAAAAACTGACCGCCGAGAAAACAGGCACACATGGCGCCGAAATAGTAGGCGGCAATGAGACCGCCTTGCTTGACGGAATGGGTGACGACGCCGTCGGAGCCGATCTGGGCCATTTCGATGAAGCCGGGGGTTGAGCTGACGGTGCCCATGACACCCTGATTATAGCCTGCCTGCTTGTTAACATGCAGTCGTGTTTGAGGGCTGAAGACGTGTATATGTGTAGATGCCTTCGAAAATTAGGGCTGTCGCTGAGACGACGTCGGTCAAGTATAGGACGGCCTTTCCGGGCGCCCGGCGCCAGAGACTGGCCATGGCCAGTGAAAACGGGAAAGATCTTGTACGAGTGAAGGTTTTTTTTGGGGGAGTGGCAAGCTTTGGATCGAGATGGAGGGATAACTATTGTGTGCAATTTGTTCTTGTCCAGTGTCTCGGGAGAGAACCGGTTTTATAGCCTTGAGGAAGCTGTGTCATCGCTGTATCTCGTGCGGGGAGCCGGCTCCCACCCTATTATCGCCCAGCGCTGCGTACGAGCAACTGCGTACTTCACAGCATGTATAGGGACGGCTTCTTTACACGGAACGTTGGACATGATCTACCATGTTCGCAAGGGCCGCGAGATGACCATCCACGGTGCCTGCCAGCCTCCCACCACCAAAGTCAATAATCCAGATTATGATTTCCGTCGATGAGAAAAGAAGGGTACATAAAACGACATGGAAAAGTTCAGAACATAAAAAGAATACAAGATTATAGTATTACTAACCGGTGGGCTTGTCTTGTCTTCCTACGTAGTCATTACTTACAAATCGTCTTCATTGCTTGCCAGCCACGAAACGAAATCACTTTTCTTTAATCACCTATATAGGGATACGATCTTGGTGTTGCTCTATACTAAATAAAGCAACTTCCTTCCATTGTAGCTGGAAATGGCCGCAACCCCGCCAGAACACCTGTCCGTCACGGCCATGATGCCCATTGACCAGAGTGTAGAGTGTGACGGGCACTGTACTTTTAGCACCCTCACCGCAGCCATCAACAATTAAATCAATCTCGAACCCCGAATTCAATACTACTGATCAAGTAAAAAATGAGCAAAATACTGAGCATAGCCATCTTGTCCTTGAAGTTTTCCAACGGCTGCCTTATGTAAGCCCAGCTACAACTCCAACTTGGTTCACATGAATGAGTCCACTCTCGGAAGCCAACTCGCTACTCCTCATAGCACCCTCGAGGCTGTCGCTATGTACTGGCCTATTGGAACGCCGCGCATCTACGCTACAAGTAGCAATCGCGCGTCCGGATCCCGTCTGTACGTCTCGCACGATGGCGTCTTTGGCACTGACGAGACGGCGCCCGAGCCAGCCCACGAGGACAACGGCACCGATGCGACGCCCCCTGTGACGCCCGCGACGCCCGCGACGCCTGCCATCAAGTCGGTCGAGGTTGCTGACGGACCATCCGAGCCGCTCTCACAGGATGAAGAGCCCACGATACCTCTACACGACCCGGTCCTGGCGCTCCGCGTCTCGCGCTCCGGCAACATGTTTGCCGTCATCACCGCCACCTCGATTACCCTGTGGCAGACCAAGGTACGTCCTCCGGAGGTCCCTCAATCGTCCTCTCTAACGCGACGTGATTTAGCCTACCGTGGTCCTAGCCGTCGTTGTCCGATCGCAATCCTCCCTCCAGCTGTACGGCCGAAATGTCGACCTCCTTCTCCGACCCGATTCTGCCATCCTCGTCGTGCGCACCAGCGAGGGGTACCTCATCACCTACTCAATCGCCACCGATGGCGAGTCGCGCGTGTACAAATCACATTTCCCCAATTACCACAACGTGCAGCGACGCCGCCAGAGCTTGGTCGGCCCGCAGACTGGGCTGCGCCCGGAGCAGTACCTGTGGGGTCCTGGCGAAGGCACCGGCGTGTTGGACGTCAGTGTGCGGTTTCGCATGGTCATCAAGGTTGATGCCGGCATCGAATCTGCCCTGGCCCTGGACGACGAATTGATTGTTGCGACTACCAAGCCTGCTGCCGTCCAATGCATACGGTGGACGCCAGACAGCACAGGCAACCAGACGCGCACCGAAATATTGAGTCGCATGGGCTGGATTGAAAAGAAGGCGTGCATAACCGAGATGACATATGATCGGCCAATGAATCTTTTCACCTGGATTACGAGCGATGGCCGAGTGTACGCCGTGCAACGACACAAGAGCACGCCCCAAGACGACGACCCCAAGAAGCTGTTCAAGGGCCACTGCTTTCATACACCAGAGGGAGGCCGCGGGCATGCCGTCCATGCTGTCATCAACGCCCGTTTCTCCCTCATTGCTGTTGGCTGCAGTGACGGAACCGTCCAGGCATACTCGGTCCGAGACTATTCCGGCAACATTACACTGTCGCACAGCCAAGTCATTCCCGCCTCGACATCGACCGCCGGTGCCCTGACGAGCCTCGGCTACTCTCCGGATGGATACTGCCTTTTTGCTGGATTCGAGAACGGGTGGGCGACGTGGAGCATGTTTGGAAATCCGGGCAGTCACAGCTTCAGTGCCGAGCCATCTACTGCCGAGGAGCCCTGGCTGGCGGGAGTAGACTGCGCCTCCTGGATTGGCGGGGGCTCCGAAATTCTCATGATTGGGCGGCAGAATGAAGCCATCTGGTCGTTGGAAATGGCCAAGAGCGCTGTTACAGGCTGCTACAACGACGCCAACGTATTCCGCACAGTTCTGCAAACATCTACAGGCATCATGGTCTACCGTGGCTACGATCTTCCAGACATGACATCAATCTCTGCAGAACCATTTCTCTGGCATACAGCAAGGATCCCGGCTCCTTACCTGCTGCATCAATGGCCGATGAAGCAGGCCGTCATTTCACCAGATGGCCGCTACGTTGCCGTGGCAGGTCGCAAGGGCCTGGCACACTACAGCGTCAACAGTGGCAGATGGAAGACATTTGCCAACGAAGCACAAGAAAATGAATTTCAAGTGCGTGGCGGTATGTGCTGGTATCAACACATCCTGGTCGCCGCCGTTGAAGGCAGCAAATCATATGAAATCCGCCTATATTCGCGAGAAACGGCCCTGGAGTCGTCGCAAGTCCTATTCACACAAAAACTCCCCGCCCCCATCGTGCTGGTCACGACATCGGGACAAGATTCTCTTCTTGTCTACACATACGAAAACCTCCTTTACCATTTCATCTTCACACCCTGGTCCGATTCGGTCCGTCTGGTCCAAGTCGGCCAGATTGCGTTCCACGGCATCGTCCGGTCCCCCGCTAGAGTGCGCGGTCTGAGCTGGATCCTGCCCGCGAGCCAGCTGGCTGACGGCGATCCCTCGCAAGACGTGGCCGTCGCGTCCGTCATCTTCCTGGTGGACGGCAAGCTGGTCCTGCTCAGCCCGTCGCTCAACGACGAGGGCCAGCTCAAGTACGACATGCGCGTCATTGCGCAGAATGTCGAGTTCCACGCCAACATGCGCGACCAGCCGCTGCTCAACTTGGAGCGCGACGAGACGCGCGGGCCGCCGGCGCTGCGCGACTCGCTCTGGGTGTTTGACGGCATGCAGGTCAAGGGCTGGGCCAGCATCGACGATGTGCTCAACGCCGCGTCGGACGGCACCAAGGAGCTGCCGGCGCCCGTGTCGTTTCCAGTCGACTTTTACCCGCTGTCCATGCTGCTCGAAAAGGGCATCATTCTGGGCGTGGAATCGAACCTCGTACAACGCCGTGACGTAAACTTTTCATTCTTCCGCTTCACCATCCGAGTAAGTCCATGTCACCGCAAAGCAATCTGCAAGCTTCGTCTACTAACAGACTTAGACGCACCTCGTATTACCCGACGTGCTGCGCTTCTACCTACGCCAGGCCATGACGGCCGAGGCTGTCGCCCTGGCCGAGCAGTACCAGGACCTGGCGTACTTTTCCCACGGGCTCGAGATTCTGCTCCACCGCGTGCTCGAGGAGGAGTCGGAGGCGTCGCCGCCGGCGGCGCCCGAGGCGGCCGTGCTCCCACGCGTGCTCTCCCTCCTCTCCTCCTCGTCCAGGGACTACCTGGACGTGGTGCTGCAGTGCACACGCAAGACCGAGGTGCGGCAGTGGCCGACGCTCTTTGCGTACCTGCCGCCGCCGCAGGAGCTGTTTGAGGAGTCGCTGCTGCGCGGCTCCGTCAAGACGGCCGGCGGCTACCTCATGGTCCTCTACACCCTCGAGGAGGCGCGCGGCGGCCAGTCGACGGAGCAGAGCGTCCGCGTCCTCGCCCGCGCCGTCCGCGAGGGCGACTGGGAGCTCTGCAAGGAGCTCGCCCGCTTCCTCGCCGCCCTCGACACCACCGGCGACGAGCTGCAGCAGGTCATGCGCATGGCCAACCTCGCTGCGGCGGGCCAAAACGGCCATGGCAGAGGTGCCCGCCTCGAGATCCCGTCAGACCTGGGCCGGCCGCGCGGCGCGAGTGACACGGAGTCGGAAGGACGGTCCGTGAGCGAGGGAAGCCTCGGCTCGACGATAAGCCCGGTGGCGAGCCCATAGATACATAATTGCGAGATGATCCATGTAATACCAAGCACTTGTATGACTGTACTGTTGTTCATATTTATTTCCGCTACAGATTACCCATGCAATGCGTGCCCAGAAAGTACTACTTCTCCTCGCTTTCTTTGCTCTATGCCTGACGGCCCTTTTGTCGTCTATGCCCATCGCTGTATCGTGTACCTGTCATTGCTTTGGATCCCATCAGCCCGCTTCCTTAATCTATGCCATATTCAAAAAAACAAGAAAAAAAAACCATCTACTTCGTAGTTGCTACCCGTTCTCCTTTGACACAAATGTCCGCTGTAGTTTTTTTTTTTTTTTTAAAACATTGCACCGGCCCCGTTCGCCTTGGCGTGGCCCGTCTCCTCGTAGTAGAGGTCGTTTGTCTTGATGTACTCGTACACTGGCTGGGCGAGGTCCAGCACACGCTCGCCATTCTTGAGCTGTGCGCGAATCTTGGTGGAGCTGACGTCATTCTCAAAGGCGGCGACGACCCAAATCTTGTCGTCGTACTTGTGCAGGTCGGCGAGGGCGTCGTCGATGCGGGTCTGCATGGGGCGCTCAATGACAAAGGCGCCGTAGTGGCCGAGGATGACGTCGACGTCGGGCGTGGGCCAGAGCCTGGGGTCGCCCATGGTGGCGGCGACGTCGGCGCCCATGAGCAGGACGATGCGGGCGCGGACGCGGCCCATGCCGTCGGCCGTCTCGATGCCGCCGCCGTCGCGGTTGATCTCGTGGTCGACGTGGCAGAGCACGTCGACGGTGCTCGTGTACACGGGCGCGCGCGTGGCCGCGTCGCAGCGGAGCGCCTCCCACGGGTCGACCATGATGTCGGTGCGGGCCACGGCGCGCTCGCACATGGCGAGCCGGTGGCGCGCCGCCGCCAGCGCCGGCTTCTTGTAGGCGTCGCTCACGGGGCTCAGGTAGCTACCGACGACCTCGAAGTCGGCGCCGCCGCCGTCGCCGCTGCCGCTGCCGCGCGCCGGGTGCTGCCGCGCCGACGACTCGACGTGGCGCTCCGCCATGCGGAACATTTCCACGTGCAGCACCGTGATGGGCGAGTAGCTGCCGCACGCGACGAGCACGAGCGGCGTCTTGCCGGGCCGCGTCAGCCGCTGCCGGAGCTTGTCGACGGGGAACGTGTACGGGCTCATGGTGGTGATGATGGGGGCGCGCGGCCCGGCGGCGGCCGCGGCTGTGTCGTCGTGCGCGGCGGCGCCATTGGTGGTGGTGGTGGTGGTGGTGCCGTTGGTGGTCGGGTTGCGGGCGTCCATTATGAGGGCGGGAGGAGGAGAGGGTGCGCGGCGATGCCGTCCATGCGTGAAGGGGGAGAGGAAGGAGAAGCCGGGAACCGAGGTCGTCGAGTTTTATAAAGCCCCGGTTCGGTTCACGACGTCTGCCTGCGAATCCTGATATATGGAGGGGCCAATGGCGCGGCCCCGCCGAAGCCTGGGGTAGGTCAAAGGCTGTTGCGTGTGACTCAGTCGGTAGTGCCTCGTGGTAAATTAATAAATCTCACATCAAAGAGGGAATCTATTGCGTCTCGATTTGAGCAAACATTGGTGCAACATGTGACTTTATCTCTCAAATGTTTAAAAAAAACGAGCATACAGTGTCAGGAATTAAATCTGCACCGTACACACCCCAGGGTTAGGGTTACAATGGGAGGATGCAAATATTGATCTTTTTCAATCTGCTTGAAATACCTACCTAGGTAGGTATAACTCGGGCAGTTGTTTAGTATAGAACAATGAATATTATCAGTGCCGAAATAAATATTCATCTATATTGATAGACCTTGATAGCCAAAAAATTGCGAAAAAAGCGCAATTGTCGCTCTAGACAGGGTTTTAAAAATTCGGAAAAACGGTAGAAATGCAAAGCCACTCCCATTACCATTTTACAGACATTGAAGCTGTACCTATTAAATCAAAAGTCGATTCAACTAAATGTACGGAAATTCCGCACTCTCCTTCCACGTCCCTTTCTTGCCCCACTGCAAAACCACCCCGCCACATCTTCGCCTGCATCCATAGCCACAGTCGGCTGGCTCTCTGCCTCTCGAGCAACAACCATAATCCAACCCAAGATTCATCCTTACCAGACATCAACACAAAGCGGTGCACGGTGGCGGGCCTCAAGCGCAAAATGGACGACTACGGCAGCGAGACGGATAGCGACTATACGAGCTACTGGCGAGACTGGGTATGTATTTTTTTTTGCCGTTCCAGGGAGCGCTGTTCGCGGACGCGCCCGGTGCCGGATTTTATTTTTTTATTTTTATTTTTTTGGCTAACATCAAGGGAACCTCTGCATACAGTTCATCTCGTCTCGAGGCAATGAGTACTTCTGCGAAATCGACGAGGAATACCTGATGGACCGCTTCAACCTGACGGGCCTCAACACCGAGGTCCAATACTACCAATACGCGCTCGACCTGGTGACGGACGTCTTCGACCTCGACTGCGACGACGAGATGCGCGAGACGATTGAGAAGTCGGCGCGTCATCTGTACGGCCTTGTCCACGCGCGGTACATTGTGACGACAAGAGGTCTGACAAAGATGGTGCGCGCCCCCCTCCCCCCCCCCAAAAGACAAATCGGGGATCATGAAGCTAACCCACAGATTCCCCAAAACAGCTGGACAAGTACAAAAAGGCCGAGTTTGGCAAGTGCCCGCGCGTCGACTGCCTGCTGCACCCGCTGCTCCCCATGGGCCTGTCCGACGTGCCCAACCACCGGCCGGTCAAGCTGTACTGCGGGCGGTGCGAGGACATTTACAACCCCAAGTCGTCGCGGCACGCCGCCATCGACGGCGCCTACTTTGGCACGTCGTTCCAAAACATCATGTTCCAGGTCTACCCGACCCTCATGCCCTCCAAGAGCCTCGAGCGCTACGTGCCCCGCGTCTACGGCTTCAAGGTGCACGCCGCCGCCGCGCTCGTCCGCTGGCAAAACGCCGAGCGCGACGACATGCGCTACCGCCTGCGCCAGGCCGATATCGAGACGCGCTTCCGGGACGATGACGACGACGACGACGATGATGTCGAGTTTGAGGGCGTGGACACGCGGGTTGCGCGAGTGCATTGAGGTCCAAGAGCCCCGCGCTTGAACGGTTCTAGAGTACGTGCAAGGATATATATATTCATTTTTCTTTTGTTTGGCGTTGAATGGGTAGTCTTTATAAACATGGTAGCAATCAATGAATATCCTCGTCTTTAAAGTCACAAGGAGCTGCAGATTTGTTACTTCGTATTAACATCACGTCTATCAAGCGTGAACTAAACAGAATATCCTATACTAAAAAAAACTATTCAAATTTCATTACACTCGGTCGTCGTCGCCACGGTTCAGTCTCTGCAACTCAACCTGTTCAAATCCAGTTTCGTACTGTCCACCGTACTGGCCGTTCGCGCCGGGTTGTTGGTCGGTGCGCTGGGTTGCACCGCGCGCCACCGCGGTCTTGGGATAGGCCTCAATATCGGCAGAATCGGCAACATCGTCCGAACGCGAAGCGACATAGCCAACGTTGCCAACACCAGCCCAGAAGGCACGTTTAGGGTCTCGGGGACCCCAAGCCCAGCCAGCACCGTCCTGGATTGGCATGTGGTAGTAGCGGAAGCTGTATATGCCACAGGCGGTACCAATTAGGAAACCAAAGAGAATGTCGAAGCCGTGGTGCCGATAGTTGAACCACCGAGAAGCCGAAATCACAAGCGCCAGACTAAATGGAACCAGTGTGATGACGAGTAGGAAAACGGGGGGAGCAGCGGCACGCGTGCGTGCGCCGTGGATCTTGGCCTTGAGGGGCTTCGCGCCGAGTGGCCAGCTGCCGTCGTGACCTTCCTCGTAGCCGTTCTGGGCATGTACATTCGCTTGCGCAGCACGAGAGGGGAACGCGGCGAGCGAAGCACTATTTCCGCCAGACCCAGGCATGATCCAGGGCATCGTCACAGCAAACTTGCTGGCCAAGAAGAGCGACAGATAGATCAGACCGCCAGCGGAGGCGGCGGCGTGGCCGCTAGGATAGCTACGAAAGCCGTCCCAGAGCTTTGCCTGGTCCGTCTCGGTGCAGATGGCGGCTGAGTAAAGGTGGCCGTTGGCGCCTTCAATCTGGAAGCCACCGACGATGTACTTGTCCGCATTGGCCATGTCTGGCTTGCAGCGGGAGAGCATGTCAGGGCGTGGCTTGCCGCACATGTTCTTCAAGCCACTAACAAAGAACCATGCGGACCCGACAGCCAAAACCAAGCCCAACCAAGAGATCTGCAGCTCCCAGAGCTTTCGCTTCCAGACCGATATCGCAGGGGTGCCCTTTGGCACGGTGCCGCCGGGGACGAGAAGGAGGGTGATGACGGCCACCACCACGACGGGAATGACACCACAGCAGACAAACAGAAGCGCATTCGGAAAGGTTTCATGTTCGGAAAAGGGAAAACTGCAAATTTGGTGGTTAGCAAAACAAGGCGGCGAATCTTTCGTCGAGTAATCACCTACGCAATGTTGGGATCGGCTAGTGAAAAGTTGCGAAAGTTTGGTTTGATGTTTCCGAGTACGTAGGAGCCGATCGCGAGCCCAGCGACAAGAATCCAGTCGACAATATACGAGGCAATGAGGATGATCGAAAATTGCTGCCGCATCGCGGCGGTTCCTGTGACCGCCATCTTTTCGTAGGTTGACATGAGATGCAAGGTGGAAGAAGGGAGTCCAGCCTGGAAGAGCTGAAACTTTGACCAAGTGACGTGTGGGAACTCTTTAGGTTCAAGTCGTAGTGGGAGGCTAATCCTATTTATTCTAGTGATCTGAGAAAGGTCAGCGGCTAGTGGGCGACGTAAGCTGGCAGCGGCGATTGGGCTAACTCTGGCAATGCTGAGCCAGGTCTTTGGGTCACAAAGGGGAAATCCACTCCGGGCAGTCGCTGGGGCGAGGCGCAGTGAGAGCAGGCGAAGGGCGAGACAGCGGGTGTGGTGCCCAGCACGACCAGACGGCCACCTATTGCCCAATGGATCCTGCGCCAAGAGTAAGCTTCAGGACCGGCATTCAGAAACTCCATCCACATGAGCGCTGTAGTTACGGGCGGCTGTGGAATCTGCGACATGCGTTTCTTCTTTGCAATGAGGAAGGGAGGTTTCGGTGGTGCGGAGCCCTACCACCCGAGTCCCACGCAACCGAGCAACCCTGGTTGCAAATCGTTGAACTGCGGCTTGCGTGGCGCCATAATTAACGCTTGAAGTGGAAGTGGATCGTGTGCTGCTGCGCCACGGGCTGGATAGGGAGGCCGACAATGGACAATGGAAGATGGCGGCAAGAACCGGAAGATGCGAAATGGGTGAAAAGCGAGGCGACATTGAGGGATGGTGATGTTTTCGACGTTTTCGTTTGGTGTTGCACCTGGCAGCTGGTAGCAGGTGGCAGCCGCTGGGGCAAACGGCAAACGCGTAGCACGTGCACATCAGATCGTTGTATACCTCAGATAAAGTGCATGCACAGATCACCGCGGTTAATGATGCATGGTGTCGCGGATATTGCATGATCTTGAGGATTTTTCAAAAGCAATTGAGATCAAGAAACAGAAAGAAATCTGAAGAATGAACAAAAAAGCAAAATCTGAAAATACGGTAATCATGAACGAGAGATGTCAGTAGCTCGCATTATGATCGACAGCAAGACAGGTACGCAAGGTACCAAAACATGCATATGCAGACGCCCATGTTCATCCGACACGGATAATACACTTGCACAATGCTGATTCTTCATGGCTATGATACAGGGCATAATATACACGGCTCTGCCGGAGCCAATGCCCATCTAGAAATACAGCGCCGCTCTTGAGGCAGTCTAGCCCGACTTCTTCTTTCTCTGCACGCCGTGGTTGCGTGGTCTCGGTACAGTTACCCACTTGTTGACGTTGCTCTTGCGGCGCGTTTTGTAGCCGCTCTTCGTCTGCGAGGAGTTAGTGAGAGTTGTAAAGGATTTCGATATTACAGAAGTAACGTACAGGTCGACCCCAAGGCGTGACGGGATGGCGGTTACTCTTGGACTTGCCTCGGCCACCACCATGAGGATGGTCAACTAGATCATGTCAGAATGTGCATTTGACCAATTAAACCAAAGAGCAATACGTACCCTTGTTCATGGCCAAACCACGCACCGTGGGCCGAATATTCAGCCAACGACTACGCCCAGCCTTTCCAAGCTGGCGGTACTGGTGGTGTACGTTGCTGGCAACACCAATAGTCGCGCATGCCTGCTTGCTGACCTTGCGCACCTCGCCACTCTGAAGGCGGACTTCGACATACTTTCCAGTCACAATCTTAACACCATCGGCCCTGGTCTCCTCGTCCTTGTTCACGACCGTGGCGTAGGTACCCGCACTGCGACAGAAGACGGCACCGCGCTTCGGGGCGGAACCTACACAGAAGACTTGGGTTCCCACGGGAATCATGTGCATGGGCAAGCAGTTGCCGCGAAAGGCGGTCTTGGCAGCGAGAATACCAGGGTCGACAGTGCCACCCATGCTGTTGAGTAAATCCTGAGGAATGCCGGAGCGGTAGCTGTGAACGACGTCACCAGCTCGCAGACCGTCAGCTGCAACAATGTACGACTTGCGGGCGGTGGCCTTTTCCGTCACCAATGCAATGTGTGCACTGCGGCCAGGGTCATATTCAATTCGCTCGACCAGATGCGGGCCAGGACGGTTGCGCACAAAATCAACGATTCTTATCCTGCGCTTGTGACCGCCTCCACGGTGTCGAACTGTGATGCGGCCATAGACGTTGCGACCACCCTTGCCGTGGCCTTTTTTCGGTATCGTCAGGGGCAGATGGGCGCGACCCTTCCAGAGGTGGTCGTTGATCGGTCGCCGCAAGTGACGGACACCGGGGGTCCTCGGCTTGTAGGTGCGGATGGTCGAGTTCTGGGATTCGGCTTTGGCGATGCTAGAGGCCGATCCCACCGTGGCAGCGGTTGCGAATCGGCGAATCGGGAGCTGGGTCGGAAGATGGATTGGCGCAAAGCGCACAAGGGCTCTGGCCACGACAGGAAGTCGTGGTTGCAGCATCGTGGGATGTGCCACGAGCGCGTAGATGTGAAAAAGGAGATGTCGTGGATGCAGAGCCCGCGAGCGAATCAATTGGGCTGCTCGTGGATCAATTGCCGGATACGCACAGCAATGAAACAAGCAAGCAGCACAGCAGACTGAATTGAACTCTACTACGCAATCGCAATCAAACAGCAGCTCGGGCGCTGATTGATGGCTCCGTCGTCCGGCTGTCGTGCAAGGAAGCTCTTCAAGTTTTAGACATGGGAAAACGTTTTGCCGATATCCAATCATCGACGCCACAGCAATTTTGGCTGCGCCACAGAGTCGTCGGGGGTTCGCGTCAAGCCACATCAAACCTGTGCGCGTAGACCCGCTGCGGGAAGGGCAGGCCAATAAAGAGGCCGTTGCCCGGCCGTTGCGACTGTTGACAAGCTACTACTCTCGGCGGTACGTACCTTGTGGCACCGTGGCTTCATGGGATCGCGAGCAGCGGGCGTCCACTGGCGCGTTGTGAGTCGTGTAGCCCTCGTCTGGCCTCCACTGTCGCCAAAAAGCACGTCTTTGAGAAGGCCTGTTGACCGGGCTGCCCGCTCTGACCCTTGCAGAATTCTTGTGTTCAATATTGGGAATGGAGGCTGCAAACCTGTGGTAACCAGTTCGTTATCCGATGATTTCTACTTTTGACAATTGTTTTTACCGCAGCATCTCGCGGCCCAGCACCCTCCGTAGGCCAGATCAACTCACGGCCCTCTGGTAACTGTTAGCGTGTCGCCAGTCGACGCCGTCGAATCGAGCATCTCCCTTGAAAAGAGCAAATGCGTCTCATATCCCCGCTTACTGGTGGGACAAAGGCTCTGTCTGACGTATCTTACTGGCCGTTGTACCTGGGCGACCAAGCAACCAAGCGGCGTCGCGAACCGCGCCAGTGTTCCGTCGAAAGGTACGTACCCTCAGCGCGCCTGGCCCACCACGCCGCTTGTACCTTTCTACCTAAATACCGGCCGCCCACTCACGTCTCTCCCTGGCGCTCTGCTTTCTCTGCTCCAGACTCCGCTGAGCTCCGCCGTCAAAACACCTCCAACGCCCTCAGCTGCCATCTTCTTGACATAAACATCACTCCCTCGCCCTACTCCCAGTGCTCATTACTTCTAGGCCGCCCATCTCTTCTCCCTCCCTCCTTTTTGATACTCTTTGCTGCATTCGCATTTGCATCTTTCTTTGGGCAGAGGCACCTGTTACCCCTTCAGCTTAACCTTCTCTCCATATCTCGTCGCCAGCATTCCAACCGCGCTGTTGTGACCCTACCCCATCTATCCCCGATCCAAAAGGTGCGTTAGCAACCACCCCGAGCTAACTTGGACTCGTTCAAATGTCTCGGAGCTTCCTACTTGATTCCCTCGACCCGTCTTCTGCTTCTCTTTCCTTCTTCACACTCTTGACGCGTATCAAGACTAACGGCCTCACCCCAGCAGAATAGCATCTAGTGACGTGCTACGCGCAGCTACTGGATCACCATGCCTGTTGTGAGTTAAATTCTACGTGTTTCTCAATTATGACACGCGCTGACCCTTTGCAGGCGGCTAGAACAACCCGTCGGGCGGCGGTCGCCAATGAAAACGACGAGAACAGCAACACGCGTATGACCACCAGAGCCACCAAGTCTGTCCTCGGAGACGAAGGCAGAGTTACCAAGGGAGCTCTACAGACCAAGAAGCCCGCCGTTTCCGCCGGCACTCGCAGCGCTCTCAACGATCTGAGCAACCGCGCCAGAACCGAGTCGTTTGCGGCCAAGAAGGCTGTTGGCAAGGGGGCTTTCGTTTCCAAGGTCCAGCCCACGACGCAAAAGCCGACGGTACGTGCTGCTTCCAAGGCCGTCCCCAAGGAGCAGCCCAAGCGTGTCGAGAAGAGAACCATTGGCAGCAGCGGAACTTCTCAGAAGCGGAAGCTCTCTACGCAAGAAAAGGAAACACTTTTGGAGATTGCGAAGGAGCCCGCTACTACGACCAATCCGGATATCAAGCTCGAGAGCAAGCCCAGCAAATATGACCATGGCCCGTTCGACGAGATTGATGACGAGGATCGTGATGACCCTCTCATGGTAGCCGAGTATGCTACTGAGATCTTTGATTACCTGCGTGAGCTGGAGCGCAAGGCTATCCCCAACCCCCGGTACATGCGGCACCAGGATGAGCTCGAGTGGAGCACGCGTGGCATCCTCGTCGACTGGCTCATCGAAGTCCACACGCGTTTCCATCTCCTTCCCGAGACGCTGTTCCTTGCCGTCAACATTGTTGACCGCTTCCTCTCAAAAAAGGTCATTCAGCTCGACAACTTCCAATTGGTTGGCATCACTGCCATGTTCATCGCGTCCAAGTACGAAGAGGTTCTCTCCCCCTACCTTACCAACTTCAAGCGCATCACCAACGACGGATTCACCGAGGAGGAAATTCTGAGCGCTGAGCGCTTTGTCCTGAGCACCCTCGACTACGATCTCAGCTATCCCAATCCCATGAACTTTCTTCGTCGTGTGTCCAAGGCGGACAACTATGACATTCAGTCTCGGACGATTGGCAAGTATCTCACCGAGATTAGCCTGTTGGATCACCGCTTCATGGCCTACCCCCCTAGCCACGTCGCTGCGGCCGCCATGTACCTGTCGCGCCTGATGCTTGACCGCGGGGTCTGGGACGAGACGCTCGCCCACTACGCCGGCTACACGGAAGAAGAGCTGGAGCCCGTTGTGCAGCTCATGGTGGACTACCTCGCCCGACCCGTCGTACACGAAGCCTTCTTCAAAAAGTACGCGAACAAAAAGTTCCTCAAGGCCTCCATCATCTCTCGTCAATGGGCCAAGAAGAACGCCGTTCTCTTTGGCATAATGGACATTGACCTGTCGTTATATCACCTTGACGAATAAAGACGATATACTTTCGATACCTCTCTGGATAGCATTTGCGATTGGATTGCGATTACACGGCAGTAATAATAGCATGGCCGCTTACGCTCTGGAGCGCCCGGCCCTACATGAAGGCAGCACCTCGGACCTGCCTGGATTAACGCGCAGTCTTGTGGCCAAAGCTTTTTGGCATTTTTTTTTTTCCGCCAACAATACCATTTTGTTGATTACACTTTTTTGGGCACGATTTTGTGTCATTCGATTCATACAGGGCGCTTGGAGTCATTGGCAAAGGGCTAACGGATATTTTATTTCGGAGTTGTTGATATTTTTGGTTGAGGCGGACTATCTGCCGATTTCTTGGTACCAGCCTGAAAGGCGATAGCAAAAGTGTACATATTCCATGATCGGATCACGGCGGTAACTATTGTTGTTAGGAGTAATGAATTGCATTGACATAAGGCTTTTGACACAAATGCACGATGCTTAGACTGTGACTTGTTTGTTGTTGTTGTGACGCCCCGGCCCGAGTCTCCACCAGCCGCTCACTAGGGCGGCATGATAAACACGTAATCTGTAGTTACTATGTAACTATGCATGTAACCTTGAAATTGATATTATATAGTGAGCTGAAGTTTGTATTGGTGGCAAGTAACTAGCTCGTATTTCCCGGCAGATGGCCGTGTGATTGGGAGTCAGAAGGGAGTCGTTGAGCCTGAGGATCAGCTTGTTTACATGCAGTCCCCTGCAGCAAGCCGCTGTGAGTCAAAGACTTGACTGTCGACCTATGTTCTACACAATAACAAACCGGGTCTGCGCCGCAAGGAAGACCTGGAGAGATGAAGCTGCCGAAGCCGGCGCTGAACAAGGGGTCGTCAAGTCTGTGGCCGCGCCGCCACTGGGACGCGACATGGCACAATACGGTAGCACCTCGGGGTAGGGTAGGTAGACCACGAATTGTGTGTGCCCTTGGGCGTCGGACCAGAATACGAGTGTTCTAAATCCGTGAATGTTGCTTTGTTGTAATAATTATTTCCAGGCCAGAATTTCTACCCCGCAGAACAGCGTACAGACGGCGACTTTAATTCTGTGCAAGGGCGTTGGTACTCGATCTAGTCGTGCATAGTACACTAACTACAACTTGTCTCTCCTTCTCCCACTATGAGGTCAGATAGTTATCAAGGTAGGTAACTACCAACTACATACATAGTTACCATGCAAGTCGACATATAATATATACATCCTCCGACAGGCAGACGACTCTTCTACTAGACAGCCCACTGCGTATTTTAGTTGGACAGCTATGCACTCATAGGCTGACTACTGGATCGTCACGTGTCAAGAAGCGCCTGCATTGCGAATTGAGCAGATGGGATGAAAACGAGCCACGATCGCGCCACGAGCCTACAAAACACCATCAGGTGCCTCAGTCCTTTGCAAACTTGTTGTGCATCCGAGACAATTGCCATGGTGCTTCGGCGCGGTTTATGTGGGGCGCAAGTTTGTACCAGCCAGCGCTCGACGTCAAGGTCGCACTGTCGCCCAGTTTCCCAACCAGCATCAGTCGGGAATGCTTTGTCATTGAGCATTGCGCACCAGTCAAAGCCAACCTAGATTAAAACACGGCGGTCCAACTCGGATTGACGCCATGGCGCCAGTTTTGCGGCCCAGGCAGAGCCTCTCCAAGGAGCGCTTCCCTACCTACTTTGGCAGTTTGCGCAGCCAGCCGTACTCGGATCCCAACTCATCTCGAGCGCCCGGGGCCAACAAGTAGGTTGACGCCGCTGGGAGGGGGACTGAGGCCAAGCGCGTACTGACCCGTTGTCTAGTAATCTAAGATGCATCGCTTGGAACCCGCTAGGGACGCTGATTGCTACGGGATCGAGCAACAAGACGCTGCGAGTCTGTGAGTTTTTTTGGGAGGCCAGGGGACCGCTCGAGTGAGAGATGCTGAACGGGTGAAAACAAAAAAAGGGAATCCGGAAAAGGCGCACGTCAAGTTCTCGACGGAGCTCAAGGGCCACGCGGCGCCGATTGAAAAAGTCGCCTTTAACCCGACAAAGGATGCGGAATTGTGCAGCGTCAGCAACGACGGCGTCGTCAAGTTTTGGGACGTTCGAACCAAGGCCTGCTTCAACGAGGTTTCCGGGCTCGGCGACGCCTTTACATTAGCGTGGGCACCAGACGGCCAGACGCTCATTGTCGGCAACAAGGTAAGAGGACGGGTCTCGACGCTCTCTCTCCCCCTCTTTCTCTTCATTCTGCTAAACCCCCACAGGCCGACCTCATATACGTCCTCTCGCCCACATCCACGACGCCTCTCTCGTCGCACCAGCAGGCCGTCCAGACGAACCAGGTCGCGTTTTGCTGGAGCGGTACCAAGATCTTTGTCACGACGGGCGACGGGTGCACGCGCATCCTCGGATACCCGTCCTTTACGCCGCTGCTGGAGCGCGCGGCAGTCGAGGGCGCCGACGGCGACGGGGAGACGAGGCCGAGGTCGCGCGAGTTTGCGCTCAACGGGCACACGTCGTCGTGCCTGACGGCCGAGATGCAGCCTACAGCGCGGTACCTCGCGACTGGCGGCTCCGATTCCGTCGTTGCGCTATGGGACACGACGGACTGGATATGCACGCGCACGCTGACGAGGATGACCGGGCCAGTACGAAGCTTGAGTATGAAGCATCCCCGCCATCTCTGTTTCTTTTTCTGATGACAAGAGCCCCAACTAACTAGAGTGACTTGGCAGGTTTCACGTTTGACGGAAGTTACGTTGTCGGTGGCAGTGATGAGGGTACGTTGACAAGGAACCATATCCACTCTCTCCTTTTGCTTCTTACAGGCTAACAGTGATATTAGGCAGCGGATTGGACGTTTGCCATGTTGAGACGGGCGAGCTGGTGCATACATTCAAAACGGCGGGTTCCAGCCCCGTGGTGGCGTGGGCTCCGACGCGGTACTGCTTGGCGTACACGGATCTAGGCATGCTGCGTATTGTCGGCGTGGATGTGGATAAGAAGTAGGATTTTTGTCTAGAATCTATCATGATGAATATGTATACAGGTTGAAGCGAATGAAGAAGAAGAAGAAGAAGAAAAAGAAAAATAGTAGCCAAATGCCCCCGCCAAGTGATGATGTAAAAGAAAGAGAAAAATAAAGCAAAAAAAGAAGAGAAAAATAAAGAGAATAAAAGAAGAAAGAAAATGGGCCGAGAGTGCGTAACCCCATGCAATATGCTCAAGACTGTTTCGCTGACAACATCTTGCCTCTTTTAGTTTGTGTAATGATACATTTCGTCCATTGTCCTTCTATATCGCGTTCCAATAGAGCAAAGGTAATTAGTCGTATGGCTGTTCAATAGAGCAAAGGTAATTAGTCGTATGGCTGTTCAATAGAGCAAAGGTAATTAGTCGTATGGCTGTTCAATAGAGCAAAGGTCATTCATCGGTGTTGAACTTGTAAGGATCGTCAATGTTGATCAGCCCTCGCTCAAAGAGGTCCCGGGCGACGGGGTACACGGCACGCGCCATGTTGCTCCGGCGCTCGAGAATGTAGCGCGGCGTGATGCGCTTGAAGCCGGGAATCTCAAAGTCGCCCTGGTTGTGGTTGAAGGCGTGCAGCATGTACGTCTTGGACCAGTCCTGGGCCCACGCCGGGTTCTTCTTCGCGGCCGCCGCCGTCCAGCGCGTCATGGGCTCCTCGTCGTACTGGGGCAGGTGTCCGTCGGGCGTCATCATGTCGAGGCTCGACGGCTCGTCCGGGTGGGCCTCGAGCAGGCGAATCGTGTCGTCCTTCATCCAGCTGCCGGGGGCGAAGGCGTGGCGCTCCATGATGAGGACCTCGCCGGGGGAGGCGACGAGGCGCTCGCAGACGACGGTGAGGGCGCCGTTGCTGTGGGCGGACCACTCGCCGGTAAAGGCCTCGTTCATGCCCTCGCTCCAGAGCTCAATCATCTGGCTGTGCGGCTTGTTCATGAAGACGCCCGAGTTGATCTCGGCGTTGTCGCCCTGCTGGCGGCCGGCGACGGCGTGGAAGCCGCTCTCGCGGAGCGCGCGGACGTCGCGCAGCGGGTGCACGTCAAAGTCGAGGTACGCGCCGCCGTACTCGCGCATGGCCTGCACGCGCACAAAGTCCGACTTGTGCTCCATGAGCCGAATCTCCTTGCCGTTGCGCGCGTGCGTGGGCACCGTCACCGCGGCCACGCGCAGGTTCGGCACCGCGAAGAGCAGCCGCGTCCACTTGCCGGCGGCGCCGCTCCGCGCCCGCTCGAGCGCCTCGGCCGGCGCGTTGGTGTGCAGGTAGATGGCCTCGGGCTGCCAGTACCGCGACGTGGCGTAGATGGAGAGCACCTCGGAGAAGGCAAACGAGAAGTCGCCCGACACGTCGGCCAGGATGTAGACGTAGTGCGCCGTGTTGGGGATGTGCTCGGGCGTCGGGTCGGCGAGGAGCGTCGGGTCGGCGGGCGGCACCGGCGGGCTGCTGCTGCCGTCCGTCTTGGTCGACGGGATCCGGACGTAGGGCACGTAGTCGCGGCCGACGCTGAGGAACAGCCAGAGGAGGAGGCCGGTGCCCAGACAGGATAGGACGAGCATGGTGTTGTTAAACCGTAATGAGGACTTCATGGCGACAAGTCTGTGAGTTGTTGGCGTGTCTGCCGTGGGATAGTTGAGTTGCAGCCGAGTCAAGTAGAAGCTATCACGAGGTTCGGTAGTTGAGCATGGAGGCGGGTTGGATCGATGGTAAGTTTTTGTTTGGAGGAATAGAGGAATAACGTAAATCGAAAGAAGGAAAGAAGAAGAAACGGTCAACGACAGACGAGGGAGAAATCAGATCCTCTCTGAAGAACTACCAAGTATGTTCTCGGCAAGCCCATCAACTATACGACGAGTCAAAGGGGGGGAGGTCGACGCCTATCAGGCTGTCAACTGACATGCAACCTGCCATCTATATTTTCTTTTCATTATTATTTATTTGGTATAAGTGCGGCGCTAGAAAGACCCGCGTATTTTTTGACCACGCCCAAGCCAGCCAACGGGCTTTGCTCTACTCAGCCTTGTCACAAGTTACGTGCTTTCTCTGTCAAGGTTGTCAAGGTTAAAAAATGTCACCGACCGCTAGTGGGTATCCGCGCAGAGCCTTTGTTGGAGCCCTCGTGGCAATGGTCTTTGTTACGATTGGCTCAAAGCTCCCACTAACTTGAGAGATGTCTTGGACCGGACGGCGTGGCGCCACTGTTTAAACCCAATCTGGGAAGGGCTGGCTGAAATGACTGGGAATACAACGTCTTCTTACTTGCTGGAACGAGGCCCTATCCTTATCACGACCGCACTTGGCATGGTTGTTGCCAGACAAGGGATTGAGAAGAAAAAAATGCAACGCTGGCAACCCTGGTGGCGTTACATGAACGAGTTTGTCGCTCATGCGGCTGAAAAGGAGAAGGGCCAAGACTTTTCCCTAGTTAGTAACTGAAAAAGATGACGAGTACTGGTATGCTGCGCCCGTTGTGTGATACTCGGTGGGTTGGGCGTTCCTTGGTAGTTTGCCCATGCATGGGTCGTGTCTCTTGGCACTGGTTGTCTTGATGGCGTTGAGAGGGCCACTGCTGTGTCTTCTTCAGAGGAGAAAAAGGCCGATTGGGCTGAAAGATGGAAGCCTAGTTAGCCAGCTTTCGGCAGGAACGGCTCCCGGACCGGACGGGCAAAAGAAGCCTCCTAACTAGTTAGGTACGCGATCCAGAAAGTTTAATGGGTGACTCGCGTGACTCGCTTCCACATCAGCGGTGGCACGGAGTAGATGTGTAACACCTCCTCGGCTTTAATACTAATCCCGCGGATATATTTAGTTATGGAATAAAGAAACAAGCCAAGTGTTGCTTCTATATTTAGGCACTGAGAGGCCGCAACTGAAACGAGGTTTGTTCTGTGTATTTGGCGGCATTGTTTTTGCGAGTCGTTTGTTGTCTGTGAGTTTCTGTGTATAAGGAAAAATGATACAATAGAAACTCTGCTCTTGGAGGAGAGTTGATGCACGTTGACATTCTGAGAAGAGGCAGACTGTCTCGGCTGGAAAGAGAGCCATCTGCGCTAAGCAATAAAGGCAGCTGTGACTGGTCGCAATTACACTGTAAAAAAAAAGTCATACGAAATGATGTAGCTTTTGCCTCTGCAAGGGAGATGATGACCTGCCTTTCTAATCTCCCATTCCGTTCCATTCGTCGAATCTCTTTTCGCTAGAGAGATTGAGTTGGCTAGAACAGAAAAACATCTCCGTGCTGGACACGAGGCGGACATTTGATTACATTAGCTGTCGAGTCGTGACTTGATGCTGATGCGACCACATCGACTCTGATATGTAATCTAATACTGCGTTTTCTGATTCGCCCTCGTGCGCTGTCACGTTGGGTGGGTGGCCGCCGTTGACGGCGGCCACCTCAGCTGACCTTGAGCAGGTACCTGCTCAAAGTACCTTCATCACAACCACAGTGGTCAATTATTCTTCATCAAGACTTCAGCCTGCAGTTTCAATCTCTACCTTATAATACCCCCTTCGTAACCCTCAAAGGGGGGCCTTGGCCCTACGCCGTCGTAGGACCGTTTTCTAGTCAATCAAGTCTTCGTATATGTACATGTTTGTGCTATAATAACGTGATGTAGAGTTTTCTGGCTACCGATACCTACCCTAGAATCTAACCCAATACTCTGACGCTGTCGATCACGGGAGCAACCAATTCAAGTCTCGTTACTGATGGATTAAGGCCTTCCACTTCGAGATCCAAATCGACATTCGCTGCCTCGGCATCGCCATTGTCGTCCGGGAAAACGAGATCTTCGTCATCGTCCAGTACACTGTACATGGATCCACGGACCTTTACTAGCCCAGGCCCAACCTCATCATCTAATGCCTGGTCGCTATCAAAGTTCGTATTGTTTTCGTCCTCTTTGCTCGGCAACTTTTGTAATGTAAGCAAAGCAATTTCTTTTAAATGACCGGCAATGTGTGACTGCAGAGCTTCGCTGGCAAAGACGGTACTCGATTCGACTTTTTCCCGGGGCTGGAAATCATCATTAAAAGGGCATAGCAGCATCTTATCGAGGACTGGCCTTCGTGCTGCGTTGCTGACAATCCCGACATGAGTTTCCGGCACGCCATGCTCTCTGATCAAATGCTCCTGGTACTGGATTTCGTCTTTGAATGTTATTAGAGCGTGAGAAGGGGCTCTACACTCCCATACGTGCCCGTGAGCGTTTTGCATGTGGCTGATCCAAGCTTTTGACGTTTCAAATGTTGGCGGAGCGGTCGTCTCATGCTTTCCCTCCAAGCAGTGTGGAAAGACACAAATGAAGGGCTCCAAGTCCCCGATGACGTGATTCCTGATGCACATTAGGTCGGGTACAATACGATTAAGAAAGTAGTGCTCAGCTTACTGCCACAACGTTGACCTTGAACCGGCCGTAAACTCAAGAATAAAGCCACAGTACGGGCATTCTGGTGACGATGGTACTGGAGGGAAAGAGAGTTTGTTGTTCACTACAATAGATGTAGCCCGAGGGACCTCCGTTGTAGACTTGGCGTAGAAAGCGCCAACAGCAGTCTGTCGAGCCGTCGTCGCATTTGTCGCTGGCGCTGGCACAAAGCCGGCTGGTCCTGATGGTTTACTGACGCTCGCAGGGTCTTGGAACACGCCCGCAGCAAAAGTCACAGTCTGACGAGGATCCTCCTTCATCTCGGGTAGTTGCGGACGAACGGCTTTGGTGCGTTGTGGATTCTGAATACGCAAGTCAATGCGCCGTCGGTGGGATCGCTGATAACACAGCCGTCGAAGTCGCAGCTCATTCGCTTTGACTAATGCTGTGCGAAGTGAATCAGGCGCCTCGGGAAACCGGAAGCGGATGTAGCAGTCTGTGTAGAGACGCAACTCAGCTATAGCGGCGTTTGCTTCTTCATCGTCGATGTATCGTTCGATTTTGCGAGCGCGGTTGGCTTTTGCGGACTTTCGGACGGCATTGGAGAGGCGGACGAGTTGTGTTATGGTGCCGTGGATTGTACATGTGATTTTCGAAATATTGTCTTCTGCCCAATGCAGCTCACTATCCGAGTCGCTTGAATCATCGTCGTCGGTTCTCCTCGCGACTTCTGAATCTTTGTTTTCTCCTATGCGCTGTCTTTTCCTTGTCCGTTTCGGACTCGGTGGTCGTTGTTCGTTGACTGGTTGCACTGTTGTGGAGAATCCCCGTCAGCATAAAATTCTTGACCTACAGTCCATTCCAAAATCATGCAACGGCAGGCACTTACAAGAATCTAAAGTTGCCCAGATAAGGTCCAGGAGCTCATGTAAAATCTCGACGGCTGTGGGACTGTATCGGAGCCTGTAGTCCAGCGAAACATTGAGCGCTCCATAGACGTCCATGTCGTTTGCCCAGAGTCTGAAGCGTGCGAACTGGTCATCCATAATCGTAGGATCCGACACGATGTCTGTGATGGCCATTTTCCTCTGGAAAAGGGAGTTGCATTGGGTTACATGCTCTGCAATGGTCGGGCAGAGACCCTCTTGAAGAACGACATCTTCAGTAAAGTCGTCCTCGATGGTTTCCAGGCCACTCATGGCGACAGAGACGGGAGGGACCGTAGGCGACGTCCCTGTGAGTGCGCGGAGTATTCACGAAGCTGACTCCTGTCGGTGCGCAAGAAGAGGAGAGAAGAGGAAGAGAATGTTGAAATCGTAGACACCACAAGGAAATCGAGACGAAGACGGAAGGTTGCACGATGTGCCTCGGCGGGGGGCATGGTTACATACAACCTGTTGCCTGTTCCACAGGTGGCCTTGATGTGGCTTGTCATACCTACTACCTACCTACCTACCTATGTACTAATTCGAGGCCGTAAGTGCAGCACCTGGTGATGGTGCCTGGTGAGGGTGGTGGCATGAGACTGCGAGATCTGCTTTGTCTGCCTGCACACTTTGGCCTTGATGTAGTAACGCCCTGTAACCTGGTACTGCTTTAGCTGTGGCACGCGTGGCCTGCAACCGCCCAGCACTTCTACGCAGGCAAGGCAATCACTGGTCCTCCGTGTCACCACCCACCAGCGTAACTTTTACCACCCCCAAAAATTAGCTACAACTTCAGGTAGACAGTAACTAGTGCCACAATCCTGTTTTCTATATTGAATTCGACCAGTTGTGCTGCTAGGTACTTGTCAAGCAGCTATATATGCCACCACCACTAACCAGAATAACCAGAAAAACAAGCAACCACTAATCTAAACACCTAACAACTAACTAGAATCATACACCATTATTAACCCAAACAGTAACTAATAACCTGAATACCTAACCGCTAACCTAACCACTTTATTTATTATTTATTAATATACGCTAATTAGACTCTATTATCCTTCTAGTACCTTAATAAACTTATAAGGGCTAGAAAAACTATAGTAAGGTAGTTACTAACTTAGCCGACTACCTATCCCTAGCCCTACCCACCTAGATAAAAACCATCCCTCCTATACGCGTTACGATTCTAATATTTAAAGCGATTCCTAGTCCCTTCTATCTTAAAGAAGCTAATAAGAACGCTACTATTAGTAGAAGCTATCTTGTTAACTAAACGCCGCTATATATAGCGGATAATGTGACCTATTGTCTCTTAGTGTTAATCTCTACTACTATCGACGTAGCAGATCACGCCCCTACTAATATAAGGTGGAATACGTAGCTATATATAGTAGATATAGAAGGTGAACTCTCTAAATCCCTTTAAGAAACAAAAATATACTATAGCCTCTTACTATTAGTAGTATTTTTTATGCCTATATCCTGACTTTTAAAAAGTCGGTGTTGATATAGGAAGAGAGTTAAAAAGAATACGCTAGTTGGCGCTTGTATAGGAAAAGCCCGATGCGGGGGTCGAACCCGCAGCCTTGAGATGGTTGTACTCTTATAAGAGTCTTATAAAGAAATTAACATAGAAAGCTTTTTATTTGTTATAAGCCGTATATATAATAGCGTATTATACGGTTTAAAATGTCGAGATTCTAGCTATAAAGGGCCCTAGTCTATAATAACTAGTAGTATACTTTATAATCTATAACTTATAGTATAGGTCTAAAGTAATAATATTTTCTAAGGTATTAGATTAGGTTATTATTATTATTATTATTATTATTATTATTATTATTATTATTATTATTAGATTATATTGCTATTTAATATTAGTAAAGTCCCTTATAAGGGCAAATAACGCCTTATAGCTTCTCTTATCCTTTATTATTTATAGCTACTTATAGCTAATATTATATACTCCTAGTATAAGCTTA
Organism: Cordyceps militaris CM01; assembly: GCF_000225605.1. Lineage (NCBI taxonomy): Eukaryota > Fungi > Ascomycota > Sordariomycetes > Hypocreales > Cordycipitaceae > Cordyceps > Cordyceps militaris. Next base: position 3,573,635 of record NW_006271969.1, read on the forward strand.
TACCTATAAGTAGAGTATATAGCTAACCTAGTAGGTTTAATAAGATAAAGAAGCCCTATAAACTACTAGAAGAAGCCTTTTAAATTATTAGATATAAAGGCTCTATAGTAGGGTTCCTAATAGTAAGATCCTTTATTAGCTTAATAGTCTTCCTATAGCCTTAGGCTCTATATAATAACTTTCTAGATTTAACTATTAGTGTATATTCTACTAGGGCCTTCTTAACTACTAGGTCGAAATCCTAGGCTTAAAGGTTTAGGCGACTAGTAGTTAAATATCTAACTTACTAATTTCTTTATAGTCTTAGAACTATCTAAGTATAGTGCCCTACTAGCTATTGTTTCTTAAACCTACTTCTTATCTTTATCTATATACTAAACCTAGTATAAGTATAGATTATAATCTAGGATAATACTTAATAAAGGCCTCTTTATATCCTATACTAACTAGTACTAACTACTATTACTAATAAATTTCTAATAAAAAGGAGGTATAGCTATAGCTAGCGCTAGCCTATAGTATAATAGTTAGTAATATTTTTTACTTATATTAGTTATCTTTATTATAGCTATCTACTAGCTAGTATTATAGGCTAGATAAGCTGCTAGGTAATAGTGTATTAAAGGGTAAGGGTAATATTAAGAATGTTATAGTAAATGCTGCTTTTTAAGTGTTATAGCTAGGCTAGGAGAAAGCAATTAGGTTAGACTAGGCACTACCCCTCTTACTAATCTTATTTAGGTATTATAGATTACTAGCTAATATAATATAAGCTATTAATATAATTATATTAGTAATTAATTTTATTAGGTTATATAAGTAGCTAGGTAATCTAGAAAGTAGCTATAAATTAGTTAATATAATTAGTAATTAAAGTAGAGAAATAGTAAAGGTATAATATTACTTATTAACTTATAAGGCAATTATTCTAGCCTCTAGGTTTATAATAATAGTTATTATATTATCTATAGCTACCTTAGGGGTAGGCTATCTAATACCTACTTTAAATTGTTTTTAAATATAAAGGTTAGTTGCTAAGAGGCTATAGAGATTACTATTAATAGTAAGATAATAATAGGCTAAATTAAGCTATTAGAATTAATAGTAGTCTAGGGATAGCTACTAGCTAGAGTTCTAAAAAAGAGAGTTATTAAGCAAAATAAGCCTATATTTATATATACTAGATTAATAAAAGCTTATCCTTATAGACAGGTTAGAGCTAGGACAATTTTATTACTATCTTATAGATAGGTTAGAGCTAGGAAGATTTTATTACTATATTAATTTATTAACTATTAGTTCTTTAAATAAGTAGGGTAATAGTAAGTAAATCTAGACTTTATCTAACTATTATAGCTTTATTAACTCCCTCTAGTAAGTACCTATATATATAGCATAGTACTAGGTTACTACTTAGTTAGGAATAGTAAAAGTTGCCTATTTAGTATTAAAAAGG
>NW_006271969.1:3575190-3614491 GCF_000225605.1 Cordyceps militaris CM01
ATATAGTCTATTTAAATAAAATTATATCTAATTAAAGAAAAATTAGATTTATATATTAAATTTAAATTTAGTCCTAAGTCTAAAGAAGTACTAGCCTATATTAGGCTTAAGCTATAAAATAGCCTACTTATTTAAATAAGGTATATAAATAATACTAAGGAATTATAGGAAGTTTTAAAAGGACTATATAATACCCCTAGTTTTATTAGTAATTTTATATTAGTTAAAAGTTTATTTAACTTAAGCTTAAATAAATTTTCTTTTATAGAAGAATATTTAAATAAGATTAAGGAAATTTATACTAAATTATAATTAAGAAGTATTAATATAGATAAAATAGTTATTATAGCCTAGACTTTATCTATTATTAAAGATATAGATAAAAGTTTTAAAGGATTTATATTTATTATAAATTAGGCTTTAAGAAATAACCTACTTTTATATACTATAAATATTCTTACTTCTAGCCTTATAGATAAGGCTAAAAGACTTAAATATTCTAATAATAATAATAATTCTAAAATTATAAATATTATTAAAAAACCCTAGAAAAAGACTAAGAAAAGCTTAAAGTATAATTACTATAAGCTTAAGAGTTATAATAAAGAAAATTACTATTTTCTTTATCTAGATAAAGCTTCTTATAGCTTTAAAAATAAGGTTACTAAAGACTTTAATAAACCTAAGGGTTATAATAAGTCTAAAGCAACTAGGTTTAAAGACTTTAATAAGTCTAAAAAACCTTATAATAATAAAGAAAAAGAAGAAAGGGTTATAGTTACTAATAGTAAATATAAGTCTAATAATTCTTCTATATATTCCTTTAGAAATAAGTTAAATAAATCTAATTTAACTATTAATTTAGACTATAAAAATATCAATTTAGATATTAAAAATTCTATAGTATTTACTACTATAACCTTATATACTAATAATTATAAGAAAAATATTAACTATATTTTTAATTATATAGGAGGAATAAAATAGGATTCTTTATTTACTAATTATATTTATAATTTAGGAAAAAGAGTTAATAAGGTTTATAATAATAATAATATTATTTTTAATAATATTAATAATAATACTATTCCTTTTATATTTAATATAGGTGCTATTAGGTATATTATTTCTAATAAAAAATATTTAGTTAATTATAAAGAAATAAATTATAAGGTTAGTTAGGGTAAGGCTACTTCTATTAATATAAAAGGCTAAGGTAACCTAATATTTAATTTTATAAATAATAAAAAATAATTTATATTAAGAAATTATTATTATATACCTAAACTTAGTTTTAATATAATTAGCTAGTCTTATTCTAAGGATCTAATATCTTTATTTATAAATAATAATTTCTATTTATATAATAGAAATAATATAGAATTTTTAGCCTATAGAAAATAGTCTAAAAGTCTATATATATTAAATTTAGAATTTTCTAAAGATAATAATAATAATATTATATTTATTTATAATAATAATAATAACTATAAAAATAAGGATTCTTATAATAAGTATAATAATAATTTATATAAATAGTATTTAAGACTAGCCTATTTAAATTATAAAGATTTATTAAGAAGACTTAATAGGTCTAAATTAGCTATAAGCTATATAACTAATAATATAATAATAGTTAAAAACTATAAAATTTATATAAAAGCTAAGCTAACTAATAAGGTTAATAAAAAGTCTTATACTAAATATAAATATTTAGATAAAATATCTATAGATATATAGGATCCTATAAAAACCCCTACTTATAATAAATATAGGTATTTTATAACCTTTTTAGACTATTATAGTAAATATCTAAAAGCCTACCTTATTAGAAATAAAGTAGAAGCTTTAGATAAATTTAAGGAATATAAGGCTTATATAGAAAATAATTCTAATAAAATAACTATAAAGTTAGTATTTACTAATAATACTTTAGAATTTATATATAATTTTAAATAATATTTTAAATTATATAGTATAAAATTTAATAATTCCCTACCCTATACTAAAGAACTTAATAGTACTATAGAAAGGGTAAATAGGACTTTATTAAATAAAATAAAAGCTATATTATTTATAGCTAATATACCTACCTTTTTATAAAGGGAAGCTTTAGAAACTACTATTTATTTATATAATATAATACTATATAATTCTTTAAAGAATAATATAAGTATTATAACTAATAAGGCATATATAGGGTAAGAAGTAAAATTATTATATTATATAACTTCTATCTAGTTATATAGTATAGGTAAGTACTAGATATACTAGGTAATAGGAGATTATTCTTCTAGCTTTAAAGCTACCTATTATTACTCCTACTTAATTTATATTAACTAGGAAAAATAACTAGAAAAATAACTATAAGGAATAAAATAATAACTATAAGGAAAAGTAGTAACTACTATAGCTACTATAATATACTATAATAATAGCCTAATTCTCCTACTTACTAATAGATATAATAGTACCTATTAGTATACTTAAGTTACCTTTTTTTTTAAATATAAAGTAGCTTATAGTTATACTAAATATAAAATAGCTTATAATTATATTAGGTATAAAATAGTTTATTATTATATAAAAGGCTTTATTACTATATAAAGGGCTTTATAACTATTATATTTTCTACTTTTTACTTATAAGGTAATTTAACTTAAAAACCTATATAAATAAATTTTATAAAAAATAAAAGTTATATTATAAACTATATTTAATAAAGATACCTTATCTTAAAGGCTATAAAATATATAAAGGACTATTAGCTAAGGTATACTAGGTACTATACTAGTACTAAGTATATTATACTAGTATTATATTAATACTAAGTATATTATACTAATACTATACTAATATTATATTAATATTAAGTATATTATACTAGTATTATATTAATACTAAATATACTAATTAATTATAATAGTCTTAAAAGTAATAACATAGTAATAAACTTATAAAGGCTTAGGCTTTTATAAGATTATAACTATAAAGGAGCCTTAGTAGCTATAAAACCTATAAAGCCTTATAACTTATAACTATAAAAGGCTTATTATAATACCTTTAAAAGGTAATACCTTAAAGGTTTAATATTAGTTAGTTTATAATAATCTTAAAAGTAATAAAATAATAATAAGTTATAAAGAAAGCCTTAATAACTATAAAACCTATAAAGCCTTATAACTTATAATTATAAAAGGCTTACTATAATACCTTTAGAAGGTAATACCTTAAAGGCTTAATACTAGTTAGCCTATAATAATTTTAAAAGTAATAAGATAGTAATAGACTATAAAGGGAGCCTTAATAGCTATAAAACCTATAAAGCCTTATAACTTATAATTATAGAAGGCTTATTATAATACCTTTAGAAGGTAATACTTTAAAGGCTTAATATTAGTTAGCTTATAATAATCTTAAAAGTAATAAAATAATAGTAAATAAAAAGCTAGTTAGCCTTTAAAGGGTAATACCTTAAAGGCTAATACTAATAAAGATATTAATAAAAAGCTAGCTAACCTTTAAAAGATAATACCTTAAAGGCTAGTATTAATAATATTAATAAAGAGCTTATTATAATACCTATAAAAGGTAATACTTTATAAGTATAAAGTTAATTAACTATAATATTTATAGAATAGTTTTAATAGGTAATACCTTAAAGACTAAAGGCTTTAAAAGTATAATACTTTTAAAATAAACCCTTAGAAAATTATAGCTTAGAAAGTATTTAGTATAGTTTTAAATAATACCTATACTTATAAAAGGCTAGCTTTAATAATAACTTAATTATAATATTAATAGTATTCTTAATACTTAGAATTTAACTAAAGCTTAATTAATATAATATATTCTTATTATATAATTAGTAATATTATTATTATTATTATTATATTATACTAATTAGACTAGCTAGTCTATTTAGTACCTTTATAGCTTATAAGATAGGGAAAAAACTAGAGTACCTAGAGGAAAAACCCTAGCTCTAGTATAGGTTTAGTATAATCCTAGAGTAATTCCTAGTAGGGAGTAGTATACTCCTTATCTTAGTAAAAGATAATAATAATAAGTATAAATATATAAAACTTAGTAAGTTAATAGACCTACTTATCCCCTACTTAACCCTCTTAACCTCCTCCCTCTATAGCCCTATCCTAGCCTAGGCTAGGTATTATATATAGTTAAGGTCCTTCCTAAATCCTAATCCCTAAATACTTTAAAGTTTAGGTAGATATAGTAATAGCTATAAAAAGCTATAATACCTACCCTTATTATTCTTACTTTAGCTTTTATAGTTTATTTTCTATATTATCTATACTAAATAGGTAGGAACCTTACCCCTTATAGGGCCTTACCTAACCTAGAACTAGTTAGGATAGCCTTACTACTCTCCTACTTCTATATACTTCTATACTTATCTTTACTTCTTACCTTATAATTACTCTATTTATATCCCTATACCCCTTTAAAGCCTCTAAATTAATATTAACCCTTATATAGTTTACTATATTTACTATACTAGGTAGGGAAAGAGCTATAACTATATATATTTAATTATTATTATTTTTAGCCTATTACCTAGCTAACTAGCCTATTTACTAGAATATTTAAAAAGCCTTAAATTCTTTAATTCTTACTCTTTTCCTTCTTTTCTTAATAATATATAATTATATATCTTCCTTACCTTTAGTATATATACTATACCTTATTATTACCTTTATCCCTACCTAGGCTAAGCTATTTTTACTTTAATTACTAAATTATACTAACTCTCCTTTTTACTAGTTTCTTACTATTATTATTACTATACTTATATACTCCTTTCCTTCTTATCCTTATATACCTTTCTAGGCTATACCTAGGCTACCCCTAGCCTTATCCTAATATTACTAATACTTCTTAAAAAAATAAAAATTTTTAATTATTACTATTATTACTACTATAATAAGTTATCTTATCTTTAGTATATACCTAGCCTTATCTTATTCTTAACCTTATTAGTTTAATACTATTACTATTATTATTAATAATATAAGTAACCTTTACTTATTTATTATTTACCCTTAATCTAATACTAATCTAGCTAGCTACCCCCTTTACTTCCTTACTACCTTATTAAGTGCCTATATTAGGTTATTACTATAGATAAGCTAGTATTAATCCTTTATAGCTAGTACCTTAAGTATATAAATAATACTAATACTATTACCTACTTTAAATAGGCTAGTAAGTATTCTAGTACTATATTAAGGTAGCCTTTATTCTAATCTAGTTCTAGATTTTAATATATTTATATATACTAAGTATATAAAAAATAATAAAGTTTATATACTAGTAAGTCTTTTTAATTCTAGTCTAAAGTCTTATTAAGTCTAATCCTAATTAACCTATTAATAGCTTATTAATAGTATTAAGCCTATAGCTACTATTACTTAGAATTAACTCCTAGCTTATATTAAGAATAACCTAGCCTTAGGCCTAAGTAATACTAAGTTTAGCTACCTAATAGTAGCTATTTATTATACTTATAACTAAGCTAATAATATAAATACTAAAAGTAATACTTATTATATTTAAAGTATAATTAGTCTAGCCTAAGTTATAATTATACTAGCCTTTACTAATTATAACCTAGCCTTAGCTATAGTTATTTATATTAATACTAAGGTATTAATATATCTAGACTAGGCTAGGGTTAAAGTAGCTTACTAGCTAGCCTAATAGTAGTATACCTTAACTAGCCTACTTTAAGTTATTATAGCTACCTTAAAGGCTTAGGGGGTAACTATACTTAAGCCTAGGCTAGATAAGGGCCTAGACTTAGCTATTTTAATTAAGGGGGAGGAAGGTAAGAAGGAGAAGGAGGAGTAGGAAAAGGAAAAAGTAGGAAGGGGTAATACTAAGCCTAGCCTAGGCTATACCTATTTAAAATTATTTTTAGTTTTTTATATATTTTTTAGCCTACTAAAAGTAGTAAAATTAAGGTAGTACTAAGCCTAGCCTAGGCTATACCTATTTTTTTAAATCTTCTATTTTATACTTAAGAAAAAGAGTAAAGTTAGGCTAATACTAAGTCTAGGCTATACTAGGGTAGAAATAGGCTAATAGCCTAATTTACTAAATTTTAAAATTAAAAGTTAATTACTTTCTATACTTATATTAGACTAATACTAGTATATACCTAGTCTATTCCTATCTTACTATATACTTATATTACTATTATACTATACTTAACCTAACCCTAATTTAATATTAACTTAAGTAAGGTTTAAATATATATTAGTTAACCTTATAAGTATAACTACTTAGTAATAATTACTAAATCCCTTAGGTAGTTTAGTACTAATAGTATATCTTACTTATCTTAAAACTACCCCTCTAGTAGCCTAGGCCTAGTTTAGTATACTAAATAACTTAGTAAGATATAGTAAATATCTTCTAGCCTTTCCTTATAATAGTATAGGCCTAACTTATAACTAAGAATATATTATTTATAAAGAAAGGTATTAAGCTTAATCTTTCTTATATATATTTATATAATAATAAAACTAATATATCTAGGTATAAATAGGAATAAAACTACCTAAATAAGGTATTAAAGCTATAGTAGCTTATAGGTAAGGTAGACTATAACCTATTTAGTATAGTATTATTTAGTTAACTTATCTACTTCCTACCTTACTACTAATCTATCTTATAACTACTTATTAAGTATTTTCTAATTCTACTTTAAGGCCCCTTTAAACTTACTTAAAAGGCCTTTATATAGGTTAGCTAATAGTAGTCTTATTTATTATTATAGTTATTACTACCTATATTACTATTATTACCTTAGCCTCTTTACTACTACTAAGACTACTCTAGCTATCTAGGTAGATATATACTAAAGTTAGGCTACTACCCTACTTACTTCCTACCTTATTAGTATTTAGTACTTTCTAGTTATTAAGTAAAGGTTAATTAAAAGGACTTTTAAAGCTTCTTTAATATAGTAAGTTAAGATAACTTTAAATACCCTTATAACTAGTTATAAGTATTATATTTAGAGGTTATATAGAGTCTAAGCTAAGCCTACTACTTTATCCTTTTTTAGTATATACTAACTAGCTAAACTAAATATTATAATAGGCTTAATACCCTAAAGGTATAGTTTTTATATATTCTTAACCTTAGGCTTTTAGGCTTTCTTAATAGTTATACTTAAAGCCTAGGCTACTTTTACTATTTAGTTTTTAATTACTTAAAGTTATTTTTTCTACTTTAGGCTTAATATTAGCTAGACTTTAAAGAGTTAGGTTTCCTATTTTAAGTAAACTAATATATTATTAAGCTAGATTAGGCCTAGGTCTAGGCCTTAGCTATACTAAAAGTATATAAGACTAAACTTTAGTATAAAGAACTATAAGTTATTAACTTTTAACTACTCTTTATATATTTCCTATCTTTATTCTAGTTATAAGATTATTATATTTATATTTAGTTTAATATTAAGTAGGTTAATATTATTTATAAACCTAACTATTATTAGGCTTAGTACTATTTTAAAGGTAGTATATAGTAAGCTAGTAAAAAGGATAAAAAGAATTAGTAAGAATAGTAATCCCTAAGGTACCCCTTAAGGAACTAACCTAGCCTATATTAGGCTACTATTAAGCCTTAACTAAGCTAACCTATTAACTAAAAAGGACTATATTAAGCCTAGTACCTTAGCTAGAAAACCCTATTATTAAAGTATCTAGATAAGAAGGTTATAATTAATATTATTAAAGGTACTAGTAATATCTAACTATAGTAATAATATAATACTACCTTAGGCCTATACTAATCTAACTATTTTTAAAATTATAATAATAGTAATCTTAATTAACCTTCTCTACTTATTCCTTATTTAGCTATTAGGTAGGAGCTAGTTTAACTTTACTATAATTATAATCTTATTTACTATAATCTTCTTAAGAAGTTTACCTATAGTATTAAAAAGGGTAATAAATTACTATCCCCTAGCTATATAAAGGTCTTTTAGTTACTTATCTAGCTTTTATAAAACTATAATAATATTAGCCCTATACTAGGATAGAAAGTAACTAACTTTAAGTAAGGTATTATAAAGTAAAGCTAAGACTTAATAAAGTAATAGTCTTAAGACCTATAGGAACCTATAAAAAACCCTATCTAGCCTTAAGATATTCTAGATTATATACCCCCTAAGTATTATTATAACCTCCTCTTTAGTAATTAGCTTAAAGATCTTAATTATATCTTAGCTTACCCCTTATAGCTTTATCTTAAACCTAGGCTATTCCTAGTTAAGTAATATAGTATTTAAAAAGAACTTCTAGCTAAGTATATTAGCTTTCTTTTCTTATATAATAGCTATCTTACTATTTAGTCTAATTAGGACTAGTATTATATTAAGAGTATATTTAGCTATATATTTTTTTACTTAGTAAAAGTGCTTTTAAAGCCTAGATATATCCCCTAGGGAATCTAGGTACTCTCTTTAGCTTTATAGCCTAACCCTATATAAGGTCCTTACCTAGGCTATCTTTACTTTAACTATATATTCTTAATCTACTAATACTCTTATATACTATACTATTTACTATATCCTCTTTATATTATTAATAGTATTTACTACCTTCTAATTCTATTATAGTAATTACTATAATTAGGCTAAAACTATAATAAGAATAGCTAGTTAGACTATATTTTAAATAGTTATTATTAATTATTTATATACTATTTTAATCTTAAGGGGGTTATAAAGTATTACTCTATTTAAAAGCTAAAGCTAGGCTACTACCTTAATAGTAACTATATCCTTATTTATCTTCTTTTAATTTCTAGTTTATAAAGGTTTTACTCCTTTATATATATTTAGTATTAATAGTTAGGGAATATAGTTAGACCTAGTTAGGCTTTATAGTATAATATTATATTACCTTTTTAAGAAGGAAGAAGCTTAAAATAGGTTAATTATACTTAAGTATTTATTCTTTTTATATTATATACTTATTCTAAAAAGTATAACTAGCCTAGCCTTAAGCCTATTTATATACTTTATTATAAGTTTAATAGTATTAAACTTCTATTTATAGAAGTCTTATATTAAATAGTAAATATTAAAGTCTTTTACTATAGCTTTTAGTATAGGCTTACCTACTTTTACTTTAAATAGAAGAGTAACTAGGTTTAACCTAGATTTAGTATAGATATTTATAATAACTAGTAGTAAAGAAAGGAATTAAATATAATAAGTATTTTTTAATAAAGTAATATTCTAAAGATCCCTTAGTAATCTTTTATATATATAAGTTATAATATAGCCTTCCCTTTAAAGCCTTTAGTATAATACTAAGGCTAGGGTAGGGAGGGGTTAGCCTAGTACTACTTTTTAAAAGGCTAGAATATCTAAACTATTAAGAAGATATAAGACTACCTAAATATTATTATTATTTTTATAAATATTCTATAAAAGGATCTTTATTTTATTATCTAGGCTAGGCTAGTTTAAAAGTAGTTAGTATTAAGATTAGTATTATTACTACTACTATTATAGGTTATCTAGTTAGGGTCTATAGTAATAAAGGGGGGGGTAGTATATTACTACCCCTTATTAAGGAAAACTATATTATATTTAACTATAATATATTTAGTCTTTTTACTAGGCTCTACCTAGTCTTAAGGGGTCTTCCTTATAGCTATAAGCTACTAATAACTTACTTAAGTAGTAAAGAGGCCTTTAGGCTTTAAGGCCTATACTTAGTTAGCTAATAGGTTTTAAACTAGGTAGGCTAGAAGTAATATACTTCCTAAGCCTAGATCTAGTACTTCTACTATATAGAGTAGTCTTTAGACTATATTAAGTACCTTTCTTTATAGTTAGTATATAATTCCTTTAATATATTAATAATAGCTAGGTATACTTCTATATTAGTATAGGCTTAGCCTATATACTAGCTATATTTATCTATCTTTACTATATAGAATTATATAATATATCTAAACTTATAGTATTTATAGTACTAAGTAGCCTAAACTAATTCTATATAGGGTTTATACTTAAATACCTATAAATTAAAGTAAATACTTTATTAGTATAGTTAGTTAACTATAGTTATATTATAAATACTAATAATTAATAATACCTTTATACTAAATTTAACCTAAAGGTAGTATACCTTAATTATAACTATATTAGCCTTATTAAATACTACTAGTATAGTAGTAAGGTTAATAGTATTATTTAGTATTTTAGCTAAAGGTATACCTTTTACTACTATTAAGTATATATAGTAAGATAGCTATACTTTTAGCCTAAATATATTCTTAACCTAGTATATATTATTTATAAATACTTTTATATCTTAGTAAAATAAAAGTATTATATCTCTAGATAAAAGCTAGTAGGTAGCTATTATAGTATTCTTTTAAAGGAATTAGTTTATTATTATAACTACCTTTACTAGCTTTATAGCCTATACCTTAGCCTAGTAGTCCTTAATACTAATAATTAGTTCCTTATTATACTAGGTTAGGACTAGCTTTATCTAGGTATTTTCTTAAGTTCTTTTTTATACTATATCTATATAGGTCCTTTTTAATATAGGGCTTAGTTATATAATTATCTTCTTTATAATATTCTAAATTACTTTAATAGTTATAAGTAGTCTTAGCTTAAGGCTAATATATACTTATAACTATTCTAAAAGGGCTTCTACCTAAGGCTTATTATCTTTATTTACTAAAAAGAAGAGCTTTTTTATAATAATTAACTAGGTTTTAAGTTTCTTCTAGGTAGGTACTACCTTAGGTTTAGTTAGTTAAGTCTTATTAGTCTTAATATATTTAGATATATCTTTAGTAGTCTTTTTACTATTACCTACCTTAACTATAGTATAGCTCTTATCTAGTATTATTTCTAAGCTAGGCTTAATATTATTTTACTTCTTACCTACTTTTTATTAATTTTATTAATATTATAGGCTTACTATAAGTATATACTAATTCTAGGTATATAATATTATAAGCTAATATATTAATACTTAAAGTAATATAGTTAATTATATAGACTTTAATAGTTTATTAAGTAGTAAAAATAACCTTTTAATCTTTTATTATAATTACTCTTTTTTTATTAAAGACTACTATAGTATTCTTTACTACTAGGTAGCTAATAAAGAGTAGGCTTATTAAGGTACCTTTTTATAAAATACTATTATATAATTTTAAGGTAGTCTTAAGGCTTTTTATAATAATAATAGCTATTCTATAAGTAGTAGATTTTAAGATAATACTAATAAGACCTTAAATATTAAAGCCTAAGTAAAAAAATAAGTCTTTTATAAGTTTTTTATAGCTTAAAATATAGCTAGATATACTAAAGTTAAATAGTATTAGTTTCTAATATAATATTATAAAAAAACTAAAATCTTATTTAGGTTTAATACCTATAAAAATACTATTTACTTTAAATTAACTAAAGTATTATAGACTTTAAAAAATAATAAAAGTAAGTTAGGTTAGCTTAAAGTCTATAAAAAGACTTATATATTATTTAAAATTAACCTTTTTATACTTATATTTACTATTATATTTTTTAATTAGGTATTAATATTTTCTATTTTATTAAAATAAAAAGAGTAGATTTACTAAATAGAGTTTAAAGTATAACTTTTAGTATTACTTATTAAAGTAACCTAAAAACTTATAAAAAGAATAAAAGTACTTAATAGTATTAGGTTTTATTATACTATAAAAAGAATACTTTTTAATAGCTATTATAATAATTAAAGTAATTTATTACTTAGACTTTTTATTATTTTATTATTTAAGCTTAATAAGGTTAACTATAATTATAACTACCTATATAAATATAGTTATAAAAGCTATAATAGTATTATTAGTTTACTTTAGAATAAGATAAAAGGCTATTTTAGTAGTATAAAAGTTAAATTCTTTATTAAGACTATTAATAAAAAAGTATATTATTAAAGCTTTAAAGACTTTAAAGTCTTTATTAAGAAATTACTATTTAGCTTAAATATTAATAAGTATTATAGTAAGTTTTTTAATAGATTTATATTAAATAAAGGTTAATATTAGAAGATAGTTAGTTATAGTTTAGAAAATAATAATACCTTTTAGTTTAAAGTACTTTTTTAAAGCTATAATTATATTTAATATTATAACCTTATCTTTAATAAGGCTATAAATATATTCTTTAAGGCTTATATTAATAAAAGTAATAATATAGACTTAGTCTTATATTTATTCTTAAATAAGATTCTTTATAGTCTTATTACTATAAGCCTTAATTAAGATAAAGCTATTTTTTTAGCCTTTTAATAGTAATTTACTAAGATTACTAAGTTTTAATATATTAATTATTTTTAGCTTTTATTTAACCTAGTTACTTTTAGATTTAAGCTTTAAGATATTTAGTACTTTCTTTAATATTAAAGATATAATATTAAATAATAAAGTAAATAATAAGGCTATAAGAAAATCTTAATTTATATATAAGAATTAAGTTACTAATAGTATTACTTATTAAAGGAGTAGAACTTTAAGATAATAAAGAGGATAATAAATTAAGTATATAGTCTTTTTTTTTAAACTAAGTATTTTATATTTATTTAAAGGTAAAAAGTATTTAAATAAATAATAAGAAATTCTTCTTATTAAGTAAATAGTTATTATATACCTTTTATAATAATTAAAACTATAGATTATAATAAGTAATTTAATAAGTATATTTAAGACTATAGATTATAATAAGTAATTTAATAAGTATATTTATTTAAAGGCTATAACTATATTAAGTAAATTTATATTATAATATATATAAAATAAATATATAAAATCTATATATAAATTACTAGATAAAGTATAATAATAGAATTTCTTTTTCTTTATATAGAATTTTTATAATAAATAGACTTATTAGATATATTCTAGATTAGCTAGAGTTTAGGGTCTTTCCTTTTTCTATATATAAAGAGTTATAAATTTCTTAAGTTTTATAGTAAATATTAGCTTATATAGATAATAGGTAAATTTAATAAGAAATTAATACTTTCTTTTATTTTATTAATAGCTTTTATAATATAAGTACTATTAGGCTTATAACCTATTATAACTAATAGGGTATATATAGGGTAAGAAGTAAAGTTATTATATTATATAACTTCTATCTAGTTATATAGTATAGGTAAGTACTAGATATACTAGGTAATAGGAGATTATTCTTTTAGCTTTAGAGCTATCTATTATTAATAAATACTTTTATATTATTATTAAACTTCTTTTTTATAAATAAAGGCTTTTATTAAACTATAAATATATTAGCTAGTAAAAAAATAGCTTTTATTATTATAATCTAGCTTAAAGGATTTTAATTAATAATATTTTAAATATTAAAATTTATTATAGCTTTTCTTTTAAAACTATATTCTATTCTATTAAAACTATAATTTAGACTAAAAGTACTTAGTATATTTTAATTATTAATAGCTATTATTTAAGTTATAATTTTATTATTATTACTTTTTATCTTATTAGTTATAATAAACTAGGTAAGAAAGGTATTAATAAAAAAGAGAGTTAATTATTAAAGACTAGCTTTAAAATATTTATAAATAGATATTATAATAATATTAACTTTCTTATAAAGTAAAAAAGAAAGAAAGCTAGTCTATCTATTTACTATAGTATATAAAGAAAGTATACTAGGGGTATACTTATAGTAGCTTTAGGCTAAGTCTAGCTAAAGTAGGCTTAAGCCTAACTTCTTTATAAAAAGTAGAAAAAACCTAGCTAGTTAAGAGGAAAAACCTTTTTTACTTTTTAATAATATTATTATATCTAGTATATATAGAAATTAATATACTTTTACTCCTATTTCTTTCCCTTATTAATACCCCTACTATAGTATTTATATATATTTAATATTAATACCCTTAATAGCTAGGTAGTATAGTAGTTAGTTATGTGTTACGAATATTACTAGACGGGCGTAGGAGGAGCTAAGCCAGGCTGCTAGTATTACGAACGTTACTGGACGGGCATAGGAGGAGCTAAGCTAGGCTGCTAGGGGGAAGCTATGCCCGCAGCCTAAATAGAATATAAGGTTATATAATAGCTTATTAGATTTAGGATAATCTAGCTATACTATAAGGTTATATAATAGCTTATTAAATTATTAAGATAATTTAACTATACTAGCTTATTTAGGTAGTTAGATAAGCTTAATAATCTAATATATAATAGAGAGGTAGATAGGTACTTAAAAA
The DNA here is from genome assembly GCF_000225605.1 of Cordyceps militaris CM01. Classification (NCBI taxonomy): domain Eukaryota; kingdom Fungi; phylum Ascomycota; class Sordariomycetes; order Hypocreales; family Cordycipitaceae; genus Cordyceps; species Cordyceps militaris. The sequence continues at coordinate 3,589,485 of NW_006271969.1, forward strand.
GAAGGTATTTCTATAGCTAGGTAGTTTAGATCTTTATTAATTAATCTAAGTAATAGTTTACTATTAAGAAATAACTCTTAATAAGACCTTATTTATAATACTACTCTAGGCTACTCTATAGCCTTTTAACCTAACTTACTTTCTAAGAAATAAGCAACTATAAATTAGGTTCTAAGCTATTGTTATATTATGCTTCCTAATAAGCCCTATACCCTCTTATAGTTACCCTAACCTACTTTTTTTACTTTACCCTAATCCTACCCCCCCCTTATAAGTTGCTTATAAGCCTAAATTACTATATTTAATTTTTAGGGGAAAGAAGAGAAAGGAAAAAACATAAAGAAGGGAAAAGGTTATTATGCTAATAAGCACTATAGTAAATATAGTTAGCTAAGTATAGTAGATATTTAGTAAGATATACTATATATAGAGGTATATAGTAAATAGAATTATATTATATATAGTTATATATAGTAGCTAATTATATTATATAGTATATATATATAGTAATTATACTATATAATAGTATATAAAAAAGTCTTAATACTTATAATCTTAATATAAAGTATTATAAAGACTATTATAATAAGTAATTAAATATTAATAAAACTAGACTATTATAAAAACACTATAGCTTTTTATAGGTAAGTAAAGTAATTACTTATAGATTATTAATTATTAATATATATAATTACTATTTATTTCTTTATTTTTATAATTTCCTAATAATACTTAAGGTACTACTTAATTATATATTTAACTATAGCCTTTTCTTTTTATAGTTTATTTTAGTTAGTTAATTAAGAATTATTATATTATATACTAGTTTTTATAAAATACCTTTATAAGTACTTATATTTATAATCTTTTATTTATTACCTACTTAGAATAGTAATCCTAATAAAGGTACTTCTAGCTAGATTTAAACTAGCGCCTATATACTAACCTATATAGTACTTCTTAATATAGAACTACTATACTATAAAGGTGCTTAATAATAGTTAGGTTTATAAATAATACTAACCTACTTAGTATTAAACTAAATATAGATATAGTAATCTTATAGCTAGAATAAAGATAGGAAATATATAAAGAGTAGTTAAAAGTTAATAACTTATAATATAAGGTAGTATAGTAGCCTATTTTCACTTTTGCTGAACCGGAGCTAATAATCGACTGTAAAGGTGTATCTCCGTATTTTTAGTTTTACAGAACTTATTACGTGAGCATGTCGTTTTGTAGAAGCACTCCCGCCAACAGGGTGTGCAGTATAACGCGGACTAGACTCACTATGAGTCATTTCGACTCATGATGAGCCATTTATGCACACCACACCACACCCACATCCTTGGCCGTGTAGGAGTGACATGTAGCATCTGTATAGCTTTTGCGATGCTGAGATAGAAAATGAGTTTCAATGAGTCGACGAGAAATTCATCTATATCAATACTTTGAGTCGTCCCTCTTTCATTATTTTTGACAAGATGTTGTAGCAATAGGGCTCTGCTCGTGAGCACTTATAAAGCTGCCGCGAAACACTCCAGTACCCCATCTCCAACGCCCGAAGTCCTCGAAAATTCCCATCAATTGAAACTCGAATTGGAAACGGAAAAAAAAACTATGCCGTTCCAGTACAGAGAAAGAAAAAAAACGTCGTAGAGTCATTCGCTGTAGCCTGCGCCGAAGAAAGCGGCTCGCCCAAGGAATTTTGGAAAATATATACAAGCCCGAATTAAGCAATAAATCACCAGAATATGCCGTATAAGATAATCACCTTGTTACTTGCGCACGAGCATTTCTCTCAGCGCGTCCACTTCTGCTTCTTTGCGCGCGAGCTGTAGTTTGAGCGCATCCCTCTGGTCCGTCATGTCGCCCAGCGAGCGCTCCAGGTCCGAGATGCGATCCAGGCGCTTTTGGCGGTACTTTCTCGCGGCCATGGTGTTGCGTTGGCGCTTGATGGCCGTCTCGGGGTCCTCCTCGCCGGGGTCCTGCTCGGGCGGCGAGGGCAGCCGGCCGCGCTTGCGCGAGGAGCCGCTGGTGCTGCTGGCGGGCGAGCCGTGCGGCTTGTAGGCGGCGGGCGTGGGATGGGAGGAGAGCTCTTCGGGCAGGACGGTCCCGGAAGAGGGGAGGGTCAGCAGATCGGCGGCGCCTTCTATGGTGCCGGCGAGTTGGGGAACGACGAGGTGCTGTGGCGGCTGGGGAATGATGGTGTAGTCTGAGGCGAGGACATATGGTTCATCGCCATTGACGAAGAATTCTGCGCATAAGAGTTAGTTGAGAGAAAAGGAGAGGCAATGGTGTTTTGCGCATACCTGTTGGGTCCATGCCGGCGGGAGTATAACCCTGGCCCATGAACTCGAGGATAGACATGGCTTGATGATTTGAACCACGGCCGGGGTTGCCCGATTACACACAATTGACGAAATGATTCGGATATAGTGTTGACAGCACAAATTGCAAATCCGTGCGAGTTTGTCCGAAGCTGGATAGAATAGGATTCCGAGTATGACTATGCCAGCCGGTTGCAACTTGGCTGATGTGCAGAGACTGTAGTTGAGGACAAGCGATGGTTGAGCGAAGAAGATGATGCGAGAACGACGACGGCCACTCCCATTCGGCAACTCCAGAACTCCAGTCAGTCTGGAGAACGCATGGACATGGATGGAGAAGCGGGTCTGGCCCGGCGAAGTCGGGGGTTGATGGAAGGCGTGCGCCTAGTACAAGTCTGAAGTTGTCATTGTCAACGCGAGGAAAAAAAGGCTGTTTCGGTGATTCAAGTAACAAGCTGGGAAACGGAATCTGACTTGGCTCTTGGCCATCTTGTAAAGTCAGAATGTGAATTTTCTGACAGGGTTGTACCCTGCGATCAATACCTCGGACACGACGCGGGGTTCCGAAGCCAAGAACCAAGCTGAACAGGTGCAAGACGAGGCTGTAGGGCGCGGTGTGTGGTTTGTAATCCGGTGTACTGAGTCACCGAATGTGCATGCAGTCGGAGTAACGTGCAAGTGGCACCAATCAGCTTGGATCATGTGTATCACAAAGCCAAGTATACCCCGGAGAAATCGATCCTGTTGCATTGGTGATTGATTTTCTGTCTCTGGAGAGACTGCTATGCGGGTGACGAAAAACCCGCCGTATACCCTATTAGACAGTAATTAGTAAAACTAAGAAGCATAAACGATAAAGAGACTCAGAGGAGGGTAAAAGCCAAGAAAACACAAGGGAAGATGGTAATGAGGGCTGGTTTCTTTTTGTCACCCTAGTGACTGCCTAAATTATAAGTACAAGGTTTATGAATTTACATGTTGAACAGTCCCGCATCTTCACGCTTGTTATGACGGCCCTCCACAAATCAAGATCATCCCCAACGTGTCTGGTTCAGCGGCAAAATTCTCGAGCTTCTGGATTTCGGGCTTGGAACAAACTTTATTACCTACCTGTACTGTAGTCTTGCAAGCCATTACTAAATACGAACAAGGCTTCAGGAACCCAAAACTCAGCCATCATCAATGCATTCCTCCTCTTGTCAACGTGACTCCTAATTTACGCTAGATATGCTGCACGTGAAAATAAATTCGCTTCAACTCGCCACGCCGGGCGTAGTCACCTCGTATTCTCTCGAATATATACAAAAGTAGCTTGATTGCTTCTCATGCTGCACGGTAGGTAGTCATCATCATCTACCAGACAGTCGCTTTTCGGCATATCGCAGAGGGAGGTACAACAGACCACTGCAGACAAAGGCAAGCTCAAATCCAATATCACCAGTGTGTTTGGCAATCGGCCCTGTGAAATACACCTGATTCATGGCTGGCACAATCAGACCCCAGGCCAACAGCCCCGCGCTCATGGCCGCGATTCCAAGTGGCAGCCGCTTCGCGTCACACCAGGCGGCATGGTCGTAGGCCTCCGGTTTGCGGCGGCGGAAGACAATGTCTTCGACAATGACAATGGCGCAAAACTGCGAAGACCAGTAGCCAATGAGCGCAACAACATTCTCTATGCTTACAAAGAAGTTGTCGACGGCGAAGATGGAGACCACCACGATGATGATGGTGATGAGCAGGGCAAAGACATAACGCGGTATGTGGAAGAGCCACGGAAGCAGAGTCTGGAAGTTGAGCGTGATGCTGTAAAAGGTTCCACACGTGTTGCCGAGAAGGGTGAGCGCAAGAATGACGAGAACAAATTTGCCAAAGCCGCCAGCAGGGGCAAGCATGCCGGACAGAGCGCCACCGACGAGGTACTTGTCGTATTGCTCTTGCCAAGCTGGGTTGTTGGGGATGGCCCCAGCAATGGCTGCACCGAGTGTCATGAGGAGAATCGTAGGCGTCGTAAGACCCAGGTAGGTATACCAGAACACTCGCCATCTAATGGTTTGTTAGTCAAAGACTCTGAACTATTGACCTTCTCAGTTTACTTACGTTGAAACTTTGGGGTTGAAGTAGGCTGACATGTCGCTCACCAACCCTGCGTAAGGGATCTGATAGCTAGCCACGATCATGCCAAAGCTGAGCACACCGGTAGCAGTCGCCGGCGTGGGCGGGGGACTTTGTTTCGCGAGACCAGCTCCACCACATCCAGCGGTGATGGTGATTGCGATGAATGCAACGACGAAAGCATACGTCTCGTAGATGTGCAAGACTTTGAAGCCACAGAAGGATACAACCAATGATATGATGCCGATGATGACAATACCAGCGTTTGGGGATATCGTTCCATTGGATACAGCGGCCAAGCACTGTCCACCTGTGATGAAGATGATGACTGTGAAGCCAGCCATGGTCGCCAGATTGAGAAGGACCGGTATCGAGACGAAATAGCGGCCAAAGGAATACCGCGCTTGAATCATCTGTCGGAGGCCCGTTTTCGGACCCAAAGTGGACAGGTATCCGGGGATGATGCAGGACAGGATGTTGAAGAAGAGAATGACGAGCGCCGAGTCCCGGAGACTGAGACTGTAGGCCAAGGGTCCGAGCATGCCAAAGGTGATGCCGATAATGTTTGTGTTGACCGAGGTCCAGATGGTGGCAATGTTGTAGTACCGGGTCGACGTGCGCTCCTCGATGGGGATGGGCTCGATGCCGCGAGCTTCCACCCTTCCATAGCGAAGAATCTTTTGGAAGGTGGCGGGCAGAGACGACATGCTAGTTCGTCTCGAGTCGGCCAACTCCTCGTCGATGGGCTGGTTGCTCTCCTGCGACTTTGTGTCGATGGGCTGGTTGCTCTCCTGCGACTTTGTGTCGTTGGTCCTGGTGTCGCGCGACATGTTGGAGTCCGAACCGGCCAATGTCGACCGACTGTAGAATTCGCAGAATATATAGCAGTGAAGCTCGGGGTCTGCAATCGCGTCGCACTCTGTTTGCTGTGCGCAAAGAAGACGGGACGGACACTGCTGGTGCTGACGGCGCAGTCCCGTTTGTTTGCGTGCCCGAAACGGACAAGGTGCCAAAGTTGAATCGGAACTTGGTAACTCTCCCCGAGATCGACTATTTGAGAAGCCAACAAGTGCCGAGACCGAATCCACAATGGCAAAGTAAAAGCGAAGCTTTTTCTGGTCTAGCTAGTCTCTCGATGAAGGATCGAAGAGTTCGTCTGCCGGGAAAGCCGCTGCCGCAACGAGTCTGCCAAAAACCCTCCAGAAACCAAGCGATGATGAAGAGGAGGACGAGGTTTTTCAATCTTTCTCGGCCGGTGACGTTTCGCCCCTCTAACGGAACCCCGGAGCGTGACGGGTGGTTATTGCTGTTTTGTCATAGTGTCAGTGTCAGTGGATCGATGTTTTGGTGCCTTGCCATGTTTGGTGGTGTTTGACCGCAGTTTTCCGCCACAGTGGACAGGGGTGACTTGCGCTACTCATGGGGTCTTTTTTTTTTTTTTTTGTCTTCTTGTGAGTATGTTGTTTTTGATGAGACGCAATAAGTTGCTGCAATCGCCGACCTGAGTTATTGTCGGAACTCTGGGGACTGGGATGTGAAGAACAAACCCACAATACGGCCCCCGACCTCATGCACAAGGCCAGGCAAGGCCAGGATCCCGTCACATGTTCGTGTGCCATGTTACTGCATGAAATGATGTAGTTTGCTGCTGCAAGCCCAAGCCCTGTAGCCTATGCCGCAACCTGTCTCGGCGCCACCATCCGAATGCGTGGCAAAGCTGCATTGGCAAGGGGGCCAAAAGCCAATGGCAGAAATTAGCTCCGAAATGCGCCACAAAATGAAACGGCCATTTGTTGATCATGGATGAACAGTTAGGTCGCTAGTCATCATCAGTCATCATCCTTTCAACCCATGTCTCAATGATTGACTGCATTTTGTTGGTGCACGACCTGGTGGAGGGTCACTAAGACCGAGGTCCCGAGTGTGACGTGAGAATGCCTGTTGATAACAAGTCTGTTAATGAGCTATCCGTATTCGCTCGTCACTTTGCATTGCTCGTTTACTTAGTACCTATTATTGCAACAAAGTTAGTTAAGCAAAGTACCAGTTCAACGCTCTGTATCAGTAAACTCTTCCTCTACTCCGTCTCTTGTCTCTACCTTTGTATGTCCTGTCTTTTTATGCTTTTTATTTCAATTTTTTTTACTGCCGATAAACGTGACTTAAAGCAGCTTCATCGAAGCAACCCTCGCAAACTTCACCAGACCACAAGAAATTACCAAGCTTCTGCCCACGGATGCACCTGCTCCCGGAGGTTGCAACCCCCGCAAACAGCAGGGGGGAGGGTACTAGACTATGGGCCAATCTTCCCTGAGCATCATCGTAAATTTACGCGGGGCAATGTTATCACCAATGCGCTACTGGTGGGTGACCTCGTCCCCAAGTGCGTGCATTGCCGCCCAGGGATGTGAAAGAAGCCGCTTCGGAAGAGGCAAAAGAACGGCTCTATCGTTTAAACGGCAAATCAGATTTGTGAGCAAGCCGTAGCCTGGAATCTATTTTCTTCGAAGCGGGTACGGATATACGTCTAGGACAAAGCTGGTTCCCCGCACCGTCAGCGCCCTGCTCATACAGATCACGGTCATAATTATGTCCAAACGTAGCCAGACCTGCGTCTTTGCCAAGACCTGGCTGCAAGCTTGGACGTGGAGTACAGAGCAGATGCAGGATGTGGCGCGGTTGGGTAAGCAGAGGATCGAGTGCTTTACCATGCCGTCCGTGAGGGCTGCATAGGAACAGAAGTCATGAGACTGCTTGGCAACAGCCTTCTCACGCACGAGTAACACAAGGCTGGGCTGTACGACAATTTCGCTGCCCAATCTCGTCACATATCAGACGTTACGAAGATGTTGGGTTGCAATGTAATAACCACGGGGATTGGCCGAAAGATCTCGTGCAACATGAACCTAGACATCGTCTCGGTAGCCTCCAGATCCTCCTGGGCGCCAAGTCAAAGCCGGATTTCCAGGCTCACATCAATCACTTCGGGAAATGCCCCTTCTCTGTAATAGGGCCAGTGGCTGTTGCAGGTTGCATCTTGGCACATTCAACTTGGATGATACAGCCCATGTGACTGATTCCTGAGACCATTCTCTGCACGACTCTGATCAGGTGGTACCTCTATTGTTACACCAGCACCAGTACCATTAGCCGTTGAAGCGGAGGTGCTACATCGTCTTCTTTCCCCGGAAAAAGGATCCCAAGGCTCCCATTACCCCTCCAAGTCCTTTTTCCTGCACATCCACCTGAAGTCCGCCTTGGATCCAGCCAGGCAGCTTGCTGCGAATCCGCTCGCTCGTGTACCTCCTATCCAACAGCACAATCGCTGCATAATCACCCTTGTGACGAATTGCGCGCCCAATACTCTGGTTCACCGCCCGCATACACGAATTCTCGTAGAAATCTCGGGCGGTTTGCTTGGCGCGACTGGTGGCTTCCGCCGGGGGGATGCCGCCACGCTCCAACAGCCGAGTTCTGGTCGACGACTCAATGTATTCCATCTTGGCCTTCCAATCAGGTGACGCAATGTTGGGGTACGGAAGGCCAACCACAGCCACCAATCGTCCAAGCCGGTCTGAAAAGTTGATTCCTTCCGACATCTTGCCCCCGACGACACTGAGCAACAGGGCACCACCGCCGGCCTGTGCTCCGAATATGGCTTCTGAATATTTTTGGAGAACTTCGTCACTGGATGCACCCTTTGTCTCTTGAAAAATCGTCTTTTTGGACTTGAGTCGCTCCCAAGTAGACTGGGCATCTCCTGCTCGCTTCGTCTTCCAAACTTGCACGACTTCATCGAGGTAGCCGTAGCTTGGGAAGAAAATGACAACGCCATCTGGAACAACGGAACACATGTTTAATATGGCCAGCCCAAGCTGCCCAATCATTTCTTGGTCACCACGTCGCTGGTAGCTAAACTCGAACGGCGGCCCGCCTGCTCTCGACGCAGCCAACGTGCGGACGCAGAGATTGGTGGAAGGGATAACGTGTCCACAGCTCAGAGTTGTGATTTTGGACTCGTCGAGCATGGGAAATAAGTGATCCTTATAATCATCAAAGGGAGACATTGTACCTCCGGCCAAAATAACGGCTCTTGCGCTGGAGGCAATGGATGAGAAGGCGTAGGTGGGCGACAGGAGTAGGTATGATAACTGCACGTCTGACTGGGCTCCGGGCAGCTTTTGATAAAAAATGCGACCTTCTGAGCTCAAGTTTGTGAGTGCAATCAGAAATGACACGAATGTGTGCAGCACTGGTGTGCTTGATTTGGGAGCATGCGGCTTCCCATCTTGTTGATTGCTGTCAACGTGGGTAGCATAGCCTTCGATTTTGTAAGCGAGCTTTGACTCGTGTATATATTGAATGAGCTCAAACATATTGATTTGGTCAATCCCTTTGGGCCTCGTCAGCTCATTCGGGTCAACAATTCCGTGGTCCTGCTGCTTGAGGTCAGCACTTAGCTGGTTCAATAATGTTCAAATATTGCAAACCTTGGCATTGAGCTTAGTGTTCATGTACTCGCTGAGGCCCTCCACAACACGGCCGACTCGACCAACGTTGACGCGATTGACACCTTTCAGTTTTTTCCCAAACTTTCGCACATATACACCTAGCATTTCTCGGCATCTGCGAAGGTCGCTCAGCTTCAAATCAGCCGCATACACATTCGACACCGCGTCCATGATGTTGTGCGCTTCGTCCACAATGACGACGTTGCCCTCGAGTTTGATCCCTAGCGCATCTCGGGCACTTTTCTGCAACAGCAGTGGATAGGGCAGTGTCACAATCTCTGCGCCAGGCAACGCCGTTCGCGAAGCATAGTACGGGCAAACGCGGAGAGCCTTGCCTAGCTGATAGAGGTCTTCAATGTCCGGGACTGTGGCGAGCGCCGTGTCCCTGAACTCGTGTGTCTGTGCCAGCAGCTCCTCTCTGGGGACAAATTCACATTTGCGGCCCGACTTTGGCTGCTGTAGCTCCGCGCACCGGTCGTTGATGGCTTGCACGGTCTTGAGGCGTGACACACTCGGGTTGATGCAAAGCTTCTGCCGAGACGATAACGGTAGAAGCTTGACAAGTTCATCTTGGGTCTTTGCGCCACTGCCGGACAAGTCTTGTGGTAGAGACGCAGGGAATGTCGGTCGCCGCAGTTCCGCAATGAACTGCGAGAGCTGCGAATGTGTTCTGGAAGTATAATAAATCTACGGATAGAGTGTTACTAGGATGCTTCATGTCATTTGTCACGGGAGAGGAGCATCGCACCTTGATCTCCTCTTCCAACACGTCGCTGTCTTCGTTTTGCTGCTTCGGTGCGCCGAGGCCCATCCTTTCGAGAACATCGCGCGATTCTTTGCTCAGGCCCGAGAGTGCATCGTTCGGCGCAGACACTGGTCCGCTCTCACCATCCCAGTCATCTAGCATCCATTGTTCGTCATCATCCTCCTCGCCCGCTTCGCGACTAGCTACAGCGGCTTCGAATTTGCGCTTTTTGCGCACGCGCTCTTCGCGGGCTTTTTCTTTTAGCCTCGCGTCTGCGAGTCGTTTTTCTCGGTCTTGCCAAGATCGCACCAGTTCTTCTCGCTTTCGACGTAGAAGCTGGTCCACCATCCAATCTGGCTCATTTTTGTATGATGATTTAGCCTCTTCTAGTGCGGCTTGATAGGCAGACGATTTGTGATTCCGCAGCCATGTGAGAGAAGCACAGATCAGAGAAAGAGATTTTCCCTTGGGAGTTGTTAGCTTTTCTACCTATAATTAATCATCCTAGCGGAGCCAAAAATTGTACCAAGACGGTCGCATCGTTTCGGATGTCATGCTATCAGTCATATGAAATGGTACTCACAGTCCCTGTCGGGCTTTCAAGAATTCCAACTTGTCCTTGGCCAGTTTCTAGTACTTGATAGACAGTTCTCATAAATTTCTCTTGAACATCGTACGGAGTGAATGGATGATGAAAGTCAATACTCGCAATTCCATCCTCGATGCTCTGCGTCTTCGGTTCCAACGCCATCGTCATGCACCACAGCTTCAGTGCCCCATCGCGCGACGCGCCAAACAAATTGAGAGCACTGCTTTTGAGAACACAAAGTTGAATTCACTCTGATTGGATAGACAGCTCCACTCTTTTAGATTGCCCGTTCGAGACGGTTGCATCACGTGAAGAGGCACAATGTGGTTTATGTAAGCAGTCCCAGGTTCACTCCACAGAGTCGCCGCCAATTGGTTTAGGGCTGTGCTGCCCTCTCGCTAACAATTTTGGGTGGGCTGCCTAGGTGGTGTCCCAAGCCGCAAAAACATCACCACCCACTTCCAGTCATCGACGCAACTCAACGAAGCGACATCAGCAAATACCGTCGCCATGCCTACCCGCACTTCGAAGACCCGCAAGCTGTACGTTCCATCATATCCCACCGAAGCGCGTTAAATCCAGCATGGAGGAATTGTTGTGTTTGGCCGCAACCTGTTGGAGACTTGGCGCTGGGGGAAAATCTCGACGAAAGCGACATCTAGGGCTAACATGTAATCTCTTGACAGTCGCGGCCACGTCTCTGCCGGACACGGTCGTGTAGGAAAGCACCGCAAGCATCCCGGTGGTCGTGGTATGGCCGGTGGTCAGCACCACCACCGTACCAACTTGGACAAGGTTCGACATACCCTCTCGAATACGACTACGACGATTTCCGAATATCGATGCTAACAAGGTCAAAATAGTACCATCCCGGTTACTTCGGTAAGGTTGGTATGCGCTACTTCCACAAGCAGCAGGCGCATTTCTGGAAGCCCGTCATCAACCTGGACAAGGTACATATTCTCTCCCAGCCTTTTGGAACGATAGATCCCGCTCGATTGGACAACGATCTTTCAATGTCAATAACGCCGTAATTCGACAACACGACGCGACTTGACAGCGATGCGACCTTCGTTCCGAAGAGTCCCACTACCAAGATTCCGGAATGCTAACAATACCTGCAGCTGTGGTCCCTCGTCCCTATCGAGACCCGCGACGCCTACATTTCCGGCGCCAAGAAGGACACCGTCCCCGTCCTCGACCTCCTCCCCCTCGGCTACTCCAAAGTCCTCGGCAAGGGCCGTCTCCCCGAGATCCCTCTGGTCGTCCGCGCGAGATGGGTTAGCAAGCTGGCTGAGAAGAAGATTACGGAGGCTGGTGGCGTTGTCGAGCTTATCGCGTAATGGAGCTTTGCTTGGGAGTCTGGCATATGGATTTTTTTGAACCGGTTTATTCCAAACGGCGGAGAAAAAGATAAAAAGGCCCTGAGTGACCCCGCTGTGTATATTTTTTATGTTGCACGGTGAAAAACGGGTTTATGAGCAAAACAGGCCCGGGTTGGTCGGCTTCGAGCATTGCATACAGGGACTCTGGAAAGGAGTTTTAACGAATAAAAAAACAAAATTTCGCCAAAATAGTCAAATCACAGCTCCCATCTGGTGGTGATGTCATTTTGAAAGGGTGTCATGTATAAGCGTTTGTATTATGGACTTAAATTGCACCATTAGACGCCGACTCCTTAAGTAATCCTCTCCCAAACGAGAACCCGCGTTACCCATATATGCGCATATCATTAGTATGTAATGTGTCTAGGTAGTGTTATTTCATGTTTATGCCTCTAGCATGTCCATTTCGTCATCGCCGACCAAGTCATCCTCTGGCGGCTGGTCAATTCGTAAAAGTTCATGGTCCAAAGCTTCTTCAGCCGTCATGCGGCGATTCGGATCAAGCTCCATACACCTCTCCAGGAAGCGCACAGCCAGCCTTTCTTCATCAGTTAGAGGCTTACCGTCTGTTCGACAAGTACTCCACAGGATAATCTTTTCCATTGTGAAGCCCTGTTGTCCCACGGTTGGAATGGTGGTCTCAAAGACACAGCCATGCAGAAGGCCGGCGGCCTTCATCCGCTTGTACCCGAAGATGGTGGCGATTTCAATCATGGCCTCGACATCATCAGCAGAGTTGAAAAAGGGGAATCGCTTTGACAAGATGGTAAGCAGGATCACGCCCGCTGACCAGATATCAATCGACGTGGTTTGTTCACTGCACTTAAATAGCACCTCGGGAGCGCGGAAGCCTCTAGTGCCTGCACGGTTGGCTCGCCGTGACGGGCGCGTATCTGATTTGGGGTACCCAGGTTGTGCCGTCGTCGCAGTCTGCGCCCACACCGAGTTGGCTTGGCGGTGCTTGCGCGCTTCGCGTGTTTCGTGGCAGAGGCAGGGCTTGCTGTCCGATCCCTCTCGCTCTGCCAATCCGAAATCGACCAATACGCCGTGTTGTGTTACCGGATCATAGAGGAAATTTGTGGGCTTGATATCTCGGTGCAGAATCTTGTGTTCGTGGACACTCTTCAGAGCGGTGAAGAGGGAGCGCAGATAGATGGCGATGTCCGTAGTAGTCATGTCCCGAAAATAGGCGCGAAAGTCGCCATGGCGAAAGTAGGGCAGAATCGCTACTACCTGGTCGGTTTGGCGGAAGGCTGTGATGAGAGGACAGACGGACGGACACTGTCGCAGGTCGTGCAGGAGCTCGAGTTCGTTCAAGATGCGGGCTGGGCTTGATGTGACATAAATCTTTTTGATGGCGACATATCTCGACTTCTTCTTGGTACGTTGAGAGGTTTGGCTTGAATCACGTTTTAAAGGCGGCGGCGTCCACTTTGCGCTCTCGTCTTCAAAATCCCAATCGTTGTTGTAGTGGTCGTAACAAATGTCCTCCGCCTTGAAGACAGTAGAAAATGTGCCTTGCCTTGTCATTAGCTGTGTGCCATCGCAATTGGATCCCTGCTAATATGCATACCCTCTCCAATGCGCTTGATCAGTCTGTATTTATCATGAATTACGGGAAAGTCTTCTCGCAACCTGTCCATGTCGGCCTGGACACTGTCCTCGATATTTTCCTCTGCTGAACTCGCCTCATATTCTCCTTCCTCTTCCTCCCCTTCCATAGGTTCCGCTGGGTCGAGTGTCGCCGGGTCTAGATCGTGTACGGGATCATCGTCGAGCATCATTTCGGTCTCCTCAGTGCCAGCATCCTCGTGGATGTCAAAAGGCTCACGTGGTTGTTGCATCGCTGTGGTCATGTTGGCGAATTGCGGCGAGTTCCCGGTGGTTCGGGTTTCTCGAATTGAATGACGCGTGTGAATTCGGTACACAATTGACCCGAATCCAAGTTCCTATCGTCAGTCAACGCCCAGATGCCGAGCCGTTGTACTAATCTGGATGTAGTGCCTGCAGTTGTCCTCCCTAGCGGTTGGTGGTTGACGCGCCGGGGTCGATGACACCCCACCAATTTCAGGTGGGCAGCGCGTCCAAACAAAACAAAAACATCGGTTGCCAGGGACCTCCACACAATCATCACCGTTCAACAATCCTGCGCAACACGGATCAGCTTCTTCATTAACGCCAGGGCGGCCCCGACGACTCACTAACAAGGCAGGAAAACTGTTATTTTCTTCGTGGTATTTCTGCCCGCGAGAGCCCGACCGACGACATCGCACTCGCCCCGGCGCGCAGTGACAGACATCAACATGGCGACTATCGACTTCGACATCAACGATGCGCTCAAGCATTACATGTCGGATCCCACGGCTATTCCCACGCCAGAGGCTGACAGCTCACTTTTTGACTGCGAAAATGACCCGGAGGCTCTCACAGTCCAGGTCATCAACCCGGTGCTGAATCCGATCGTGGATGCAATTGCGGATAACCCTGACGCGATTATGCGGGCAACAACCATTGATTCGCTGCAGTTCCTGTTAAAGTCGGTGCCTTTCACTCGCTTCCAGGGCCTCAGGATTCCACAAAGACTAACTTGTGAGCTTTCTAGATATACACAGTACATCTCCCCACATGCCCTCAGCAAAATATTTGATGTCGTCATGAGTGGTCTAAGTGCGGAAGCCGACACGGTGAATAATGACGTCGAGTCTGCCGACGAACAAGACTCCATTGCGCATCACAAGCAACTACTCGAAATATATGCCTTCTTGCTGCAATGGACCATTGCCGGGGTGGAGGCCAAGGCGGCAGAGAAGTCCTCTGCTGCGCCGCTGGCACGAGGCCGCGCAAAGCCCAAAAAGGGCGCGGCCAAAGAGGAGACTTGGGATTCCGCAACACAGCTGCAGGCAGCCTTGGATATAATGTGCAAGGTCCTGAAGCTAAAGCTCTCCAAAATCTTTCTCACCACCAGCGAGCGCGACACCTTCATCAGCCTTCTCACCCGCCCCGTGTATATGGTTCTCGAGAGCGAGCAAAGAGTCAAGACGACTTCCATTCGCATGCACAGCTTCAAGGTTCTTTGCATGGCTGTCAAAAACCACGGCCATGGCTATGGTGAGCTCCCCCATAGTCTACTGACCTTCTGAAATACTGACCAAAATAGCGGCACAAATCAATGTCATTCAGAATCTTACTTACTTTGAGCACCTTTCCGAGCCCATGGCAGAATTCCTCCACATTCTGGCTGATACATACGACTACCCGCAGCTCGCTGATGAAGTTTTGAGGGAGCTGAGCAACAAGGAATTCAATTCCAACGATACAAAAGGCCGCAAGTCAGTGTCGACCTTTATCGCCAAGATTTCAGAGCTGGCCCCCAGAATCGTCATAAAGCAAATGACTATGCTTGCGAAGCAACTCGATAGCGAGGTAAGTAATTTTGGAAAGTAGTTATCTTGGTCGATATGCTAACCGACAAAGTCATACACGCTTCGCTGCGCCCTGATTGAGGTGTGTGGCAACATGATTGCACATTTAAGCATACAGGACGAGCGCGGCGAAAATCATAAGACGCAACTCAATGCATTCTTCGATGTGCTGGAAGAGCGATTCCTCGATATTAACCCTTACTGTCGATGCCGTGCCCTGCAAGTGTACATGAAGCTCTGTGAGCTTGAACAAAAGTTTCCGAAGAGACGGCAGAAGGCTGCTGAGCTTGCCTGCCGTAGCTTGGAGGACAAGAGCAGTAATGTGCGCAGAAATGCCATCAAATTGCTAGGCACCTTGATCAAAACACATCCTTTTACGGTCATGCATGGTGCTCAACTATCGCGCAAAGAGTGGCAAAGTCGTCATGACAAAGTCGAAGAGGAACTCAATGCCCTACAGCCGCCGCCAGGAGTTCCGGGCTTCGGGGGTGGAAATGTTGAGGGGAGTATCGACAACGAACTTCTTGATGAGCAGACTCAACTCGAATCGCCCAAGAAACCGTCCGAAATGACGGATGAGGACAAGGCTGCCGCGATTAAAAAGGCTCAAGAGCAAGCCGCCTCTGGCGAGGCTATCGAGAAGTTCACTCTGACCAAAAGATATTACAACGAGGCTCTCAAGTTCATTGATGTCCTTCATCATGCCACTGGTATCATCTGCCAGCTTCTTGGCTCGCGCAACAAGAGCGAAGTCATCGAAGCCATTGACTATTTCGAAGTCGGCGATGCTTACAATATCGAGCAAAACAAGCTCGGTATTCGACGCATGCTGAGACTCATCTGGACGAAGGGCAACAGCGACGAAGGCAAGGGTGTTCAGACTCATTTGATCGAGTGTTACAGGCGTCTTTTCTTTGAGGCTCCTGACTCGTTCAGCCCAAACGATGCCGCCAACTACATTGCCCGCAACATGATTAGTCTGACATTTGGTGCAACATCTGCCGAGCTAACATCGCTGGAGCAGCTTCTGGCCACGATGATGAAGGGGGGTATTATCCCCGACGTTGTTGTTTCTAAGCTTTGGCAAGTCTACGGTGTTCAAAAGCGCGAGATTTCCAAGACCCAACGTCGCGGCGCTATCATTGTCCTGGGAATGCTGGCAACTGCCAACCCGGAGATTGTGGTCGGCGAGATTGAGACTATGCTCAGAACTGGTCTTGGATCTCACGGCCGCAATGACCTTCAATTAGCCAAGTACACATGTATCGCCCTCAGACGAATCAATCCTCTCGGCCGCAATGCGAAGGACTCGAGTGTCAAATTCTCGCGACTGCCAAATGACCACGCTGTCTGTGTCCGGTTGGCTGCCATTACCGAGGTGCAGTCTGAGAGCAAGGAGTGGTATGGTGTGGCAGAGCAAGCCATCAACGCTATCTATGCCGTCTCCAAGCACCCAGACACGCTCTGCTCTGAAATTCTGCGCCGCAAGACGAGATACGTCTTTAGCAACCCCCAGTCTCGCCCTGCCTCGCGCGATGAGACTCAGGCGATTGACATGACGACGATTGAGAAGGCCCGCAAGCGCGACAATGCCGTTGCTCTGTCCCAGCTACTTTTCATTGTGGGACACGTTGCTATCAAGCAGATTGTGCACCTTGAACTCTGTGAGCTCGACTTCAAGCGTAGAAAGCAAGAAAAAGAGAAGCAGACACAAGCTGAGAAGGAGAAGGAAAAGGAAGAAGGCGACGAGCTCGATCTTATTGGCGGGACTACAGAGGACGACTTCACGGAAGCTATGACGCACATTCGAGAGCGCGAGCTCTTGTATGGACCGAGCTCACTCTTAGCAAACTTTGGACCACTTGTGTCGGAGGTCTGCGCCAACAACACCACCTATGCCGACAAGGGTCTCCAGGCTGCGGCCACGCTGTGTTTGGCCAAGCTGATGTGCGTTTCGTCGGAATACTGCGAAACAAATCTGCCTCTGTTGATCACCATTATGGAGCGGTCACCAGATGCCACTGTACGCTCCAATGCAGTCATTGCGCTTGGCGACATGGCCGTGTGCTTCAATCACCTCATTGACGAGAACACCGACTTCCTCTACCGTCGGCTTGCGGATGATGATGTGTCGGTCAAGCGAACTTGCCTCATGACCCTGACGTTTCTCATCCTGGCTGGTCAGGTCAAGGTCAAGGGCCAACTCGGTGAAATGGCCAAGTGCCTGGAAGACGAGGACCGGCGAACTGCGGATCTGGCGAGGATGTTCTTCACCGAGCTCAGCACCAAGGACAATGCCGTATACAACCACTTTGTAGACATGTTTAGTCTGCTGAGTGCTGGCAGCATGGACGAAGAGAGCTTTAAGCGAATCGTCAAGTTTCTCCTTGGATTTGTTGAAAAGGTGTGTATTTATGAGTGGATAAAGGCAACTTTTGCAGGTGCTAACAGCGATGATAGGACAAGCATGCGAAGCAGTTGGCTGAGAAGCTGGCGGCGCGACTTGCGCGCTGCGATAACGAGCGGCAGTGGAGCGACGTGGCTTTTGCCTTGGGCCTGCTGCCGCACAAGAATGAGGACATTGCGAAGCAGGTCTCAGAAGGCTTTAAGCTGGTGCAGGCTGCTGCTTAAGCAATGGAGGGAGTATTTTGTATATACGTACTTGATGAGAGGCTTGTTTTAAATTTGAACGATGGATGATTTAATGGGACAAGATACGTTGACTTGTTGCAGCTTTTTTGGTGTGACGGACGTTGAAAGGCTACCTACAGGTAGGTGGTTGGTTACGCGACTTGCGCATCATGGCACAACAAAGTCATGCTACACAGAGGGCATAAATTCAGCGGCAAAATTATATGCATACACCGCAGGATCTTTAGAACTCGGCCTTGTCGCATGGCCTGCCGATCAAGACAAGTCTCAGTTACAGGGTAGGTGTAGTTGAGAGTTGAGGCATTAGAGTGGTACGTACCTCAATCAGGCTAGGCCTTGGGGCTGTATCATGACATGCTCTCTAATTGCTACCATTCATTTACTGAGTCAGTAATAGCCCGACTGTGCTGAAGCTTGATAAGCTTGGGAAGAAATCAACCATTGCGGCTCCTTGACATGATATATTCGAAAAAATATAATAAAACACGGACAGACAAGCACTTCTGCACCGCTCGCGAGTTGTTGCTTCTGGCGTCACGTGGAATATCCACAGGAGACAGGCAACCACCAGCCACTAGCCCCCTCCCCTCCCGGAACACCGCCACAGGAGACGACTCACTCACAAGCTGCACGAGTCGATGAGCAAGGCTGCCACCGAGCTTCACCAATAAATGGACCTTGATACGATTGGCTTGTGAGCTCCGCCCCTCCGCTGTCCATCACCAATCCACACGGAGAGGCGAAACCCACAACACCGCGACTACTAAAGTGGACGTCTGCCCGCCCACCTCCTGGCTCGTCCGAGTGCCCCAAGCTCAGCCGCTTCCGGGTAAGCAGCTTTGTCTTAGCAAAAAAAAAAAAGCACTGGTCAAGGTTTCGCGTTTGTCCATTGCTCTCGACCCCATTCGCCTGCCGCTGCTCGAGCTCCGATAGCTAGCTCCACCAGCGCCTCCCCAGCTCCAACTCACCACTACAAACAGCCCGGCATTGGCCTGCCGCGCACGTCGCATCCAGAAACGTCGCTGCGTGAATCGGGTTCCTCACGTCTTCAATTCGCAGCTATTGAGCGCGGACATTCGCATCCTATTGCTGCTTCATCATCTCCCTCCCGGCGCCCGACAAGGGCCATGGGCAGCATCCGACAGCTATCAGTGCGCGCAAACGAGAAGCCAACAAGAAGACGGGAATAAACAACCGACCTTCACCCTCCATCGTGTACGCCGTGGCACATTTCGAATTCGTCGCAAAGGACACCATTTAGGCTAACTCGCGACCACAGAATCTCCTGGCCGTCACCATTACGCAATCGGGCGCCTCCGGACAGCGTCCTCATCCAACACAATGTTCGACAAGGTGGTATCACTAGGCTCGCGCCTGCACTACCCAATAACAATCACAAAACTCATCAAATCTCCTGGCGACACGATCAAGAAACAGGAAAACATTATCGAATACAAATTCTCGTGGCGGCGCAAAGTCAGCGACGATACTTGGGTCGACGAGACTACCTACACCGAGTTTGACAGCCCTGCCGAAGGCAAGCTCAAAGAATGGCGTATCAAGGAAGGCGATTTCATTGCTGCCGACATGCCTTGCATGACGGTTGAAGAGGCCTGCAGCCACGAGGTGCAAATACAAGGAATGTGCAGTCTGTGTGGCGCTGACATGACGGAGACGAACTGGGCGTCAGAACAGCGTGATTCTGAGCGCGCCATGATCAATATGACCCACGACCAGACAGGCCTCCTGGTCAGCGAGAATGTCGCGCAAAGAGTCGAACACGACACGCAGAAGCGACTACTCCGACAGCGCAAGCTCAGTCTCGTTGTTGATTTGGACCAGACCATTATTCACGCGTGCATCGAACCAACCGTCGGCGAATGGCAGCGAGACCCATCAAACCCCAACCACAGTGCTGTCAAGGATGTCAGAAGCTTTCAGCTCAAGGATGACGGCCCTCGTGGCCTGGCTTCAGGCTGCACATACTACATCAAACTACGGCCCGGCCTGAGAGACTTTTTAGAAGAAGTCTCCAAAATGTACGAGCTCCATGTTTACACAATGGGTACTCGTGCATACGCTCTCAATATTGCCAAAATCGTCGATCCCGATCGAAAGTTATTCGGCAATCGTGTAATTAGCCGTGACGAAAACGGCAGCATCACAGCCAAGAGCCTGGCCCGCCTGTTTCCCGTCAGCACAGACATGGTCGTTATCATCGATGATCGAGCTGATGTCTGGCCCATGAATAAGGCAAATCTTATCAAGGTCGCGGCTTATGACTTCTTCAAAGGTATTGGCGATATCAACGGCAGCTTTCTGCCCAAGCGCCAAGAACTTGCGCCCGCTCCAGCCAAGGCGAATGGCGTCGCAATCAAATTAGCTCACGGTTCGGACAAGGAGAAATCGCCGACAGACGACGCCAGCTCGAACAAGGATTCCAGTCTCGAGGATCAGACGGCCGAGCAAGAGAAGACTCTGGAAAAACAGCTTAAGGATAGGCCATTGCTTCACATGCAGGAAGAACTCGACAAGGAAGATGAGAAGACTGCGCAGGAAGCAGATAGTGGGGAAGCACGCGCGCCACCCAGGCGACACAACGTCCTTATTGACGACGATGAAGAGCTGGTAGCTCTCCAAGACCACCTCACAGACATTCACACATCCTATTACGAGATATATGCCCGGAAAAGAGCCGAGCGCCAACGGTCTCAGCCCACCCACCCGCCTAGCCACAGCAGCGCCCATCGTAGGCCCTCTGTGGATGATGGTGTGGATCTATCGATGGCGCCCGACGTGGGCGATGTTTTGGGCGAGCTCAAGTCCAATGTCCTTTCTGGCCTGGTTATTGTATTGTCTGGACTTGTACCACTTGGTGTCCCGATTGAAGAGTCTGACATAGGAAACCAGGCTCTTAGCTTTGGCGCTCAGGTACTGAATGTGGTGTCGAAGCGCGTCACGCATCTTGTCGTGTCTACATCGACACCACGCACAAACAAAGTCCAGCAGGCCGCGAAAATATCCAGCATCAAGATTGTAAACCAAAATTGGCTCACGGACTGTCTTAGTCAATGGCGACGCCTAGACGAAAGGCCTTACTTGCTCCCCATCTTGGACGCCGACCGTGCAAAATCGGACGACATAACCGAGTCTGCTTCCGAGGCTGAAGATGCAGACGCGGAAGCCAAGGACCTCAAAGACTTCGATTGGGATACGGCGGACAAGGATTTGCAAGACTTCTTGGACGATGATGAGGAGGGTGACTCTGAAGACGATGACAACTACGGCAACGATTCGTTTGAGAGCGGCTTGATTACTGAGAATGAGAGCGAGAATGAGAGCGAGAATGAGAGTGACGCCTCTGAAAGCCCACAAAACAAGGGACTCAAGCGTAAAGCTGGCGAGGCCAACATCGAGGAAGGTGACTCAGATACGGACGGGAACGTTGCAGACGAGAGCTCGCTGGCCAAGAAGCAGCGCTTGTCGCGCAGTCGTGGCACATCAGCTCTTCGATCTGTGCAGTCGTCCGGCGACAACTTGGACGGTTCTGGTGGAGGCGAGAATGGACTTGCATTGAGGAGGCAGAATGGCCAGGCGGATACAAAAGCAGAGGAAGAGCTCGAATTTGACGAAGGGGATCTAGAGAGAGACTTGCTGGCCGAATTGGAAGCCGCGGGAGACTGAAATATGTGGAAGCTTTCGTCAAGCGAGTTTTGATGCTGAATTTCTGATACTGATCTGTTTTGGCCCGTTTCGTGTTTTCTGAGTTGACTTGGTCTGGCCTGATTTTCTAGGCGCAACGGCATTATCTGGTGTTTAGGAGTGCGCTGACGTTGCGGGGTATTCTGGCTATTTATATTTGTACCTATCAACGGGGTTTGGGCATGATTTGCTCCCAGAACGTGTATTCTTCTTGAGCTACTTTGAACCCTTATCTGACCATGTGCCTCTTGTTCGCGACTGACACTGTTGCATAGTTGACACGACAGAAATGCCTACACAAAAACATACGGTGTGGCTTCCGCATGGATCCTGTCGAACCAAATGAGATCTAAGTCTGGATCTAAAAGCAATCCGAACTTGACAGCCTTGTCATTGTCAAAGACAAACTCGGCCCGCAATGGCTCATCAAGCACAGGCATGCCGCCCATGTTGTCTGCCGCCTGCGCGTAGGCGAGGAAATTGGTCTGCTCGGAGACATGGCGGAGCGTCAAAGTCGACGCAAACGACCGGTCGCGTGCATCGATGAAGAGTTGTTCATCCCGTATTTGGATGTGGAAGCCACGGTATCCCGGGTTCCAATAGTGGCCGGTGTAGGCTGTCAACGGCATCTTTTGCGGGGCTGCCTCTCCTGGCTCGGAATCTGATGATTCGGGATCTCGACTGACTGTTTCCGCGTCCTTGAGTGCTTCCTGACCGTCCACCAGTCCCAGGATGCTATCAATGAGACCCTTTTGCAGGTGGACGGCGACGGTGGCAGCCTCGATGGCGTTGCCAAGCAGCACTGCGCCTAGTTGCAGGCTCGGCACGAAGAAGAAGCGGCTGCCAAAGCCGGGCACGCCGCCATTGTGACCGATGATGGCGTGGCCGCGGTAGTACTCGGTCATGAGGCCGGCGCAGTAGAACCGCGGCGATGACAGCGGCTGAGTGTTAACGGAACCCGGGTTAGGCAGAGAGCGGATTTTGGTCAGCCCGGCGTACACGGCCTCTGATATGGGTGCTTGCTGGCGCAGCAGCGCTTGGACGAGCTGGAGGTAGTCCGTGGCGCTGGTGATGATGGATCCCGCGCCTTGGCCCTCGGGACACTCGAGGGCCGGGAACACGTGGTACCGGTGCTTGGAGGCGTCCCACATGTGGCCGGACGAGATGTGCGCTCCTAAGCCACGCCGGCGGCTCCGGGAGGGCTGGAGGCTGGAGGCGGACATGCCGAGGGGCGCAAAGATGTGCACGTCGAGGAAATCGGAAAAGGACAGGCCGGTTTCCTTTTCGACGAGGTGCGTGGCGACGGTGTACATGATGTTGTTGTAAATATACCGACTGCGGATGGGCGCGCAGAGCTGGAGATGACGCAAATTACGCGTGACGGAGAGGGCGTCGTCTGGCTGCTCGGCGTTGACGCCGAAGTAGGAGTGATCATGGCTGATTGCCGTTGGCCTTTGCAAACGAAACAGGGGAAAACGGCGACTGGATATCATACCTGGGCAGACCGGTCCTGTGGCCGAGCATGTCATCGATGGTGACTTGCTTGGTATACGCGGGCTCGGACAGAACAAAGTCGTCGGGCAGGATGTCGGCGACGGGCGTGTCAAAGGTGACGCCGGGGTGGCTGCGGTCCTCGACGAGCAGGCCGATGGAGAGGGCCGTCAGGATCTTGGAGGACGAGGCAATGTCAAAGAGCGAGGTGCCGGTGCAGGGCTTGGACGAAGCGACGGAGATTATGCCGTACGATTTGGATGCCGTCTTGTTGCCGTGGACGACGGCGACGGACAGGCCGGGCACGTGAAGTCGGTCCATGAGATTTTTGGCATCGCTGTCAAACTGGGCGGATTCAAAGTAGTCCATACTGGGAACTACGGAAATGGAAGTTACGGAGAGTTTTTTTTTTGTAAGTGATTGAGTAGTTACGGCGTGCAAGGTAAGGAAAGGCACGACGACGGCTGAATGCGCGGACCCCCGCTTCGTTCCTATTGGGAAGGTAGCTGGGAAGACGCCAGTGCCTTTCAGCCGCAGGTAAATTTTTGTTAAAAAATACTTTATTTAAGGACAACGTACGTGCGTACTTTGCATCCAAGTCGAACACCTGCGCGTCTGCGCATCGTGGCCCAAGTCTTGGCCTATAGTGTGAGCATCGCTTAGAACTCCTCTACAAAGCGTGGGGTATGGCTGAGACTATGTAGGCCGTGATGGTCACTAAAAATAAGAGTGTTGAAAAATATACAGTTTGGTAGGTCCGATTTAGCAGTCATCCCGGGCCGCCGGAGATGCAACATCGGACCTGGAACGTGCCCGTGGTCTAGTCCAGGTTGTCCCAGTGGCCGACTCGGCAGCCAAGTCCTGCAAACAAGGCGGGAGGAGCTTCTGCATCGGCTCAGAGTCAGCGAAGCGGGGGTCCATTAGAAAGAAAACCACCAAGGGAAAGTAAAGTAAACGACGGGCTCAGCAAAGCCATCTTACTAAAATGATCAAAAAGCCCAGCGGATTTCAGACTAGGATTATCCTGGCGGGATATAGCTGTATTGTGCACTAACAGAGATGCGCAGATGCACAAGCGCAAAAGTGTTAGTGATGGCTAGTGCGGTAATGCGCGGACGTAGTTGGTTGCTTACGCCGGTCCCCGTGAGACGACGCCTCCGGACGTTTGTGCTCACTTACACCGCGGGGAGGGGAGGGGGGGGGCGGCAAGGCTTCTCGCTTCGTTCCCAATGGGTAGCGAATAGCGCGGGCACGGAAACGGGCGAAGCTGGCATGGTTCGGATCGGGGCTGGCTATTTCCCGCCACCGGTTCTTTTTTTTGGGTGCCAGCTGTCGGGACAACATTCTGATATCTTCATAGTTTCTTGTACGAAGAAGCGGAGTATAAAGACGACGTGCTTGTGCTTGTGCTGCATCTCTGTTGATGTTAATCGAGAGCCACCGTGGACAACACAGTGTCTTCGAAACCGCCCTTCCAAACGCCTTGGTATATATCAGCAGTCCTCTAGCACTTTACACATCTGGGCAGAACAACTCGACAAACTGCTTTCATTGCACCTTTTGCACCAAGACGCGTAACTACAAATCATACATCTAAAGCCCATCTGCAACCACTCCAACCCAATGTGTAGCGTCAACGGCTACAACCCCGACACCGATGTGCCCGACCTTGCAGGCAAAGTCTTTCTGATTACCGGAGGTACTTGAAAACCCCAAACCAAAGTTCCTTCTTTTCTCAAACGAAAGCACCAGCTCCCTAACACAAAAAACCCCCCTTCTCCACTAGGAACCAACGGCATCGGCAAGAGCACCGTGCAAGAGCTCGCCAAGCACAACCCGGGGCACATTTACTTCACCGGGCGTTCGCAGTCAGCGGCCGACGCGCTGCTCGCCTCGCTGCCGGCGGGGGTCAGGGCGACGTTTATCCCGTGCGACCTGGGCTCGCTGGCGAGCGTGCGACAGGCGGCGGCGGCGTTTGGCTCGGGGCGGCTGGACGTGCTGGTGGCCAACGCGGGGGTGATGGCGACGGGGCCGGGGCTGACGGCGGACGGGTACGAGCACCAGTTTG